>NC_091287.1:562693950-563047700 GCF_032444005.1 Ranitomeya imitator | reverse complement strand
GAAAAGCGAAGAGTCTCCCTAAGCTAGAAGATCGTTGGGTACAGCCGGGACCAGCTGCTTGGAAAGCATCACCAAACCAGGGATTCAAGCTTGAGGAGGATAATTTGCATATTCCAGGTGCCTTCTAGGAAAAGCGAAGAGTCTCCCTAAGCTAGAAGATCGTTGGGTACAGCCGGGACCAGCTGCTTGGAAAGCATCACCAAACCAGGGATTCAACCTTGAGGAGGATAATTTGCATATTCCAGGTGCCTTCTGGGAAAAGCGAAGAGTCTCCCTAAGCTAGAAGATCGTTGGGTACAGCCGGGACCAGCTGCTTGGAAAGCATCACCAAACCAGGGATTCAAGCTTGAGGAGGATAATTTGCATATTCCAGGTGCCTTCTGGGAAAAGCGAAGAGTCTCCCTCAGCAAGAAGATCGTTGGGTACAGCCGGGACCAGCTGCTTGGAAAGAATCACCAAACCAGGGATTCAAGCTTGAGGAGGCTAATTTGCATATTCCAGGTGCCTTCTGGGAAAAGCGAAGAGTCTCCCTAAGCTAGAAGATCGTTGGGTACAGCCGGGACCAGCTGCTTGGAAAGCATCACCAAACCAGGGATTCAAGCTTGAGGAGGATAATTTGCATATTCCAGGTGCCTTCTGGGAAAAGCGAAGAGTCTCCCTAAGCTAGAAGATCGTTGGGTACAGCCGGGACCAGCTGCTTGGAAAGCATCACCAAACCAGGGATTCAACCTTGAGGAGGATAATTTGCATATTCCAGGTGCCTTCTGGGAAAAGCGAAGAGTCTCCCTAAGCTAGAAGATCGTTGGGTACAGCCGGGACCAGCTGCTTGGAAAACATCACCAAACCAGGGATTCAAGCTTGAGGAGGATAATTTGCATATTCCAGGTGCCTTCTGGGAAAAGCGAAGAGTCTCCCTCAGCAAGAAGATCGTTGGGTACAGCCGGGACCAGCTGCTTGGAAAGAATCACCAAACCAGGGATTCAAGCTTGAGGAGGCTAATTTGCATATTCCAGGTGCCTTCTGGGAAAAGCGAAGAGTCTCCCTAAGCTAGAAGATCGTTGGGTACAGCCGGGAGCAGCTGCTTGGAAAGCATCACCAAACCAGGGATTCAAGCTTAAGGAGGATAATTTGCATATTCCAGGTGCCTTCTGGGAAAAGCGAAGAGTCTCCCTAAGCTAGAAGATCGTTGGGTACAGCCGGGACCAGCTGCTTGGAAAGCATCACCAAACCAGGGATTCAAGCTTGAGGAGGATAATTTGCATATTCCAGGTGCCTTCTGGGAAAAGCGAAGAGTCTCCCTAAGCTAGAAGATCGTTGGGTACAGCCGGGACCAGCTGCTTGGAAAGCATCACCAAACCAGGGATTCAAGCTTGAGGAGGATAATTTGCATATTCCAGGTGCCTTCTGGGAAAAGCGAAGAGTCTCCCTCAGCAAGAAGATCGTTGGGTACAGCCGGGACCAGCTGCTTGGAAAGAATCACCAAACCAGGGATTCAAGCTTGAGGAGGCTAATTTGCATATTCCAGGTGCCTTCTGGGAAAAGCGAAGAGTCTCCCTAAGCTAGAAGATCGTTGGGTACAGCCGGGACCAGCTGCTTGGAAAACATCACCAAACCAGGGATTCAAGCTTGAGGAGGATAATTTGCATATTCCAGGTGCCTTCTGGGAAAAGCGAAGAGTCTCCCTAAGCTAGAAGATCGTTGGGTACAGCCGGGACCAGCTGCTTGGAAAGCATCACCAAACCAGGGATTCAAGCTTGAGGAGGATAATTTGCATATTCCAGGTGCCTTCTGGGAAAAGCGAAGAGTCTCCCTAAGCTAGAAGATCGTTGGGTACAGCCGGGACCAGCTGCTTGGAAAGCATCACCAAACCAGGGATTCAAGCTTGAGGAGGATAATTTGCATATTCCAGGTGCCTTCTGGGAAACGCGAAGAGTCTCCCTAAGCTAGAAGATCGTTGGGTACAGCCGGGACCAGCTGCTTGGAAAGCATCACCAAACCAGGGATTCAAGCTTGAGGAGGATAATTTGCATATTCCAGGTGCCTTCTGGGAAAAGCGAAGAGTCTCCCTAAGCTAGAAGATCGTTGGGTACAGCCGGGACCAGCTGCTTGGAAAGCATCACCAAACCAGGGATTCAAGCTTGAGGAGGATAATTTGCATATTCCAGGTGCCTTCTGGGAAAAGCGAAGAGTCTCCCTAAGCTAGAAGATCGTTGGGTACAGCCGGGACCAGCTGCTTGGAAAGCATCACCAAACCAGGGATTCAAGTTTGAGGAGGATAATTTGCATATTCCAGGTGCCTTCTGGGAAAAGCGAAGAGTCTCCCTAAGCTAGAAGATCGTTGGGTACAGCCGGGACCAGCTGCTTGGAAAGAATCACCAAACCAGGGATTCAAGCTTGAGGAGGATAATTTGCATATTCCAGGTGCCTTCTGGGAAAAGCGAAGAGTCTCCCTAAGCTAGAAGATCGTTGGGTACAGCCGGGACCAGCTGCTTGGAAATCATCACCAAACCAGGGATTCAAGCTTGAGGAGGATAATTTGCATATTCCAGGTGCCTTCTGGGAAAAGCGAAGAGTCTCCCTAAGCTAGAAGATCGTTGGGTACAGCCGGGACCAGCTGCTTGGAAAGCATCACCAAACCAGGGATTCAACCTTGAGGAGGATAATTTGCATATTCCAGGTGCCTTCTGGGAAAAGCGTAGAGTCTCCCTAAGCTAGAAGATCGTTGGGTACAACCGGGACCAGCTGCTTGGAAAGCATCACCAAACCAGGGATTCAAGCTTGAGGAGGATAATTTGCATATTCCAGGTGCCTTCTGGGAAAAGCGAAGAGTCTCCCTCAGCAAGAAGATCGTTGGGTACAGCCGGGACCATCTGCTTGGAAAGAATCACCAAACCAGGGATTCAAGCTTGAGGAGGCTAATTTGCATATTCCAGGTGCCTTCTGGGAAAAGCGAAGAGTCTCCCTAAGCTAGAAGATCGTTGGGTACAGCCGGGACCAGCTGCTTGGAAAGCATCACCAAACCAGGGATTCAAGCTTGAGGAGGCTAATTTGCATATTCCAGGTGCCTTCTGGGAAAAGCGAAGAGTCTCCCTAAGCTAGAAGATCGTTGGGTACAGCCGGGACCAGCTGCTTGGAAAGCATCACCAAACCAGGGATTCAAGCTTGATGAGGATAATTTGCATATTCCAGGTGCCTTCTGGGAAAAGCGAAGAGTCTCCCTAAGCTAGAAGATCGTTGGGTACAGCCGGGACCAGCTGCTTGGAAAGCATCACCAAACCAGGGATTCAAGCTTGAGGAGGCTAATTTGCATATTCCAGGTGCCTTCTAGGAAAAGCGAAGAGTCTCCCTAAGCTAGAAGATCGTTGGGTACAGCCGGGACCAGCTGCTTGGAAAGCATCACCAAACCAGGGATTCAAGCTTGAGGAGGATAATTTGCATATTCTAGGTGCCTTCTGGGAAAAGCGAAGAGTCTCCCTAAGCTAGAAGATCGTTGGGTACAGCCGGGACCAGCTGCTTGGAAAGCATCACCAAACCAGGGATTCAAGCTTGAGGAGGATAATTTGCATATTCCAGGTGCCTTCTAGGAAAAGCGAAGAGTCTCCCTAAGCTAGAAGATCGTTGGGTACAGCCGGGACCAGCTGCTTGGAAAGCATCACCAAACCAGGGATTCAAGCTTGAGGAGGATAATTTGCATATTCCAGGTGCCTTCTGGGAAAAGCGAAGAGTCTCCCTAAACTAGAAGATCGTTGGGCACAGCCGGGACCAGCTGCTTGGAAATCATCACCTAACCAGGGATTCAAGCTTGAGGAGGCTAATTTGCATATTCCAGGTGCCTTCTGGGAAAAGCGAAGAGTCTCCCTAAGCTAGAAGATCGTTGGGTTCAGCCAGGACCAGCTGCTTGGAAAGCATCACCAAACCAGGGATTCAAGGTTGAGGAGGATAATTTGCATATTCCAGGTGCCTTCTGGGAAAAGCGAAGAGTCTCCCTAAGCTAGAAGATCGTTGGGTACAGCCGGGACCAGCTGCTTGGAAAGCATCACCAAACCAGGGATTCAAGCTTGAGGAGGATAATTTGCATATTCCAGGTGCCTTCTGGGAAAAGCGAAGAGTCTCCCTCAGCAAGAAGATCGTTGGGTACAGCCGGGACCAGCTGCTTGGAAAGAATCACCAAACCAGGGATTCAAGCTTGAGGAGGCTAATTTGCATATTCCAGGTGCCTTCTGGGAAAAGCGAAGAGTCTCCCTAAGCTAGAAGATCGTTGGGTACAGCCGGGACCAGCTGCTTGGAAAGCATCACCAAACCAGGGATTCAAGCTTGATGAGGATAATTTGCATATTCCAGGTGCCTTCTGGGAAAAGCGAAGAGTCTCCCTAAGCTAGAAGATCGTTGGGTACAGCCGGGACCAGCTGCTTGGAAAGCATCACCAAACCAGGGATTCAAGCTTGAGGAGGCTAATTTGCATATTCCAGGTGCCTTCTAGGAAAAGCGAAGAGTCTCCCTAAGCTAGAAGATCGTTGGGTACAGCCGGGACCAGCTGCTTGGAAAGCATCACCAGACCAGGGATTCAAGCTTGAGGAGGATAATTTGCATATTCCAGGTGCCTTCTAGGAAAAGCGAAGAGTCTCCCTAAGCTAGAAGATCGTTGGGTACAGCCGGGACCAGCTGCTTGGAAAGCATCACCAAACCAGGGATTCAAGCTTGAGGAGGCTAATTTGCATATTCCAGGTGCCTTCTGGGAAAAGCGAAGAGTCTCCCTAAGCTAGAAGATCGTTGGGTTCAGCCGGGACCAGCTGCTTGGAAAGCATCACCAAACCAGGGATTCAAGCTTGAGGAGGATAATTTGCATATTCCAGGTGCCTTCTGGGAAAAGCGAAGAGTCTCCCTCAGCAAGAAGATCGTTGGGTACAGCCGGGACCAGCTGCTTGGAAAGAATCACCAAACCAGGGATTCAAGCTTGAGGAGGCTAATTTGCATATTCCAGGTGCCTTCTGGGAAAAGCGAAGAGTCTCCCTAAGCTAGAAGATCGTTGGGTACAGCCGGGACCAGCTGCTTGGAAAGCATCACCAAACCAGGGATTCAAGCTTGATGAGGATAATTTGCATATTCCAGGTGCCTTCTGGGAAAAGCGAAGAGTCTCCCTAAGCTAGAAGATCGTTGGGTACAGCCGGGACCAGCTGCTTGGAAAGCATCACTAAACCAGGGATTCAAGTTTGAGGAGGATAATTTGCATATTCCAGGTGCCTTCTGGGAAAAGCGAAGAGTCTCCCTAAGCTAGAAGATCGTTGGGTGCAGCCGGGACCAGCTGCTTGGAAATCAACACCAACCAGGGATTCAAGCTTGAGGAGGATAATTTGCATATTCCAGGTGCCTTCTGGGAAAAGCGAAGAGTCTCCCTAAGCTAGAAGATCGTTGGGTACAGCCGGGACCAGCTGCTTGGAAAGCATCACCAAACCAGGGATTCAAGCTTGAGGAGGATAATTTGCATATTCCAGGTGCCTTCTGGGAAAAGCGAAGAGTCTCCCTCAGCAAGAAGATCGTTGGGTACAGCCGGGACCAGCTGCTTGGAAAGAATCACCAAACCAGGGATTCAAGCTTGAGGAGGCTAATTTGCATATTCCAGGTGCCTTCTGGGAAAAGCGAAGAGTCTCCCTAAGCTAGAAGATCGTTGGGTACAGCCGGGACCAGCTGCTTGGAAAGCATCACCAAACCAGGGATTCAAGCTTGAGGAGGATAATTTGCATATTCCAGGTGCCTTCTGGGAAAAGCGAAGAGTCTCCCTAAGCTAGAAGATCGTTGGGTACAGCCGGGACCAGCTGCTTGGAAAGCATCACCAAACCAGGGATTCAAGCTTGAGGAGGATAATTTGCATATTCCAGGTGCCTTCTAGGAAAAGCGAAGAGTCTCCCTAAGCTAGAAGATCGTTGGGTACAGCCGGGACCAGCTGCTTGGAAAGCATCACCAAACCAGGGATTCAAGCTTGAGGAGGATAATTTGCATATTCCAGGTGCCTTCTGGGAAAAGCGAAGAGTCTCCCTAAGCTAGAAGATCGTTGGGTACAGCCGGGACCAGCTGCTTGGAAAGCATCACCAAACCAGGGGTTCAACCTTGAGGAGGATAATTTGCATATTCCAGGTGCCTTCTGGGAAAAGCGAAGAGTCTCCCTAAGCTAGAAGATCGTTGGGTACAGCCGGGACCAGCTGCTTGGAAAGCATCACCAAACCAGGGATTCAAGCTTGAGGAGGATAATTTGCATATTCCAGGTGCCTTCTGGGAAAAGCGAAGAGTCTCCCTCAGCAAGAAGATCGTTGGGTACAGCCGGGACCAGCTGCTTGGAAAAAATCACCAAACCAGGGATTCAAGCTTGAGGAGGCTAATTTGCATATTCCAGGTGCCTTCTGGGAAAAGCGAAGAGTCTCCCTAAGCTAGAAGATCGTTGGGTACAGCCGGGACCAGCTGCTTGGAAAGCATCACCAAACCAGGGATTCAAGCTTGAGGAGGATAATTTGCATATTCCAGGTGCCTTCTGGGAAAAGCGAAGAGTCTCCCTAAGCTAGAAGATCGTTGGGTACAGCCGGGACCAGCTGCTTGGAAAGCATCACCAAACCAGGGATTCAACCTTGAGGAGGATAATTTGCATATTCCAGGTGCCTTCTGGGAAAAGCGAAGAGTCTCCCTAAGCTAGAAGATCGTTGGGTACAGCCGGGACCAGCTGCTTGGAAAGCATCACTAAACCAGGGATTCAAGTTTGAGGAGGATAATTTGCATATTCCAGGTGCCTTCTGGGAAAAGCGAAGAGTCTCCCTAAGCTAGAAGATCGTTGGGTACAGCCGGGACCAGCTGCTTGGAAAGAATCACCAAACCAGGGATTCAAGCTTGAGG
The DNA here is from genome assembly GCF_032444005.1 of Ranitomeya imitator. Lineage (NCBI taxonomy): Eukaryota > Metazoa > Chordata > Amphibia > Anura > Dendrobatidae > Ranitomeya > Ranitomeya imitator. Next base: position 563,040,821 of record NC_091287.1, on the reverse strand, counting down.
AGGATAATTTGCATATTCCAGGTGCCTTCTGGGAAAAGCGAAGAGTCTCCCTAAGCTAGAAGATCGTTGGGTGCAGCCGGGACCAGCTGCTTGGAAATCAACACCAACCAGGGATTCAAGCTTGAGGAGGATAATTTGCATATTCCAGGTGCCTTCTGGGAAAAGCGAAGAGTCTCCCTAAGCTAGAAGATCGTTGGGTACAGCCGGGACCAGCTGCTTGGAAAGCATCACCAAACCAGGGATTCAAGCTTGAGGAGGATAATTTGCATATTCCAGGTGCCTTCTGGGAAAAGCGAAGAGTCTCCCTCAGCAAGAAGATCGTTGGGTACAGCCGGGACCAGCTGCTTGGAAAGAATCACCAAACCAGGGATTCAAGCTTGAGGAGGCTAATTTGCATATTCCAGGTGCCTTCTGGGAAAAGCGAAGAGTCTCCCTAAGCTAGAAGATCGTTGGGTACAGCCGGGACCAGCTGCTTGGAAAGCATCACCAAACCAGGGATTCAAGCTTGATGAGGATAATTTGCATATTCCAGGTGCCTTCTGGGAAAAGCGAAGAGTCTCCCTAAGCTAGAAGATCGTTGGGTACAGCCGGTACCAGCTGCTTGGAAAGCATCACCAAACCAGGGATTCAAGCTTGAGGAGGCTAATTTGCATATTCCAGGTGCCTTCTAGGAAAAGCGAAGTCTCCCTAAGCTAGAAGATCGTTGGGTACAGCCGGGACCAGCTGCTTGGAAAGCATCACCAAACCAGGGATTCAAGCTTGAGGAGGATAATTTGCATATTCCAGGTGCCTTCTGGGAAAAGCGAAGAGTCTCCCTAAGCTAGAAGATCGTTGGGTACAGCCGGGACCAGCTGCTTGGAAAGCATCACCAAACCAGGGATTCAAGCTTGAGGAGGATAATTTGCATATTCCAGGTGCCTTCTAGGAAAAGCGAAGAGTCTCCCTAAGCTAGAAGATCGTTGGGTACAGCCGGGACCAGCTGCTTGGAAAGCATCACCAAACCAGGGATTCAAGCTTGAGGAGGATAATTTGCATATTCCAGGTGCCTTCTGGGAAAAGCGAAGAGTCTCCCTAAGCTAGAAGATCGTTGGGTACAGCCGGGACCAGCTGCTTGGAAAGCATCACCAAACCAGGGGTTCAACCTTGAGGAGGATAATTTGCATATTCCAGGTGCCTTCTGGGAAAAGCGAAGAGTCTCCCTAAGCTAGAAGATCGTTGGGTACAGCCGGGACCAGCTGCTTGGAAAGCATCACCAAACCAGGGATTCAAGCTTGAGGAGGATAATTTGCATATTCCAGGTGCCTTCTGGGAAAAGCGAAGAGTCTCCCTCAGCAAGAAGATCGTTGGGTACAGCCGGGACCAGCTGCTTGGAAAAAATCACCAAACCAGGGATTCAAGCTTGAGGAGGCTAATTTGCATATTCCAGGTGCCTTCTAGGAAAAGCGAAGTCTCCCTAAGCTAGAAGATCGTTGGGTACAGCCGGGACCAGCTGCTTGGAAAGCATCACCAAACCAGGGATTCAAGCTTGAGGAGGATAATTTGCATATTCCAGGTGCCTTCTGGGAAAAGCGAAGAGTCTCCCTAAGCTAGAAGATCGTTGGGTACAGCCGGGACCAGCTGCTTGGAAAGCATCACCAAACCAGGGATTCAAGCTTGAGGAGGATAATTTGCATATTCCAGGTGCCTTCTAGGAAAAGCGAAGAGTCTCCCTAAGCTAGAAGATCGTTGGGTACAGCCGGGACCAGCTGCTTGGAAAGCATCACCAAACCAGGGATTCAAGCTTGAGGAGGATAATTTGCATATTCCAGGTGCCTTCTGGGAAAAGCGAAGAGTCTCCCTAAGCTAGAAGATCGTTGGGTACAGCCGGGACCAGCTGCTTGGAAAGCATCACCAAACCAGGGGTTCAACCTTGAGGAGGATAATTTGCATATTCCAGGTGCCTTCTGGGAAAAGCGAAGAGTCTCCCTAAGCTAGAAGATCGTTGGGTACAGCCGGGACCAGCTGCTTGGAAAGCATCACCAAACCAGGGATTCAAGCTTGAGGAGGATAATTTGCATATTCCAGGTGCCTTCTGGGAAAAGCGAAGAGTCTCCCTCAGCAAGAAGATCGTTGGGTACAGCCGGGACCAGCTGCTTGGAAAAAATCACCAAACCAGGGATTCAAGCTTGAGGAGGCTAATTTGCATATTCCAGGTGCCTTATGGGAAAAGCGAAGAGTCTCCCTAAGCTAGAAGATCGTTGGGTACAGCCGGGACCAGCTGCTTGGAAAGCATCACCAAACCAGGGATTCAAGCTTGAGGAGGATAATTTGCATATTCCAGGTGCCTTCTGGGAAAAGCGAAGAGTCTCCCTAAGCTAGAAGATCGTTGGGTACAGCCGGGACCAGCTGCTTGGAAAGCATCACCAAACCAGGGATTCAACCTTGAGGAGGATAATTTGCATATTCCAGGTGCCTTCTGGGAAAAGCGAAGAGTCTCCCTAAGCTAGAAGATCGTTGGGTACAGCCGGGACCAGCTGCTTGGAAAGCATCACCAAACCAGGGATTCAAGCTTGAGGAGGATAATTTGCATATTCCAGGTGCCTTCTGGGAAAAGCGAAGAGTCTCCCTCAGCAAGAAGATCGTTGGGTACAGCCGGGACCAGCTGCTTGGAAAGAATCACCAAACCAGGGATTCAAGCTTGAGGAGGCTAATTTGCATATTCCAGGTGCCTTCTGGGAAAAGCGAAGAGTCTCCCTAAGCTAGAAGATCGTTGGGTACAGCCGGGACCAGCTGCTTGGAAAGCATCACCAAACCAGGGATTCAAGCTTGAGGAGGATAATTTGCATATTCCAGGTGCCTTCTGGGAAAAGCGAAGAGTCTCCCTAAGCTAGAAGATCGTTGGGTACAGCCGGGACCAGCTGCTTGGAAAGCATCACCAAACCAGGGATTCAAGCTTGAGGAGGATAATTTGCATATTCCAGGTGCCTTCTGGGAAAAGCGAAGAGTCTCCCTAAGCTAGAAGATCGTTGGGTACAGCCGGGACCAGCTGCTTGGAAAGCATCACCAAACCAGGGATTCAAGCTTGAGGAGGATAATTTGCATATTCCAGGTGCCTTCTGGGAAAAGCGAAGAGTCTCCCTCAGCAAGAAGATCGTTGGGTACAGCCGGGACCAGCTGCTTGGAAAGAATCACCAAACCAGGGATTCAAGCTTGAGGAGGCTAATTTGCATATTCCAGGTGCCTTCTGGGAAAAGCGAAGAGTCTCCCTAAGCTAGAAGATCGTTGGGTACAGCCGGGACCAGCTGCTTGGAAAGCATCACCAAACCAGGGATTCAAGCTTGATGAGGATAATTTGCATATTCCAGGTGCCTTCTGGGAAAAGCGAAGAGTCTCCCTAAGCTAGAAGATCGTTGGGTACAGCCGGGACCAGCTGCTTGGAAAGCATCACCAAACCAGGGATTCAAGCTTGAGGAGGCTAATTTGCATATTCCAGGTGCCTTCTAGGAAAAGCGAAGAGTCTCCCTAAGCTAGAAGATCGTTGGGTACAGCCGGGACCAGCTGCTTGGAAAGCATCACCAAACCAGGGATTCAAGCTTGAGGAGGATAATTTGCATATTCCAGGTGCCTTCTGGGAAAAGCGAAGAGTCTCCCTAAGCTAGAAGATCGTTGGGTACAGCCGGGACCAGCTGCTTGGAAAGCATCACCAAACCAGGGATTCAAGCTTGAGGAGGATAATTTGCATATTCCAGGTGCCTTCTGGGAAAAGCGAAGAGTCTCCCTAAGCTAGAAGATCGTTGGGTACAGCCGGGACCAGCTGCTTGGAAAGCATCACCAAACCAGGGATTCAAGCTTGAGGAGGATAATTTGCATATTCCAGGTGCCTTCTGGGAAAAGCGAAGAGTCTCCCTAAGCTAGAAGATCGTTGGGTACAGCCGGGACCAGCTGCTTGGAAAGCATCACCAAACCAGGGGTTCAACCTTGAGGAGGATAATTTGCATATTCCAGGTGCCTTCTGGGAAAAGCGAAGAGTCTCCCTAAGCTAGAAGATCGTTGGGTACAGCCGGGACCAGCTGCTTGGAAAGCATCACCAAACCAGGGATTCAAGCTTGAGGAGGATAATTTGCATATTCCAGGTGCCTTCTGGGAAAAGCGAAGAGTCTCCCTCAGCAAGAAGATCGTTGGGTACAGCCGGGACCAGCTGCTTGGAAAAAATCACCAAACCAGGGATTCAAGCTTGAGGAGGCTAATTTGCATATTCCAGGTGCCTTCTGGGAAAAGCGAAGAGTCTCCCTAAGCTAGAAGATCGTTGGGTACAGCCGGGACCAGCTGCTTGGAAAGCATCACCAAACCAGGGATTCAAGCTTGAGGAGGATAATTTGCATATTCCAGGTGCCTTCTGGGAAAAGCGAAGAGTCTCCCTAAGCTAGAAGATCGTTGGGTACAGCCGGGACCAGCTGCTTGGAAAGCATCACCAAACCAGGGATTCAACCTTGAGGAGGATAATTTGCATATTCCAGGTGCCTTCTGGGAAAAGCGAAGAGTCTCCCTAAGCTAGAAGATCGTTGGGTACAGCCGGGACCAGCTGCTTGGAAAGCATCACCAAACCAGGGATTCAAGCTTGAGGAGGATAATTTGCATATTCCAGGTGCCTTCTGGGAAAAGCGAAGAGTCTCCCTCAGCAAGAAGATCGTTGGGTACAGCCGGGACCAGCTGCTTGGAAAGAATCACCAAACCAGGGATTCAAGCTTGAGGAGGCTAATTTGCATATTCCAGGTGCCTTCTGGGAAAAGCGAAGAGTCTCCCTAAGCTAGAAGATCGTTGGGTACAGCCGGGACCAGCTGCTTGGAAAGCATCACCAAACCAGGGATTCAAGCTTGAGGAGGATAATTTGCATATTCCAGGTGCCTTCTGGGAAAAGCGAAGAGTCTCCCTAAGCTAGAAGATCGTTGGGTACAGCCGGGACCAGCTGCTTGGAAAGCATCACCAAACCAGGGATTCAAGCTTGAGGAGGATAATTTGCATATTCCAGGTGCCTTCTGGGAAAAGCGAAGAGTCTCCCTAAGCTAGAAGATCGTTGGGTACAGCCGGGACCAGCTGCTTGGAAAGCATCACCAAACCAGGGATTCAAGCTTGAGGAGGATAATTTGCATATTCCAGGTGCCTTCTGGGAAAAGCGAAGAGTCTCCCTCAGCAAGAAGATCGTTGGGTACAGCCGGGACCAGCTGCTTGGAAAGAATCACCAAACCAGGGATTCAAGCTTGAGGAGGCTAATTTGCATATTCCAGGTGCCTTCTGGGAAAAGCGAAGAGTCTCCCTAAGCTAGAAGATCGTTGGGTACAGCCGGGACCAGCTGCTTGGAAAGCATCACCAAACCAGGGATTCAAGCTTGAGGAGGATAATTTGCATATTCCAGGTGCCTTCTGGGAAAAGCGAAGAGTCTCCCTAAGCTAGAAGATCGTTGGGTACAGCCGGGACCAGCTGCTTGGAAAGCATCACCAAACCAGGGATTCAAGCTTGAGGAGGATAATTTGCATATTCCAGGTGCCTTCTGGGAAAAGCGAAGAGTCTCCCTAAGCTAGAAGATCGTTGGGTACAGCCGGGACCAGCTGCTTGGAAAGCATCACCAAACCAGGGATTCAAGCTTGAGGAGGATAATTTGCATATTCCAGGTGCCGTCTGGGAAAAGCGAAGAGTCTCCCTAAGCTAGAAGATCGTTGGGTACAGCCGGGACCAGCTGCTTGGAAAGCATCACCAAACCAGGGATTCAAGCTTGAGGAGGATAATTTGCATATTCCAGGTGCCTTCTGGGAAAAGCGAAGAGTCTCCCTAAGCTAGAAGATCGTTGGGTACAGCCGGGACCAGCTGCTTGGAAAGCATCACCAAACCAGGGATTCAAGCTTGAGGAGGATAATTTGCATATTCCAGGTGCCTTCTGGGAAAAGCGAAGAGTCTCCCTAAGCTAGAAGATCGTTGGGTACAGCCGGGACCAGCTGCTTGGAAAGCATCACCAAACCAGGGATTCAAGCTTGAGGAGGATAATTTGCATATTCCAGGTGCCTTCTGGGAAAAGCGAAGAGTCTCCCTAAGCTAGAAGATCGTTGGGTACAGCCGGGACCAGCTGCTTGGAAAGCATCACCAAACCAGGGATTCAAGTTTGAGGAGGATAATTTGCATATTCCAGGTGCCTTCTGGGAAAAGCGAAGAGTCTCCCTAAGCTAGAAGATCGTTGGGTACAGCCGGGACCAGCTGCTTGGAAAGAATCACCAAACCAGGGATTCAAGCTTGAGGAGGATAATTTGCATATTCCAGGTGCCTTCTGGGAAAAGCGAAGAGTCTCCCTAAGCTAGAAGATCGTTGGGTACAGCCGGGACCAGCTGCTTGGAAATCAACACCAAACCAGGGATTCAAGCTTGAGGAGGATAATTTGCATATTCCAGGTGCCTTCTGGGAAAAGCGAAGAGTCTCCCTAAGCTAGAAGATCGTTGGGTACAGCCGGGACCAGCTGCTTGGAAAGCATCACCAAACCAGGGATTCAACCTTGAGGAGGATAATTTGCATATTCCAGGTGCCTTCTGGGAAAAGCGTAGAGTCTCCCTAAGCTAGAAGATCGTTGGGTACAACCGGGACCAGCTGCTTGGAAAGCATCACCAAACCAGGGATTCAAGCTTGAGGAGGATAATTTGCATATTCCAGGTGCCTTCTGGGAAAAGCGAAGAGTCTCCCTCAGCAAGAAGATCGTTGGGTACAGCCGGGACCATCTGCTTGGAAAGAATCACCAAACCAGGGATTCAAGCTTGAGGAGGCTAATTTGCATATTCCAGGTGCCTTCTGGGAAAAGCGAAGAGTCTCCCTAAGCTAGAAGATCGTTGGGTACAGCCGGGACCAGCTGCTTGGAAAGAATCACCAAACCAGGGATTCAAGCTTGAGGAGGCTAATTTGCATATTCCAGGTGCCTTCTGGGAAAAGCGAAGAGTCTCCCTAAGCTAGAAGATCGTTGGGTACAGCCGGGACCAGCTGCTTGGAAAGCATCACCAAACCAGGGATTCAAGCTTGATGAGGATAATTTGCATATTCCAGGTGCCTTCTGGGAAAAGCGAAGAGTCTCCCTAAGCTAGAAGATCGTTGGGTACAGCCGGGACCAGCTGCTTGGAAAGCATCACCAAACCAGGGATTCAAGCTTGAGGAGGCTAATTTGCATATTCCAGGTGCCTTCTAGGAAAAGCGAAGAGTCTCCCTAAGCTAGAAGATCGTTGGGTACAGCCGGGACCAGCTGCTTGGAAAGCATCACCAAACCAGGGATTCAAGCTTGAGGAGGATAATTTGCATATTCTAGGTGCCTTCTGGGAAAAGCGAAGAGTCTCCATAAGCTAGAAGATCCTGGGTACAGCCGGGACCAGCTGCTTGGAAAGCATCACCAAACCAGGGATTCAAGCTTGAGGAGGATAATTTGCATATTCCAGGTGCCTTCTAGGAAAAGCGAAGAGTCTCCCTAAGCTAGAAGATCGTTGGGTACAGCCGGGACCAGCTGCTTGGAAAGCATCACCAAACCAGGGATTCAAGCTTGAGGAGGATAATTTGCATATTCCAGGTGCCTTCTGGGAAAAGCGAAGAGTCTCCCTAAGCTAGAAGATCGTTGGGTACAGCCGGGACCAGCTGCTTGGAAAGCATCACCAAACCAGGGATTCAACCTTGAGGAGGATAATTTGCATATTCCAGGTGCCTTCTGGGAAAAGCGAAGAGTCTCCCTAAGCTAGAAGATCGTTGGGTACAGCCGGGACCAGCTGCTTGGAAAGCATCACCAAACCAGGGATTCAAGCTTGAGGAGGATAATTTGCATATTCCAGGTGCCTTCTGGGAAAAGCGAAGAGTCTCCCTCAGCAAGAAGATCGTTGGGTACAGCCGGGACCAGCTGCTTGGAAAGAATCACCAAACCAGGGATTCAAGCTTGAGGAGGCTAATTTGCATATTCCAGGTGCCTTCTGGGAAAAGCGAAGAGTCTCCCTCAGCAAGAAGATCGTTGGGTACAGCCGGGACCAGCTGCTTGGAAAGCATCACCAAACCAGGGATTCAAGCTTGAGGAGGATAATTTGCATATTCCAGGTGCCTTCTGGGAAAAGCGAAGAGTCTCCCTCAGCAAGAAGATCGTTGGGTACAGCCGGGACCAGCTGCTTGGAAAGCATCACCAAACCAGGGATTCAAGCTTGAGGAGGATAATTTGCATATTCCAGGTGCCTTCTGGGAAAAGCGAAGAGTCTCCCTCAGCAAGAAGATCGTTGGGTACAGCCGGGACCAGCTGCTTGGAAAGCATCACCAAACCAGGGATTCAAGCTTGAGGAGGATAATTTGCATATTCCAGGTGCCTTCTGGGAAAAGCGAAGAGTCTCCCTCAGCAAGAAGATCGTTGGGTACAGCCGGGACCAGCTGCTTGGAAAGAATCACCAAACCAGGGATTCAAGCTTGAGGAGGCTAATTTGCATATTCCAGGTGCCTTCTGGGAAAAGCGAAGAGTCTCCCTAAGCTAGAAGATCGTTGGGTACAGCCGGGACCAGCTGCTTGGAAAGCATCACCAAACCAGGGATTCAAGCTTGAGGAGGATAATTTGCATATTCCAGGTGCCTTCTGGGAAAAGCGAAGAGTCTCCCTCAGCAAGAAGATCGTTGGGTACAGCCGGGACCAGCTGCTTGGAAAGCATCACCAAACCAGGGATTCAAGTTTGAGGAGGCTAATTTGCATATTCCAGGTGCCTTCTGGGAAAAGCGAAGAGTCTCCCTAAGCTAGAAGATCGTTGGGTACAACCGGGACCAGCTGCTTGGAAAGCATCACCAAACCAGGGATTCAAGCTTGAGGAGGATAATTTGCATATTCCAGGTGCCTTCTGGGAAAAGCGAAGAGTCTCCCTAAGCTAGAAGATCGTTGGGTACAGCCGGGACCAGCTGCTTGGAAAGCATCACCAAACCAGGGATTCAAGCTTGAGGAGGATAATTTGCATATTCCAGGTGCCTTCTGGGAAAAGCGAAGAGTCTCCCTAAGCTAGAAGATCGTTGGGTACAGCCGGGACCAGCTGCTTGGAAAGCATCACCAAACCAGGGATTCAAGCTTGAGGAGGATAATTTGCATATTCCAGGTGCCTTCTGGGAAAAGCGAAGAGTCTCCCTAAGCTAGAAGATCGTTGGGTACAGCTGGGACCAGCTGCTTGGAAAGCATCACCAAACCAGGGATTCAAGCTTGAGGAGGATAATTTGCATATTCCAGGTGCCTTCTGGGAAAAGCGAAGAGTCTCCCTAAGCTAGAAGATCGTTGGGTACAGCCGGGACCAGCTGCTTGGAAAGCATCACCAAACCAGGGATTCAAGCTTGATGAGGATAATTTGCATATTCCAGGTGCCTTCTGGGAAAAGCGAAGAGTCTCCCTAAGCTAGAAGATCGTTGGGTACAGCCGGGACCAGCTGCTTGGAAAGCATCACCAAACCAGGGATTCAAGCTTGAGGAGGCTAATTTGCATATTCCAGGTGCCTTCTAGGAAAAGCGAAGAGTCTCCCTAAGCTAGAAGATCGTTGGGTACAGCCGGGACCAGCTGCTTGGAAAGCATCACCAAACCAGGGATTCAAGCTTGAGGAGGATAATTTGCATATTCTAGGTGCCTTCTGGGAAAAGCGAAGAGTCTCCCTAAGCTAGAAGATCCTGGGTACAGCCGGGACCAGCTGCTTGGAAAGCATCACCAAACCAGGGATTCAAGCTTGAGGAGGATAATTTGCATATTCCAGGTGCCTTCTAGGAAAAGCGAAGAGTCTCCCTAAGCTAGAAGATCGTTGGGTACAGCCGGGACCAGCTGCTTGGAAAGCATCACCAAACCAGGGATTCAAGCTTGAGGAGGATAATTTGCATATTCCAGGTGCCTTCTGGGAAAAGCGAAGAGTCTCCCTAAGCTAGAAGATCGTTGGGTACAGCCGGGACCAGCTGCTTGGAAAGCATCACCAAACCAGGGATTCAACCTTGAGGAGGATAATTTGCATATTCCAGGTGCCTTCTGGGAAAAGCGAAGAGTCTCCCTAAGCTAGAAGATCGTTGGGTACAGCCGGGACCAGCTGCTTGGAAAGCATCACCAAACCAGGGATTCAAGCTTGAGGAGGATAATTTGCATATTCCAGGTGCCTTCTGGGAAAAGCGAAGAGTCTCCCTCAGCAAGAAGATCGTTGGGTACAGCCGGGACCAGCTGCTTGGAAAGAATCACCAAACCAGGGATTCAAGCTTGAGGAGGCTAATTTGCATATTCCAGGTGCCTTCTGGGAAAAGCGAAGAGTCTCCCTCAGCAAGAAGATCGTTGGGTACAGCCGGGACCAGCTGCTTGGAAAGCATCACCAAACCAGGGATTCAAGCTTGAGGAGGATAATTTGCATATTCCAGGTGCCTTCTGGGAAAAGCGAAGAGTCTCCCTCAGCAAGAAGATCGTTGGGTACAGCCGGGACCAGCTGCTTGGAAAGCATCACCAAACCAGGGATTCAAGCTTGAGGAGGATAATTTGCATATTCCAGGTGCCTTCTGGGAAAAGCGAAGAGTCTCCCTCAGCAAGAAGAACGTTGGGTAGAGCCGGGACCAGCTGCTTGGAAAGCATCACCAAACCAGGGATTCAAGCTTGAGGAGGATAATTTGCATATTCCAGGTGCCTTCTGGGAAAAGCGAAGAGTCTCCCTCAGCAAGAAGATCGTTGGGTACAGCCGGGACCAGCTGCTTGGAAAGAATCACCAAACCAGGGATTCAAGCTTGAGGAGGCTAATTTGCATATTCCAGGTGCCTTCTGGGAAAAGCGAAGAGTCTCCCTAAGCTAGAAGATCGTTGGGTACAGCCGGGACCAGCTGCTTGGAAAGCATCACCAAACCAGGGATTCAAGCTTGAGGAGGATAATTTGCATATTCCAGGTGCCTTCTGGGAAAAGCGAAGAGTCTCCCTCAGCAAGAAGATCGTTGGGTACAGCCGGGACCAGCTGCTTGGAAAGCATCACCAAACCAGGGATTCAAGCTTGAGGAGGCTAATTTGCATATTCCAGGTGCCTTCTGGGAAAAGTGAAGAGTCTCCCTAAGCTAGAAGATCGTTGGGTACAGCCGGGACCAGCTGCTTGGAAAGCATCACCAAACCAGGGATTCAAGCTTGAGGAGGATAATTTGCATATTCCAGGTGCCTTCTGGGAAAAGCGAAGAGTCTCCCTAAGCTAGAAGATCGTTGGGTACAGCCGGGACCAGCTGCTTGGAAAGCATCACCAAACCAGGGATTCAAGCTTGAGGAGGATAATTTGCATATTCCAGGTGCCTTCTGGGAAAAGCGAAGAGTCTCCCTAAGCTAGAAGATCGTTGGGTACAGCCGGGACCAGCTGCTTGGAAATCATCACCAAACCAGGGATTCAAGCTTGAGGAGGATAATTTGCATATTCCAGGTGCCTTCTGGGAAAAGCGAAGAGTCTCCCTAAGCTAGAAGATCGTTGGGTACAGCCGGGACCAGCTGCTTGGAAAGCATCACCAAACCAGGGATTCAACCTTGAGGAGGATAATTTGCATATTCCAGGTGCCTTCTGGGAAAAGCGTAGAGTCTCCCTAAGCTAGAAGATCGTTGGGTACAACCGGGACCAGCTGCTTGGAAAGCATCACCAAACCAGGGATTCAAGCTTGAGGAGGATAATTTGCATATTCCAGGTGCCTTCTGGGAAAAGCGAAGAGTCTCCCTCAGCAAGAAGATCGTTGGGTACAGCCGGGACCATCTGCTTGGAAAGAATCACCAAACCAGGGATTCAAGCTTGAGGAGGCTAATTTGCATATTCCAGGTGCCTTCTGGGAAAAGCGAAGAGTCTCCCTAAGCTAGAAGATCGTTGGGTACAGCCGGGACCAGCTGCTTGGAAAGCATCACCAAACCAGGGATTCAAGCTTGAGGAGGATAATTTGCATATTCCAGGTGCCTTCTGGGAAAAGCGAAGAGTCTCCCTAAGCTAGAAGATCGTTGGGTACAGCCGGGACCAGCTGCTTGGAAAGCATCACCAAACCAGGGATTCAAGCTTGAGGAGGATAATTTGCATATTCCAGGTGCCTTCTGGGAAAAGCGAAGAGTCTCCCTCAGCAAGAAGATCGTTGGGTACAGCCGGGACCAGCTGCTTGGAAAGAATCACCAAACCAGGGATTCAAGCTTGAGGAGGCTAATTTGCATATTCCAGGTGCCTTCTGGGAAAAGCGAAGAGTCTCCCTAAGCTAGAAGATCGTTGGGTTCAGCCGGGACCAGCTGCTTGGAAAGCATCACCAAACCAGGGATTCAAGCTTGAGGAGGATAATTTGCATATTCCAGGTGCCTTCTGGGAAAAGCGAAGAGTCTCCCTCAGCAAGAAGATCGTTGGGTACAGCCGGGAGCAGCTGCTTGGAAAGAATCACCAAACCAGGGATTCAAGCTTGAGGAGGCTAATTTGCATATTCCAGGTGCCTTCTGGGAAAAACGAAGAGTCTCCCTAAGCTAGAAGATCGTTGGGTACAGCCGGGACCAGCTGCTTGGAAAGCATCACCAAACCAGGGATTCAAGCTTGAGGAGGATAATTTGCATATTCCAGGTGCCTTCTGGGAAAAGCGAAGAGTCTCCCTAAGCTAGAAGATCGTTGGGTACAGCCGGGACCAGCTGCTTGGAAAGCATCACCAAACCAGGGATTCAAGCTTGAGGAGGATAATTTGCATATTCCAGGTGCCTTCTGGGAAAAGCGAAGAGTCTCCCTAAGCTAGAAGATCGTTGGGTACAGCCGGGACCAGCTGCTTGGAAATCATCACCAAACCAGGGATTCAAGCTTGAGGAGGATAATTTGCATATTCCAGGTGCCTTCTGGGAAAAGCGAAGAGTCTCCCTAAGCTAGAAGATCGTTGGGTACAGCCGGGACCAGCTGCTTGGAAAGCATCACCAAACCAGGGATTCAAGCTTGAGGAGGATAATTTGCATATTCCAGGTGCCTTCTGGGAAAAGCGAAGAGTCTCCCTAAGCTAGAAGATCGTTGGGTACAGCCGGGACCAGCTGCTTGGAAAGCATCACCAAACCAGGGATTCAAGCTTGAGGAGGATAATTTGCATATTCCAGGTGCCTTCTGGGAAAAGCGAAGAGTCTCCCTAAGCTAGAAGATCGTTGGGTACAGCCGGGACCAGCTGCTTGGAAAGCATCACCAAACCAGGGATTCAAGCTTGAGGAGGATAATTTGCATATTCCAGGTGCCTTCTGGGAAAAGCGAAGAGTCTCCCTAAGCTAGAAGATCGTTGGGTACAGCCGGGACCAGCTGCTTGGAAAGCATCACCAAACCAGGGATTCAAGCTTGAGGAGGATAATTTGCATATTCCAGGTGCCTTCTGGGAAAAGCGAAGAGTCTCCCTCAGCAAGAAGATCGTTGGGTACAGCCGGGACCAGCTGCTTGGAAAGAATCACCAAACCAGGGATTCAAGCTTGAGGAGGCTAATTTGCATATTCCAGGTGCCTTCTGGGAAAAGCGAAGAGTCTCCCTAAGCTAGAAGATCGTTGGGTACAGCCGGGACCAGCTGCTTGGAAAGCATCACCAAACCAGGGATTCAAGCTTGAGGAGGATAATTTGCATATTCCAGGTGCCTTCTGGGAAAAGCGAAGAGTCTCCCTAAGCTAGAAGATCGTTGGGTACAGCCGGGACCAGCTGCTTGGAAAGCATCACCAAACCAGGGATTCAAGCTTGAGGAGGATAATTTGCATATTCCAGGTGCCTTCTGGGAAAAGCGAAGAGTCTCCCTCAGCAAGAAGATCGTTGGGTACAGCCGGGACCAGCTGCTTGGAAAGAATCACCAAACCAGGGATTCAAGCTTGAGGAGGCTAATTTGCATATTCCAGGTGCCTTCTGGGAAAAGCGAAGAGTCTCCCTAAGCTAGAAGATCGTTGGGTACAGCCGGGACCAGCTGCTTGGAAAGCATCACCAAACCAGGGATTCAAGTTTGAGGAGGATAATTTGCATATTCCAGGTGCCTTCTGGGAAAAGCGAAGAGTCTCCCTAAGCTAGAAGATCGTTGGGTACAGCCGGGACCAGCTGCTTGGAAAGCATCACCAAACCAGGGATTCAAGCTTGAGGAGGATAATTTGCATATTCCAGGTGCCTTCTGGGAAAAGCGAAGAGTCTCCCTAAGCTAGAAGATCGTTGGGTACAGCCGGGACCAGCTGCTTGGAAAGCATCACCAAACCAGGGATTCAAGCTTGAGGAGGATAATTTGCATATTCCAGGTGCCTTCTGGGAAAAGCGAAGAGTCTCCCTCAGCAAGAAGATTGTTGGGTACAGCCGGGACCAGCTGCTTGGAAAGAATCACCAAACCAGGGATTCAAGCTTGAGGAGGCTAATTTGCATATTCCAGGTGCCTTCTGAGAAAAGCGAAGAGTCTCCCTAAGCTAGAAGATCGTTGGGTACAGCCGGGACCAGCTGCTTGGAAAGCATCACCAAACCAGGGATTCAAGCTTGAGGAGGATAATTTGCATATTCCAGGTGCCTTCTGGGAAAAGCGAAGAGTCTCCCTAAGCTAGAAGATCGTTGGGTACAGCCGGGACCAGCTGCTTGGAAAGCATCACCAAACCAGGGATTCAAGCTTGAGGAGGATAATTTGCATATTCAAGGTGCCTTCTGGGAAAAGCGAAGAGTCTCCCTCAGCAAGAAGATCGTTGGGTACAGCCGGGACCAGCTGCTTGGAAATAATCACCAAACCAGGGATTCAAGCTTGAGGAGGCTAATTTGCATATTCCAGGTGCCTTCTGGAAAAGCGAAGAGTCTCCCTAAGCTAGAAGATCGTTGGGTACAGCCGGGACCAGCTGCTTGGAAAGCATCACCAAACCAGGGATTCAAGCTTGAGGAGGATAATTTGCATATTCCAGGTGCCTTCTGGGAAAAGCGAAGAGTCTCCCTAAGCTAGAAGATCGTTGGGTACAGCCGGGACCAGCTGCTTGGAAAGCATCACCAAACCAGGGATTCAAGCTTGAGGAGCATAATTTGCATATTCCAGGTGCCTTCTGGGAAAAGCGAAGAGTCTCCCTAAGCTAGAAGATCGTTGGGTACAGCCGGGACCAGCTGCTTGGAAAGCATCACCAAACCAGGGATTCAAGCTTGAGGAGGATAATTTGCATATTCCAGGTGCCTTCTGGGAAAAGCGAAGAGTCTCCCTCAGCTAGAAGATCGTTGGGTACAGCCGGGGCCAGCTGCTTGGAAAGAATCACCAAACCAGGGATTCAAGCTTGAGGAGGCTAAATTGCATATTCCAGGTGCCTTCTGGGAAAAGCAAAGAGTCTCCCTAAGCTAGAAGATCGTTGGGTACAGCCGGGACCAGCTGCTTGGAAAGCATCACCAAACCAGGGATTCAAGCTTGAGGAGGATAATTTGCATATTCCAGGTGCCTTCTGGGAAAAGCGAAGAGTCTCCCTCAGCAAGAAGATCGTTGGGTACAGCCGGGACCAGCTGCTTGGAAAGAATCACCAAACCAGGGATTCAAGCTTGAGGAGGCTAATTTGCATATTCCAGGTGCCTTCTGGGAAAAGCGAAGAGTCTCCCTAAGCTAGAAGATCGTTGGGTACAGCCGGGACCAGCTGCTTGGAAAGCATCACCAAACCAGGGATTCAAGTTTGAGGAGGATAATTTGCATATTCCAGGTGCCTTCTGGGAAAAGCGAAGAGTCTCCCTAAGCTAGAAGATCGTTGGGTACAGCCGGGACCAGCTGCTTGGAAAGCATCACTAAACCAGGGATTCAAGCTTGAGGATAATTTGCATATTCCAGGTGCCTTCTGGGAAAAGCGAAGAGTCTCCCTCAGCAAGAAGATCGTTGGGTACAGCCGGGACCAGCTGCTTGGAAAGAATCACCAAACCAGGGATTCAAGCTTGAGAAGGCTAATTTGCATATTCCAGGTGCCTTCTGGGAAAAGCGAAGAGTCTCCCTCAGCAAGAAGATCGTTGGGTACAGCCGGGACCAGCTGCTTGGAAAGAATCACCAAACCAGGGATTCAAGCTTGAGGAGGCTAATTTGCATATTCCAGGTGCCTTCTGGGAAAAGCGAAGAGTCTCCCTAAGCTAGAAGATCGTTGGGTACAGCCGGGACCAGCTGCTTGGAAAGCATCACCAAACCAGGGATTCAAGCTTGAGGAGGATAATTTGCATATTCCAGGTGCCTTCTGGGAAAAGCGAAGAGTCTCCCTAAGCTAGAAGATCGTTGGGTACAGCCGGGACCAGCTGCTTGGAAAGCATCACCAAACCAGGAATTCAAGCTTGAGGAGGATAATTTGCATATTCCAGGTGCCTTCTGGGAAAAGTGAAGAGTCTCCCTAAGCTAGAAGATCGTTGGGTACAGCCGGGACCAGCTGCTTGGAAAGCATCACCAAACCAGGGATTCAAGCTTGAGGAGGATAATTTGCATATTCCAGGTGCCTTCTGGGAAAAGCGAAGAGTCTCCCTAAGCTAGAAGATCGTTGGGTACAGCCGGGACCAGCTGCTTGGAAATCATCACCAAACCAGGGATTCAAGCTTGAGGAGGATAATTTGCATATTCCAGGTGCCTTCTGGGAAAAGCGAAGAGTCTCCCTAAGCTAGAAGATCGTTGGGTACAGCCGGGACCAGCTACTTGGAAAGCATCACCAACCAGGAATTCAAGCTTGAGGAGGATAATTTGCATATTCCAGGTGCCTTCTGGGAAAAGCGAAGAGTCTCCCTAAGCTAGAAGATCGTTGGGTACAGCCGGGACCAGCTGCTTGGAAAGCATCACCAAACCAGGGATTCAAGCTTGAGGAGGATAATTTGCATATTCCAGGTGCCTTCTGGGAAAAGCGAAGAGTCTCCCTCAGCAAGAAGATCGTTGGGTACAGCCGGGACCAGCTGCTTGGAAAGAATCACCAAACCAGGGATTCAAGCTTGAGGAGGCTAATTTGCATATTCCAGGTGCCTTCTGGGAAAAGCGAAGAGTCTCCCTAAGCTAGAAGATCGTTGGGTACAGCCGGGACCAGCTGCTTGGAAAGCATCACCAAACCAGGGATTCAAGCTTGAGGAGGATAATTTGCATATTTCAGGTGCCTTCTGGGAAAAGCGAAGAGTCTCTCTAAGCTAGAAGATCGTTGGGTACAGCCGGGACCAGCTGCTTGGAAAGCATCACCAAACCAGGGATTCAAGCTTGAGGAGGATAATTTGCATATTCCAGGTGCCTTCTGGGAAAAGCGAAGAGTCTCCCTCAGCAAGAAGATCGTTGGGTACAGCCGGGACCAGCTGCTTGGAAAGAATCACCAAACCAGGGATTCAAGCTTGAGGAGGCTAATTTGCATATTCCAGGTGCCTTCTGGGAAAAGCGAAGAGTCTCCCTAAGCTAGAAGATCGTTGGGTACAGCCGGGACCAGCTGCTTGGAAAGCATCACCAAACCAGGGATTCAAGTTTGAGGAGGATAATTTGCATATTCCAGGTGCCTTCTGGGAAAAGCAAAGAGTCTCCCTAAGCTAGAAGATCGTTGGGTACAGCCGGGACCAGCTGCTTGGAAAGCATCACCAAACCAGGGATTCAAGCTTGAGGAGGATAATTTGCATATTCCAGGTGCCTTCTGGGAAAAGCGAAGAGTCTCCCTAAGCTAGAAGATCGTTGGGTACAGCCGGGACCAGCTGCTTGGAAAGCATCACCAAACCAGGGATTCAAGCTTGAGGAGGATAATTTGCATATTCCAGGTGCCTTCTGGGAAAAGCGAAGAGTCTCCCTCAGCAAGAAGATTGTTGGGTACAGCCGGGACCAGCTGCTTGGAAAGAATCACCAAACCAGGGATTCAAGCTTGAGGAGGCTAATTTGCATATTCCAGGTGCCTTCTGAGAAAAGCGAAGAGTCTCCCTAAGCTAGAAGATCGTTGGGTACAGCCGGGACCAGCTGCTTGGAAAGCATCACCAAACCAGGGATTCAAGCTTGAGGAGGATAATTTGCATATTCCAGGTGCCTTCTGGGAAAAGCGAAGAGTCTCCCTAAGCTAGAAGATCGTTGGGTACAGCCGGGACCAGCTGCTTGGAAAGCATCACCAAACCAGGGATTCAAGCTTGAGGAGGATAATTTGCATATTCCAGGTGCCTTCTGGGAAAAGCAAAGAGTCTCCCTCAGCAAGAAGATCGTTGGGTACAGCCGGGACCAGCTGCTTGGAAATAATCACCAAATCAGGGATTCAAGCTTGAGGAGGCTAATTTGCATATTCCAGGTGCCTTCTGGGAAAAGCGAAGAGTCTCCCTAAGCTAGAAGATCGTTGGGTACAGCCGGGACCAGCTGCTTGGAAAGCATCACCAAACCAGGGATTCAAGCTTGAGGAGGATAATTTGCATATTCCAGGTGCCTTCTGGGAAAAGCGAAGAGTCTCCCTAAGCTAGAAGATCGTTGGGTACAGCCGGGACCAGCTGCTTGGAAAGCATCACCAAACCAGGGATTCAAGCTTGAGGAGGATAATTTGCATATTCCAGGTGCCTTCTGGGAAAAGCGAAGAGTCTCCCTAAGCTAGAAGATCGTTGGGTACAGCCGGGACCAGCTGCTTGGAAAGCATCACCAAACCAGGGATTCAAGCTTGAGGAGGATAATTTGCATATTCCAGGTGCCTTCTGGGAAAAGCGAAGAGTCTCCCTCAGCAAGAAGATCGTTGGGTACAGCCGGGACCAGCTGCTTGGAAAGAATCACCAAACCAGGGATTCAAGCTTGAGGAGGCTAATTTGCATATTCCAGGTGCCTTCTGAGAAAAGCGAAGAGTCTCCCTAAGCTAGAAGATCGTTGGGTTCAGCCGGGACCAGCTGCTTGGAAAGCATCACCAAACCAGGAATTCAAGCTTGAGGAGGATAATTTGCATATTCCAGGTGCCTTCTGGGAAAAGCGAAGAGTCTCCCTCAGCAAGAAGATCGTTGGGTACAGCCGGGAGCAGCTGCTTGGAAAGAATCACCAAACCAGGGATTCAAGCTTGAGGAGGCTAATTTGCATATTCCAGGTGCCTTCTGGGAAAAACGAAGAGTCTCCCTAAGCTAGAAGATCGTTGGGTACAGCCGGGACCAGCTGCTTGGAAAGCATCACCAAACCAGGGATTCAAGCTTGAGGAGGATAATTTGCATATTCCAGGTGCCTTCTGGGAAAAGCGAAGAGTCTCCCTAAGCTAGAAGATCGTTGGGTACAGCCGGGACCAGCTGCTTGGAAAGCATCACCAAACCAGGGATTCAAGCTTGAGGAGGATAATTTGCATATTCCAGGTGCCTTCTGGGAAAAGCGAAGAGTCTCCCTAAGCTAGAAGATCGTTGGGTACAGCCGGGACCAGCTGCTTGGAAATCATCACCAAACCAGGGATTCAAGCTTGAGGAGGATAATTTGCATATTCCAGGTGCCTTCTGGGAAAAGCGAAGAGTCTCCCTAAGCTAGAAGATCGTTGGGTACAGCCGGGACCAGCTGCTTGGAAAGCATCACCAAACCAGGGATTCAACCTTGAGGAGGATAATTTGCATATTCCAGGTGCCTTCTGGGAAAAGCGAAGAGTCTCCCTAAGCTAGAAGATCGTTGGGTACAGCTGGGACCAGCTGCTTGGAAAGCATCACCAAACCAGGGATTCAAGCTTGAGGAGGAAAATTTGCATATTCCAGGTGCCTTCTGGGAAAAGCGAAGAGTCTCCCTAAGCTAGAAGATCGTTGGGTACAGCCGGGACCAGCTGCTTGGAAAGCATCACCAAACCAGGGATTCAAGCTTGAGGAGGATAATTTGCATATTCCAGGTGCCTTCTGGGAAAAGCGAAGAGTCTCCCTAAGCTAGAAGATCGTTGGGTACAGCCGGGACCAGCTGCTTGGAAAGCATCACCAAACCAGGGATTCAAGCTTGAGGAGGATAATTTGCATATTCCAGGTGCCTTCTGGGAAAAGCGAAGAGTCTCCCTAAGCTAGAAGATCGTTGGGTACAGCCGGGACCAGCTGCTTGGAAAGCATCACCAAACCAGGGATTCAAGCTTGAGGAGGATAATTTGCATATTCCAGGTGCCTTCTGGGAAAAGCGAAGAGTCTCCCTCAGCAAGAAGATCGTTGGGTACAGCCGGGACCAGCTGCTTGGAAAGAATCACCAAACCAGGGATTCAAGCTTGAGGAGGCTAATTTGCATATTCCAGGTGCCTTCTGGGAAAAGCGAAGAGTCTCCCTAAGCTAGAAGATCGTTGGGTACAGCCGGGACCAGCTGCTTGGAAAGCATCACCAAACCAGGGATTCAAGCTTGAGGAGGATAATTTGCATATTCCAGGTGCCTTCTGGGAAAAGCGAAGAGTCTCCCTAAGCTAGAAGATCGTTGGGTACAGCCGGGACCAGCTGCTTGGAAAGCATCACCAAACCAGGGATTCAAGCTTGAGGAGGATAATTTGCATATTCCAGGTGCCTTCTGGGAAAAGCGAAGAGTCTCCCTCAGCAAGAAGATCGTTGGGTACAGCCGGGACCAGCTGCTTGGAAAGAATCACCAAACCAGGGATTCAAGCTTGAGGAGGCTAATTTGCATATTCCAGGTGCCTTCTGGGAAAAGCGAAGAGTCTCCCTAAGCTAGAAGATCGTTGGGTACAGCCGGGACCAGCTGCTTGGAAAGCATCACCAAACCAGGGATTCAAGTTTGAGGAGGATAATTTGCATATTCCAGGTGCCTTCTGGGAAAAGCGAAGAGTCTCCCTAAGCTAGAAGATCGTTGGGTACAGCCGGGACCAGCTGCTTGGAAAGCATCACCAAACCAGGGATTCAAGCTTGAGGAGGATAATTTGCATATTCCAGGTGCCTTCTGGGAAAAGCGAAGAGTCTCCCTAAGCTAGAAGATCGTTGGGTACAGCCGGGACCAGCTGCTTGGAAAGCATCACCAAACCAGGGATTCAAGCTTGAGGAGGATAATTTGCATATTCCAGGTGCCTTCTGGGAAAAGCGAAGAGTCTCCCTCAGCAAGAAGATTGTTGGGTACAGCCGGGACCAGCTGCTTGGAAAGAATCACCAAACCAGGGATTCAAGCTTGAGGAGGCTAATTTGCATATTCCAGGTGCCTTCTGAGAAAAGCGAAGAGTCTCCCTAAGCTAGAAGATCGTTGGGTACAGCCGGGACCAGCTGCTTGGAAAGCATCACCAAACCAGGGATTCAAGCTTGAGGAGGATAATTTGCATATTCCAGGTGCCTTCTGGGAAAAGCGAAGAGTCTCCCTAAGCTAGAAGATCGTTGGGTACAGCCGGGACCAGCTGCTTGGAAAGCATCACCAAACCAGGGATTCAAGCTTGAGGAGGATAATTTGCATATTCCAGGTGCCTTCTGGGAAAAGCGAAGAGTCTCCCTCAGCAAGAAGATCGTTGGGTACAGCCGGGACCAGCTGCTTGGAAATAATCACCAAACCAGGGATTCAAGCTTGAGGAGGCTAATTTGCATATTCCAGGTGCCTTCTGGAAAAGCGAAGAGTCTCCCTAAGCTAGAAGATCGTTGGGTACAGCCGGGACCAGCTGCTTGGAAAGCATCACCAAACCAGGGATTCAAGCTTGAGGAGGATAATTTGCATATTCCAGGTGCCTTCTGGGAAAAGCGAAGAGTCTCCCTAAGCTAGAAGATCGTTGGGTACAGCCGGGACCAGCTGCTTGGAAAGCATCACCAAACCAGGGATTCAAGCTTGAGGAGCATAATTTGCATATTCCAGGTGCCTTCTGGGAAAAGCGAAGAGTCTCCCTAAGCTAGAAGATCGTTGGGTACAGCCGGGACCAGCTGCTTGGAAAGCATCACCAAACCAGGGATTCAAGCTTGAGGAGGATAATTTGCATATTCCAGGTGCCTTCTGGGAAAAGCGAAGAGTCTCCCTCAGCAAGAAGATCGTTGGGTACAGCCGGGACCAGCTGCTTGGAAAGAATCACCAAACCAGGGATTCAAGCTTGAGGAGGCTAATTTGCATATTCCAGGTGCCTTCTGGGAAAAGCAAAGAGTCTCCCTAAGCTAGAAGATCGTTGGGTACAGCCGGGACCAGCTGCTTGGAAAGCATCACCAAACCAGGGATTCAAGCTTGAGGAGGATAATTTGCATATTCCAGGTGCCTTCTGGGAAAAGCGAAGAGTCTCCCTCAGCAAGAAGATCGTTGGGTACAGCCGGGACCAGCTGCTTGGAAAGAATCACCAAACCAGGGATTCAAGCTTGAGGAGGCTAATTTGCATATTCCAGGTGCCTTCTGGGAAAAGCGAAGAGTCTCCCTAAGCTAGAAGATCGTTGGGTACAGCCGGGACCAGCTGCTTGGAAAGCATCACCAAACCAGGGATTCAAGTTTGAGGAGGATAATTTGCATATTCCAGGTGCCTTCTGGGAAAAGCGAAGAGTCTCCCTAAGCTAGAAGATCGTTGGGTACAGCCGGGACCAGCTGCTTGGAAAGCATCACTAAACCAGGGATTCAAGCTTGAGGATAATTTGCATATGCCAGGTGCCTTCTGGGAAAAGCGAAGAGTCTCCCTCAGCAAGAAGATCGTTGGGTACAGCCGGGACCAGCTGCTTGGAAAGAATCACCAAACCAGGGATTCAAGCTTGAGAAGGCTAATTTGCATATTCCAGGTGCCTTCTGGGAAAAGCGAAGAGTCTCCCTCAGCAAGAAGATCGTTGGGTACAGCCGGGACCAGCTGCTTGGAAAGAATCACCAAACCAGGGATTCAAGCTTGAGGAGGCTAATTTGCATATTCCAGGTGCCTTCTGGGAAAAGCGAAGAGTCTCCCTAAGCTAGAAGATCGTTGGGTACAGCCGGGACCAGCTGCTTGGAAAGCATCACCAAACCAGGGATTCAAGCTTGAGGAGGATAATTTGCATATTCCAGGTGCCTTCTGGGAAAAGCGAAGAGTCTCCCTAAGCTAGAAGATCGTTGGGTACAGCCGGGACCAGCTGCTTGGAAAGCATCACCAAACCAGGAATTCAAGCTTGAGGAGGATAATTTGCATATTCCAGGTGCCTTCTGGGAAAAGTGAAGAGTCTCCCTAAGCTAGAAGATCGTTGGGTACAGCCGGGACCAGCTGCTTGGAAAGCATCACCAAACCAGGGATTCAAGCTTGAGGAGGATAATTTGCATATTCCAGGTGCCTTCTGGGAAAAGCGAAGAGTCTCCCTAAGCTAGAAGATCGTTGGGTACAGCCGGGACCAGCTGCTTGGAAATCATCACCAAACCAGGGATTCAAGCTTGAGGAGGATAATTTGCATATTCCAGGTGCCTTCTGGGAAAAGCGAAGAGTCTCCCTAAGCTAGAAGATCGTTGGGTACAGCCGGGACCAGCTACTTGGAAAGCATCACCAACCAGGAATTCAAGCTTGAGGAGGATAATTTGCATATTCCAGGTGCCTTCTGGGAAAAGCGAAGAGTCTCCCTAAGCTAGAAGATCGTTGGGTACAGCCGGGACCAGCTGCTTGGAAAGCATCACCAAACCAGGGATTCAAGCTTGAGGAGGATAATTTGCATATTCCAGGTGCCTTCTGGGAAAAGCGAAGAGTCTCCCTCAGCAAGAAGATCGTTGGGTACAGCCGGGACCAGCTGCTTGGAAAGAATCACCAAACCAGGGATTCAAGCTTGAGGAGGCTAATTTTCATATTCCAGGTGCCTTCTAGGAAAAGCGAAGAGTCTCCCTAAGCTAGAAGATCGTTGGGTACAGCCGGGACCAGCTGCTTGGAAAGCATCACCAAACCAGGGATTCAAGCTTGAGGAGGATAATTTGCATATTCCAGGTGCCTTCTGGGAAAAGCGAAGAGTCTCTCTAAGCTAGAAGATCGTTGGGTACAGCCGGGACCAGCTGCTTGGAAAGCATCACCAAACCAGGGATTCAAGCTTGAGGAGGATAATTTGCATATTCCAGGTGCCTTCTGGGAAAAGCGAAGAGTCTCCCTCAGCAAGAAGATCGTTGGGTACAGCCGGGACCAGCTGCTTGGAAAGAATCACCAAACCAGGGATTCAAGCTTGAGGAGGCTAATTTGCATATTCCAGGTGCCTTCTGGGAAAAGCGAAGAGTCTCCCTAAGCTAGAAGATCGTTGGGTACAGCCGGGACCAGCTGCTTGGAAAGCATCACCAAACCAGGGATTCAAGTTTGAGGAGGATAATTTGCATATTCCAGGTGCCTTCTGGGAAAAGCGAAGAGTCTCCCTAAGCTAGAAGATCGTTGGGTACAGCCGGGACCAGCTGCTTGGAAAGCATCACCAAACCAGGGATTCAAGCTTGAGGAGGATAATTTGCATATTCCAGGTGCCTTCTGGGAAAAGCGAAGAGTCTCCCTAAGCTAGAAGATCGTTGGGTACAGCCGGGACCAGCTGCTTGGAAAGCATCACCAAACCAGGGATTCAAGCTTGAGGAGGATAATTTGCATAT
Organism: Ranitomeya imitator; assembly: GCF_032444005.1. Lineage (NCBI taxonomy): Eukaryota > Metazoa > Chordata > Amphibia > Anura > Dendrobatidae > Ranitomeya > Ranitomeya imitator. Next base: position 563,016,502 of record NC_091287.1, on the reverse strand, counting down.
TCCAGGTGCCTTCTGGGAAAAGCGAAGAGTCTCCCTCAGCAAGAAGATTGTTGGGTACAGCCGGGACCAGCTGCTTGGAAAGAATCACCAAACCAGGGATTCAAGCTTGAGGAGGCTAATTTGCATATTCCAGGTGCCTTCTGAGAAAAGCGAAGAGTCTCCCTAAGCTAGAAGATCGTTGGGTACAGCCGGGACCAGCTGCTTGGAAAGCATCACCAAACCAGGGATTCAAGCTTGAGGAGGATAATTTGCATATTCCAGGTGCCTTCTGGGAAAAGCGAAGAGTCTCCCTAAGCTAGAAGATCGTTGGGTACAGCCGGGACCAGCTGCTTGGAAAGCATCACCAAACCAGGGATTCAAGCTTGAGGAGGATAATTTGCATATTCCAGGTGCCTTCTGGGAAAAGCAAAGAGTCTCCCTCAGCAAGAAGATCGTTGGGTACAGCCGGGACCAGCTGCTTGGAAATAATCACCAAATCAGGGATTCAAGCTTGAGGAGGCTAATTTGCATATTCCAGGTGCCTTCTGGGAAAAGCGAAGAGTCTCCCTAAGCTAGAAGATCGTTGGGTACAGCCGGGACCAGCTGCTTGGAAAGCATCACCAAACCAGGGATTCAAGCTTGAGGAGGATAATTTGCATATTCCAGGTGCCTTCTGGGAAAAGCGAAGAGTCTCCCTAAGCTAGAAGATCGTTGGGTACAGCCGGGACCAGCTGCTTGGAAAGCATCACCAAACCAGGGATTCAAGCTTGAGGAGCATAATTTGCATATTCCAGGTGCCTTCTGGGAAAAGCAAAGAGTCTCCCTAAGCTAGAAGATCGTTGGGTACAGCCGGGACCAGCTGCTTGGAAAGCATCACCAAACCAGGGATTCAAGCTTGAGAAGGATAATTTGCATATTCCAGGTGCCTTCTGGGAAAAGCGAAGAGTATCCCTCAGCAAGAAGATCGTTGGGTACAGCCGGGACCAGCTGCTTGGAAAGAATCACCAAACCAGGGATTCAAGCTTGAGGAGGCTAATTTGCATATTCCAGGTGCCTTCTGGGAAAAGCAAAGAGTCTCCCTAAGCTAGAAGATCGTTGGGTACAGCCGGGACCAGCTGCTTGGAAAGCATCACCAAACCAGGGATTCAAGCTTGAGGAGGATAATTTGCATATTCCAGGTGCCTTCTGGGAAAAGCGAAGAGTCTCCCTCAGCAAGAAGATCGTTGGGTACAGCCGGGACCAGCTGCTTGGAAAGAATCACCAAACCAGGGATTCAAGCTTGAGGAGGCTAATTTGCATATTCCAGGTGCCTTCTGGGAAAAGCGAAGAGTCTCCCTAAGCTAGAAGATCGTTGGGTACAGCCGGGACCAGCTGCTTGGAAAGCATCACCAAACCAGGGATTCAAGTTTGAGGAGGATAATTTGCATATTCCAGGTGCCTTCTGGGAAAAGCGAAGAGTCTCCCTAAGCTAGAAGATCGTTGGGTACAGCCGGGACCAGCTGCTTGGAAAGCATCACTAAACCAGGGATTCAAGCTTGAGGATAATTTGCATATTCCAGGTGCCTTCTGGGAAAAGCGAAGAGTCTCCCTCAGCAAGAAGATCGTTGGGTACAGCCGGGACCAGCTGCTTGGAAAGAATCACCAAACCAGGGATTCAAGCTTGAGGAGGCTAATTTGCATATTCCAGGTGCCTTCTGGGAAAAGCGAAGAGTCTCCCTCAGCAAGAAGATCGTTGGGTACAGCCGGGACCAGCTGCTTGGAAAGAATCACCAAACCAGGGATTCAAGCTTGAGGAGGCTAATTTGCATATTCCAGGTGCCTTCTGGGAAAAGCGAAGAGTCTCCCTAAGCTAGAAGATCGTTGGGTACAGCCGGGACCAGCTGCTTGGAAAGCATCACCAAACCAGGGATTCAAGCTTGAGGAGGATAATTTGCATATTCCATGTGCCTTCTGGGAAAAGCGAAGAGTCTCCCTAAGCTAGAAGATCGTTGGGTACAGCCGGGACCAGCTGCTTGGAAAGCATCACCAAACCAGGAATTCAAGCTTGAGGAGGATAATTTGCATATTCCAGGTGCCTTCTGGGAAAAGTGAAGAGTCTCCCTAAGCTAGAAGATCGTTGGGTACAGCCGGGACCAGCTGCTTGGAATGCATCACCAAACCAGGGATTCAAGCTTGAGGAGGATAATTTGCATATTCCAGGTGCCTTCTGGGAAAAGCGAAGAGTCTCCCTAAGCTAGAAGATCGTTGGGTACAGCCGGGACCAGCTGCTTGGAAATCATCACCAAACCAGGGATTCAAGCTTGAGGAGGATAATTTGCATATTCCAGGTGCCTTCTGGGAAAAGCGAAGAGTCTCCCTAAGCTAGAAGATCGTTGGGTACAGCCGGGACCAGCTACTTGGAAAGCATCACCAACCAGGAATTCAAGCTTGAGGAGGATAATTTGCATATTCCAGGTGCCTTCTGGGAAAAGCGAAGAGTCTCCCTAAGCTAGAAGATCGTTGGGTACAGCCGGGACCAGCTGCTTGGAAAGCATCACCAAACCAGGGATTCAAGCTTGAGGAGGATAATTTGCATATTCCAGGTGCCTTCTGGGAAAAGCGAAGAGTCTCCCTCAGCAAGAAGATCGTTGGGTACAGCCGGGACCAGCTGCTTGGAAAGAATCACCAAACCAGGGATTCAAGCTTGAGGAGGCTAATTTGCATATTCCAGGTGCCTTCTGGGAAAAGCGAAGAGTCTCCCTAAGCTAGAAGATCATTGGGTACAGCCGGGACCAGCTGCTTGGAAAGCATCACCAAACCAGGAATTCAAGCTTGAGGAGGATAATTTGCATATTCCAGGTGCCTTCTGGGAAAAGCGAAGAGTCTCCCTAAGCTAGAAGATCGTTGGGTACAGCCGGGACCAGCTGCTTGGAAAGCATCACCAAACCAGGGATTCAAGCTTGAGGAGGATAATTTGCATATTCCATGTGCCTTCTGGGAAAAGCGAAGAGTCTCCCTAAGCTAGAAGATCATTGGGTACAGCCGGGACCAGCTGCTTGGAAAGCATCACCAAACCAGGAATTCAAGCTTGAGGAGGATAATTTGCATATTCCAGGTGCCTTCTGGGAAAAGTGAAGAGTCTCCCTAAGCTAGAAGATCGTTGGGTACAGCCGGGACCAGCTGCTTGGAAAGCATCACCAAACCAGGGATTCAAGCTTGAGGAGGATAATTTGCATATTCCAGGTGCCTTCTGGGAAAAGCGAAGAGTCTCCCTAAGCTAGAAGATCGTTGGGTACAGCCGGGACCAGCTGCTTGGAAATCATCACCAAACCAGGGATTCAAGCTTGAGGAGGATAATTTGCATATTCCAGGTGCCTTCTGGGAAAAGCGAAGAGTCTCCCTAAGCTAGAAGATCGTTGGGTACAGCCGGGACCAGCTGCTTGGAAAGCATCACCAACCAGGAATTCAAGCTTGAGGAGGATAATTTGCATATTCCAGGTGCCTTCTGGGAAAAGCGAAGAGTCTCCCTAAGCTAGAAGATCGTTGGGTACAGCCGGGACCAGCTGCTTGGAAAGCATCACCAAACCAGGGATTCAAGCTTGAGGAGGATAATTTGCATATTCCATGTGCCTTCTGGGAAAAGCGAAGAGTCTCCCTAAGCTAGAAGATCATTGGGTACAGCCGGGACCAGCTGCTTGGAAAGCATCACCAAACCAGGAATTCAAGCTTGAGGAGGATAATTTGCATATTCCATGTGCCTTCTGGGAAAAGCGAAGAGTCTCCCTAAGCTAAAAGATCATTGGGTACAGCCGGGACCAGCTGCTTGGAAAGCATCACCAAACCAGGAATTCAAGCTTGAGGAGGATAATTTGCATATTCCAGGTGCCTTCTGGGAAAAGTGAAGAGTCTCCCTAAGCTAGAAGATCGTTGGGTACAGCCGGGACCAGCTGCTTGGAAAGCATCACCAAACCAGGGATTCAAGCTTGAGGAGGATAATTTGCATATTCCAGGTGCCTTCTGGGAAAAGCGAAGAGTCTCCCTAAGCTAGAAGATCGTTGGGTACAGCCGGGACCAGCTGCTTGGAAATCATCACCAAACCAGGGATTCAAGCTTGAGGAGGATAATTTGCATATTCCAGGTGCCTTCTGGGAAAAGCGAAGAGTCTCCCTAAGCTAGAAGATCGTTGGGTACAGCCGGGACCAGCTACTTGGAAAGCATCACCAACCAGGAATTCAAGCTTGAGGAGGATAATTTGCATATTCCAGGTGCCTTCTGGGAAAAGCGAAGAGTCTCCCTAAGCTAGAAGATCGTTGGGTACAGCCGGGACCAGCTGCTTGGAAAGCATCACCAAACCAGGGATTCAAGCTTGAGGAGGATAATTTGCATATTCCAGGTGCCTTCTGGGAAAAGCGAAGAGTCTCCCTCAGCAAGAAGATCGTTGGGTACAGCCGGGACCAGCTGCTTGGAAAGAATCACCAAACCAGGGATTCAAGCTTGAGGAGGCTAATTTGCATATTCCAGGTGCCTTCTGGGAAAAGCGAAGAGTCTCCCTAAGCTAGAAGATCGTTGGGTACAGCCGGGACCAGCTGCTTGGAAAGCATCACCAAACCAGGGATTCAAGCTTGAGGAGGATAATTTGCATATTCCAGGTGCCTTCTGGGAAAAGCGAAGAGTCTCCCTAAGCTAGAAGATCGTTGGGTACAGCCGGGACCAGCTGCTTGGAAAGCATCACCAAACCAGGGATTCAAGCTTGAGGAGGATAATTTGCATATTCCAGGTGCCTTCTGGGAAAAGCGAAGAGTCTCCCTCAGCAAGAAGATCGTTGGGTACAGCCGGGACCAGCTGCTTGGAAAGAATCACCAAACCAGGGATTCAAGCTTGAGGAGGATAATTTGCATATTCCAGGTGCCTTCTGGGAAAAGCGAAGAGTCTCCCTAAGCTAGAAGATCGTTGGGTACAGCCGGGACCAGCTGCTTGGAAAGAATCACCAAACCAGGGATTCAAGCTTGAGGAGGATAATTTGCATATTCCAGGTGCCTTCTGGGAAAAGCGAAGAGTCTCCCTAAGCTAGAAGATCGTTGGGTACAGCCGGGACCAGCTGCTTGGAAAGCATCACCAAACCAGGGATTCAAGCTTGAGGAGGATAATTTGCATATTCCAGGTGCCTTCTGGGAAAAGCGAAGAGTCTCCCTAAGCTAGAAGATCGTTGGGTACAGCCGGGACCAGCTGCTTGGAAAGCATCACCAAACCAGGGATTCAAGCTTGAGGAGGATAATTTGCATATTCCAGGTGCCTTCTGGGAAAAGCGAAGAGTCTCCCTCAGCAAGAAGATTGTTGGGTACAGCCGGGACCAGCTGCTTGGAAAGAATCACCAAACCAGGGATTCAAGCTTGAGGAGGCTAATTTGCATATTCCAGGTGCCTTATGGGAAAAGCGAAGAGTCTCCCTAAGCTAGAAGATCGTTGGGTACAGCCGGGACCAGCTGCTTGGAAAGCATCACCAAACCAGGGATTCAAGCTTGAGGAGGATAATTTGCATATTCCAGGTGCCTTCTGGGAAAAGTGAAGAGTCTCCCTAAGCTAGAAGATCGTTGGGTACAGCCGGGACCAGCTGCTTGGAAAGCATCACCAAACCAGGGATTCAAGCTTGAGGAGGATAATTTGCATATTCCAGGTGCCTTCTGGGAAAAGCGAAGAGTCTCCCTCAGCAAGAAGATCGTTGGGTACAGCCGGGACCAGCTGCTTGGAAAGAATCACCAAACCAGGGATTCAAGCTTGAGGAGGCTAATTTGCAAATTCCAGGTGCCTTCTGGGAAAAGCGAAGAGTCTCGCTCAGCAAGAAGATCGTTGGGTACAGCCGGGACCAGCTGCTTGGAAAGAATCACCAAACCAGGGATTCAAGCTTGAGGAGGATAATTTGCATATTCCAGGTGCCTTCTGGGAAAAGCAAAGAGTCTCCCTAAGCTAGAAGATCGTTGGGTACAGCCGGGACCAGCTGCTTGGAAAGCATCACCAAACCAGGGATTCAAGCTTGAGGAGGATAATTTGCATATTCCAGGTGCCTTCTGGGAAAAGCGAAGAGTCTCCCTCAGCAAGAAGATCGTTGGGTACAGCCGGGACCAGCTGCTTGGAAAGAATCACCAAACCAGGGATTCAAGCTTGAGGAGGCTAATTTGCATATTCCAGGTGCCTTCTGGGAAAAGCGAAGAGTCTCCCTAAGCTAGAAGATCGTTGGGTACAGCCGGGACCAGCTGCTTGGAAAGCATCACCAAACCAGGGATTCAAGTTTGAGGAGGATAATTTGCATATTCCAGGTGCCTTCTGGGAAAAGCGAAGAGTCTCCCTAAGCTAGAAGATCGTTGGGTACAGCCGGGACCAGCTGCTTGGAAAGCATCACTAAACCAGGGATTCAAGCTTGAGGATAATTTGCATATTCCAGGTGCCTTCTGGGAAAAGCGAAGAGTCTCCCTCAGCAAGAAGATCGTTGGGTACAGCCGGGACCAGCTGCTTGGAAAGAATCACCAAACCAGGGATTCAAGCTTGAGGAGGCTAATTTGCATATTCCAGGTGCCTTCTGGGAAAAGCGAAGAGTCTCCCTAAGCTAGAAGATCGTTGGGTACAGCCGGGACCAGCTGCTTGGAAAGCATCACCAAACCAGGGATTCAAGCTTGAGGAGGATAATTTGCATATTCCAGGTGCCTTCTGGGAAAAGCAAAGAGTCTCCCTAAGCTAGAAGATCGTTGGGTACAGCCGGGACCAGCTGCTTGGAAAGCATCACCAAACCAGGGATTCAAGCTTGAGGAGGATAATTTGCATATTCCAGGGGCCTTCTGGGAAAAGCGAAGAGTCTCCCTAAGCTAGAAGATCGTTGGGTACAGCCGGGACCAGCTGCTTGGAAAGCATCACCAAACCAGGGATTCAAGCTTGAGGAGGATAATTTGCATATTCCAGGTGCCTTCTGGGAAAAGCGAAGAGTCTCCCTAAGCAAGAAGATTGTTGGGTACAGCCGGGACCAGCTGCTTGGAAAGAATCACCAAACCAGGGATTCAAGCTTGAGGAGGCTAATTTGCATATTCCAGGTGCCTTATGGGAAAAGCGAAGAGTCTCCCTAAGCTAGAAGATCGTTGGGTACAGCCGGGACCAGCTGCTTGGAAAGCATCACCAAACCAGGGATTCAAGCTTGAGGAGGATAATTTGCATATTCCAGGTGCCTTCTGGGAAAAGTGAAGAGTCTCCCTAAGCTAGAAGATCGTTGGGTACAGCCGGGACCAGCTGCTTGGAAAGCATCACCAAACCAGGGATTCAAGCTTGAGGAGGATAATTTGCATATTCCAGGTGCCTTCTGGGAAAAGCGAAGAGTCTCCCTCAGCAAGAAGATCGTTGGGTACAGCCGGGACCAGCTGCTTGGAAAGAATCACCAAACCAGGGATTCAAGCTTGAGGAGGCTAATTTGCAAATTCCAGGTGCCTTCTGGGAAAAGCGAAGAGTCTCGCTCAGCAAGAAGATCGTTGGGTACAGCCGGGACCAGCTGCTTGGAAAGAATCACCAAACCAGGGATTCAAGCTTGAGGAGGATAATTTGCATATTCCAGGTGCCTTCTGGGAAAAGCAAAGAGTCTCCCTAAGCTAGAAGATCATTGGGTACAGCCGGGACCAGCTGCTTGGAAAGCATCACCAAACCAGGGATTCAAGCTTGAGGAGGATAATTTGCATATTCCAGGTGCCTTCTGGGAAAAGCGAAGAGTCTCCCTCAGCAAGAAGATCGTTGGGTACAGCCGGGACCAGCTGCTTGGAAAGAATCACCAAACCAGGGATTCAAGCTTGAGGAGGCTAATTTGCATATTCCAGGTGCCTTCTGGGAAAAGCGAAGAGTCTCCCTAAGCTAGAAGATCGTTGGGTACAGCCGGGACCAGCTGCTTGGAAAGCATCACCAAACCAGGGATTCAAGTTTGAGGAGGATAATTTGCATATTCCAGGTGCCTTCTGGGAAAAGCGAAGAGTCTCCCTAAGCTAGAAGATCGTTGGGTACAGCCGGGACCAGCTGCTTGGAAAGCATCACTAAACCAGGGATTCAAGCTTGAGGATAATTTGCATATTCCAGGTGCCTTCTGGGAAAAGCGAAGAGTCTCCCTCAGCAAGAAGATCGTTGGGTACAGCCGGGACCAGCTGCTTGGAAAGAATCACCAAACCAGGGATTCAAGCTTGAGGAGGCTAATTTGCATATTCCAGGTGCCTTCTGGGAAAAGCGAAGAGTCTCCCTAAGCTAGAAGATCGTTGGGTACAGCCGGGACCAGCTGCTTGGAAAGCATCACCAAACCAGGGATTCAAGCTTGAGGAGGATAATTTGCATATTCCAGGTGCCTTCTGGGAAAAGCAAAGAGTCTCCCTAAGCTAGAAGATCGTTGGGTACAGCCGGGACCAGCTGCTTGGAAAGCATCACCAAACCAGGGATTCAAGCTTGAGGAGGATAATTTGCATATTCCAGGGGCCTTCTGGGAAAAGCGAAGAGTCTCCCTAAGCTAGAAGATCGTTGGGTACAGCCGGGACCAGCTGCTTGGAAAGCATCACCAAACCAGGGATTCAAGCTTGAGGAGGATAATTTGCATATTCCAGGTGCCTTCTGGGAAAAGCGAAGAGTCTCCCTAAGCTAGAAGATCGTTGGGTACAGCCGGGACCAGCTGCTTGGAAAGCATCACCAAACCAGGGATTCAAGCTTGAGGAGGATAATTTGCATATTCCAGGTGCCTTCTGGGAAAAGCGAAGAGTCTCCCTAAGCTAGAAGATCGTTGGGTACAGCCGGGACCAGCTGCTTGGAAAGCATCACCAAACCAGGGATTCAAGTTTGAGGAGGATAATTTGCATATTCCAGGTGCCTTCTGGGAAAAGCGAAGAGTCTCCCTAAGCTAGAAGATCGTTGGGTACAGCCGGGACCAGCTGCTTGGAAAGAATCACCAAACCAGGGATTCAAGCTTGAGGAGGATAATTTGCATATTCCAGGTGCCTTCTGGGAAAAGCGAAGAGTCTCCCTAAGCTAGAAGATCGTTGGGTACAGCCGGGACCAGCTGCTTGGAAAGCATCACCAAACCAGGGATTCAACCTTGAGGAGGATAATTTGCATATTCCAGGTGCCTTCTGGGAAAAGCGTAGAGTCTCCCTAAGCTAGAAGATCGTTGGGTACAACCGGGACCAGCTGCTTGGAAAGCATCACCAAACCAGGGATTCAAGCTTGAGGAGGATAATTTGCATATTCCAGGTGCCTTCTGGGAAAAGCGAAGAGTCTCCCTCAGCAAGAAGATCGTTGGGTACAGCCGGGACCATCTGCTTGGAAAGAATCACCAAACCAGGGATTCAAGCTTGAGGAGGCTAATTTGCATATTCCAGGTGCCTTCTGGGAAAAGCGAAGAGTCTCCCTAAGCTAGAAGATCGTTGGGTACAGCCGGGATCAGCTGCTTGGAAAGAATCACCAAACCAGGGATTCAAGCTTGAGGAGGCTAATTTGCATATTCCAGGTGCCTTCTGGGAAAAGCGAAGAGTCTCCCTAAGCTAGAAGATCGTTGGGTACAGCCGGGACCAGCTGCTTGGAAAGCATCACCAAACCAGGGATTCAAGCTTGATGAGGATAATTTGCATATTCCAGGTGCCTTCTGGGAAAAGCGAAGAGTCTCCCTAAGCTAGAAGATCGTTGGGTACAGCCGGGACCAGCTGCTTGGAAAGCATCACCAAACCAGGGATTCAAGCTTGAGGAGGCTAATTTGCATATTCCAGGTGCCTTCTAGGAAAAGCGAAGAGTCTCCCTAAGCTAGAAGATCGTTGGGTACAGCCGGGACCAGCTGCTTGGAAAGCATCACCAAACCAGGGATTCAAGCTTGAGGAGGATAATTTGCATATTCTAGGTGCCTTCTGGGAAAAGCGAAGAGTCTCCCTAAGCTAGAAGATCGTTGGGTACAGCCGGGACCAGCTGCTTGGAAAGCATCACCAAACCAGGGATTCAAGCTTGAGGAGGATAATTTGCATATTCCAGGTGCCTTCTAGGAAAAGCGGAGAGTCTCCCTAAGCTAGAAGATCGTTGGGTACAGCCGGGACCAGCTGCTTGGAAAGCATCACCAAACCAGGGATTCAAGCTTGAGGAGGATAATTTGCATATTCCAGGTGCCTTCTGGGAAAAGCAAAGAGTCTCCCTAAGCTAGAAGATCGTTGGGTACAGCCGGGACCAGCTGCTTGGAAAGCATCACCAAACCAGGGATTCAACCTTGAGGAGGATAATTTGCATATTCCAGGTGCCTTCTGGGAAAAGCGAAGAGTCTCCCTAAGCTAGAAGATCTTTGGGTACAGCCGGGACCAGCTGCTTGGAAAGCATCACCAAACCAGGGATTCAAGCTTGAGGAGGATAATTTGCATATTCCAGGTGCCTTCTGGGAAAAGCGAAGAGTCTCCCTCAGCAAGAAGATCGTTGGGTACAGCCGGGACCAGCTGCTTGGAAAGAATCACCAAACCAGGGATTCAAGCTTGAGGAGGCTAATTTGCATATTCCAGGTGCCTTCTGGGAAAAGCGAAGAGTCTCCCTAAGCTAGAAGATCGTTGGGTACAGCCGGGACCAGCTGCTTGGAAAGCATCACCAAACCAGGGATTCAAGCTTGAGGAGGATAATTTGCATATTCCAGGTGCCTTCTGGGAAAAGCGAAGAGTCTCCCTAAGCTAGAAGATCGTTGGGTACAGCCGGGACCAGCTGCTTGGAAAGCATCACCAAACCAGGGATTCAACCTTGAGGAGGATAATTTGCATATTCCAGGTGCCTTCTGGGAAAAGCGAAGAGTCTCCCTAAGCTAGAAGATCGTTGGGTACAGCCGGGACCAGCTGCTTGGAAAGCATCACCAAACCAGGGATTCAAGCTTGAGGAGGATAATTTGCATATTCCAGGTGCCTTCTGGGAAAAGCGAAGAGTCTCCCTCAGCAAGAAGATCGTTGGGTACAGCCGGGACCAGCTGCTTGGAAAGAATCACCAAACCAGGGATTCAAGCTTGAGGAGGCTAATTTGCATATTCCAGGTGCCTTCTGGGAAAAGCGAAGAGTCTCCCTAAGCTAGAAGATCGTTGGGTACAGCCGGGACCAGCTGCTTGGAAAGCATCACCAAACCAGGGATTCAAGCTTGAGGAGTATAATTTGCATATTCCAGGTGCCTTCTGGGAAAAGCGAAGAGTCTCCCTAAGCTAGAAGATCGTTGGGTACAGCCGGGACCAGCTGCTTGGAAAGCATCACCAAACCAGGGATTCAAGCTTGAGGAGGATAATTTGCATATTCCAGGTGCCTTCTGGGAAAAGCGAAGAGTCTCCCTAAGCTAGAAGATCGTTGGGTACAGCCGGGACCAGCTGCTTGGAAAGCATCACCAAACCAGGGATTCAAGCTTGAGGAGGATAATTTGCATATTCCAGGTGCCTTCTGGGAAAAGCGAAGAGTCTCCCTCAGCAAGAAGATCGTTGGGTACAGCCGGGACCAGCTGCTTGGAAAGCATCACCAAACCAGGGATTCAAGCTTGAGGAGGCTAATTTGCATATTCCAGGTGCCTTCTGGGAAAAGCGAAGAGTCTCCCTAAGCTAGAAGATCGTTGGGTACAGCCGGGACCAGCTGCTTGGAAAGCATCACCAAACCAGGGATTCAAGCTTGAGGAGGATAATTTGCATATTCCAGGTGCCTTCTGGGAAAAGCGAAGAGTCTCCCTAAGCTAGAAGATGGTTGGGTACAGCCGGGACCAGCTGCTTGGAAAGCATCACCAAACCAGGGATTCAAGTTTGAGGAGGATAATTTGCATATTCCAGGTGCCTTCTGGGAAAAGCGAAGAGTCTCCCTAAGCTAGAAGATCGTTGGGTACAGCCGGGACCAGCTGCTTGGAAAGAATCACCAAACCAGGGATTCAAGCTTGAGGAGGATAATTTGCATATTCCAGGTGCCTTCTGGGAAAAGCGAAGAGTCTCCCTAAGCTAGAAGATCGTTGGGTACAGCCGGGACCAGCTGCTTGGAAATCATCACCAAACCAGGGATTCAAGCTTGAGGAGGATAATTTGCATATTCCAGGTGCCTTCTGGGAAAAGCGAAGAGTCTCCCTAAGCTAGAAGATCGTTGGGCACAACCGGGACCAGCTGCTTGGAAAGCATCACCAAACCAGGGATTCAAGCTTGAGGAGGATAATTTGCATATTCCAGGTGCCTTCTGGGAAAAGCGAAGAGTCTCCCTCAGCAAGAAGATCGTTGGGTACAGCCGGGACCATCTGCTTGGAAAGAATCACCAAACCAGGGATTCAAGCTTGAGGAGGCTAATTTGCATATTCCAGGTGCCTTCTGGGAAAAGCGAAGAGTCTCCCTAAGCTAGAAGATCGTTGGGTACAGCCGGGACCAGCTGCTTGGAAAGCATCACCAAACCAGGGATTCAAGCTTGAGGAGGATAATTTGCATATTCCAGGTGCCTTCTGGGAAAAGCGAAGAGTCTCCCTAAGCTAGAAGATCGTTGGGTACAGCCGGGACCAGCTGCTTGGAAAGCATCACCAAACCAGGGATTCAAGCTTGAGGAGGATAATTTGCATATTCCAGGTGCCTTCTGGGAAAAGCGAAGAGTCTCCCTCAGCAAGAAGATCGTTGGGTACAGCCGGGACCAGCTGCTTGGAAAGAATGACCAAACCAGGGATTCAAGCTTGAGGAGGCTAATTTGCATATTCCAGGTGCCTTCTGGGAAAAGTGAAGAGTCTCCCTAAGCTAGAAGATCGTTGGGTACAGCCGGGACCAGCTGCTTGGAAAGCATCACCAAACCAGGGATTCAAGCTTGAGGAGGATAATTTGCATATTCCAGGTGCCTTCTGGGAAAAGCGAAGAGTCTCCCTCAGCAAGAAGATCGTTGGGTACAGCCGGGACCAGCTGCTTGGAAAGCATCACCAAACCAGGGATTCAAGTTTGAGGAGGATAATTTGCATATTCCAGGTGCCTTCTGGGAAAAGCGAAGAGTCTCCCTAAGCTAGAAGATCGTTGGGTACAGCCGGGACCAGCTGCTTGGAAAGCATCACTAAACCAGGGATTCAAGCTTGAGGATAATTTGCATATTCCAGGTGCCTTCTGGGAAAAGCGAAGAGTCTCCCTCAGCAAGAAGATCGTTGGGTACAGCCGGGACCAGCTGCTTGGAAAGAATCACCAAACCAGGGATTCAAGCTTGAGAAGGCTAATTTGCATATTCCAGGTGCCTTCTGGGAAAAGCGAAGAGTCTCCCTCAGCAAGAAGATCGTTGGGTACAGCCGGGACCAGCTGCTTGGAAAGAATCACCAAACCAGGGATTCAAGCTTGAGGAGGCTAATTTGCATATTCCAGGTGCCTTCTGGGAAAAGCGAAGAGTCTCCCTAAGCTAGAAGATCGTTGGGTACAGCCGGGACCAGCTGCTTGGAAAGCATCACCAAACCAGGGATTCAAGCTTGAGGAGGATAATTTGCATATTCCAGGTGCCTTCTGGGAAAAGCGAAGAGTCTCCCTAAGCTAGAAGATCGTTGGGTACAGCCGGGACCAGCTGCTTGGAAAGCATCACCAAACCAGGAATTCAAGCTTGAGGAGGATAATTTGCATATTCCAGGTGCCTTCTGGGAAAAGTGAAGAGTCTCCCTAAGCTAGAAGATCGTTGGGTACAGCCGGGACCAGCTGCTTGGAAAGCATCACCAAACCAGGGATTCAAGCTTGAGGAGGATAATTTGCATATTCCAGGTGCCTTCTGGGAAAAGCGAAGAGTCTCCCTAAGCTAGAAGATCGTTGGGTACAGCCGGGACCAGCTGCTTGGAAATCATCACCAAACCAGGAATTCAAGCTTGAGGAGGATAATTTGCATATTCCAGGTGCCTTCTGGGAAAAGCGAAGAGTCTCCCTAAGCTAGAAGATCGTTGGGTACAGCCGGGACCAGCTGCTTGGAAAGCATCACCAACCAGGAATTCAAGCTTGAGGAGGATAATTTGCATATTCCAGGTGCCTTCTGGGAAAAGCGAAGAGTCTCCCTAAGCTAGAAGATCGTTGGGTACAGCCGGGACCAGCTACTTGGAAAGCATCACCAACCAGGAATTCAAGCTTGAGGAGGATAATTTGCATATTCCAGGTGCCTTCTGGGAAAAGCGAAGAGTCTCCCTAAGCTAGAAGATAGTTGGGTACAGCCGGGACCAGCTGCTTGGAAAGCATCACCAAACCAGGGATTCAAGCTTGAGGAGGATAATTTGCATATTCCAGGTGCCTTCTGGGAAAAGCGAAGAGTCTCCCTCAGCAAGAAGATCGTTGGGTACAGCCGGGACCAGCTGCTTGGAAAGAATCACCAAACCAGGGATTCAAGCTTGAGGAGGCTAATTTGCATATTCCAGGTGCCTTCTGGGAAAAGCGAAGAGTCTCCCTAAGCTAGAAGATCGTTGGGTACAGCCGGGACCAGCTGCTTGGAAAGCATCACCAAACCAGGGATTCAAGCTTGAGGAGGATAATTTGCATATTCCAGGTGCCTTCTGGGAAAAGCGAAGAGTCTCCCTAAGCTAGAAGATCGTTGGGTACAGCCGGGACCAGCTGCTTGGAAAGCATCACCAAACCAGGGATTCAAGCTTGAGGAGGATAATTTGCATATTCCAGGTGCCTTCTGGGAAAAGCGAAGAGTCTCCCTCAGCAAGAAGATCGTTGGGTACAGCCGGGACCAGCTGCTTGGAAAGAATCACCAAACCAGGGATTCAAGCTTGAGGAGGCTAATTTGCATATTCCAGGTGCCTTCTGGGAAAAGCGAAGAGTCTCCCTAAGCTAGAAGATCGTTGGGTACAGCCGGGACCAGCTGCTTGGAAAGCATCACCAAACCAGGGATTCAAGCTTGAGGAGGATAATTTGCATATTCCAGGTGCCTTCTGGGAAAAGCGAAGAGTCTCCCTAAGCTAGAAGATCGTTGGGTACAGCCGGGACCAGCTGCTTGGAAAGCATCACCAAACCAGGGATTCAAGCTTGAGGAGGATAATTTGCATATTCCAGGTGCCTTCTGGGAAAAGCGAAGAGTCTCCCTCAGCAAGAAGATCGTTGGGTACAGCCGGGACCAGCTGCTTGGAAAGAATCACCAAACCAGGGATTCAAGCTTGAGGAGGCTAATTTGCATATTCCAGGTGCCTTCTGGGAAAAGCGAAGAGTCTCCCTAAGCTAGAAGATCGTTTGGTACAGCCGGGACCAGCTGCTTGGAAAGCATCACCAAACCAGGGATTCAAGTTTGAGGAGGATAATTTGCATATTCCAGGTGCCTTCTGGGAAAAGCGAAGAGTCTCCCTAAGCTAGAAGTTCGTTGGGTACAGCCGGGACCAGCTGCTTGGAAAGCATCACCAAACCAGGGATTCAAGCTTGAGGAGGATAATTTGCATATTCCAGGTGCCTTCTGGGAAAAGCGAAGAGTCTCCCTAAGCTAGAAGATCGTTGGGTACAGCCGGGACCAGCTGCTTGGAAAGCATCACCAAACCAGGGATTCAAGCTTGAGGAGGATAATTTGCATATTCCAGGTGCCTTCTGGGAAAAGCGAAGAGTCTCCCTCAGCAAGAAGATTGTTGGGTACAGCCGGGACCAGCTGCTTGGAAAGAATCACCAAACCAGGGATTCAAGCTTGAGGAGGCTAATTTGCATATTCCAGGTGCCTTATGGGAAAAGCGAAGAGTCTCCCTAAGCTAGAAGATCGTTGGGTACAGCCGGGACCAGCTGCTTGGAAAGCATCACCAAACCAGGGATTCAAGCTTGAGGAGGATAATTTGCATATTCCAGGTGCCTTCTGGGAAAAGTGAAGAGTCTCCCTAAGCTAGAAGATCGTTGGGTACAGCCGGGACCAGCTGCTTGGAAAGCATCACCAAACCAGGGATTCAAGCTTGAGGAGGATAATTTGCATATTCCAGGTGCCTTCTGGGAAAAGCGAAGAGTCTCCCTCAGCAAGAAGATCGTTGGGTACAGCCGGGACCAGCTGCTTGGAAAGAATCACCAAACCAGGGATTCAAGCTTGAGGAGGCTAATTTGCATATTCCAGGTGCCTTCTGGGAAAAGCGAAGAGTCTCCCTCAGCAAGAAGATCGTTGGGTACAGCCGGGACCAGCTGCTTGGAAAGAATCACCAAACCAGGGATTCAAGCTTGAGGAGGATAATTTGCATATTCCAGGTGCCTTCTGGGAAAAGCAAAGAGTCTCCCTAAGCTAGAAGATCGTTGGGTACAGCCGGGACCAGCTGCTTGGAAAGCATCACCAAACCAGGGATTCAAGCTTGAGGAGGATAATTTGCATATTCCAGGTGCCTTCTGGGAAAAGCGAAGAGTCTCCCTCAGCAAGAAGATCGTTGGGTACAGCCGGGACCAGCTGCTTGGAAAGAATCACCAAACCAGGGATTCAAGCTTGAGGAGGCTAATTTGCATATTCCAGGTGCCTTCTGGGAAAAGCGAAGAGTCTCCCTAAGCTAGAAGATCGTTGGGTACAGCCGGGACCAGCTGCTTGGAAAGCATCACCAAACCAGGGATTCAAGTTTGAGGAGGATAATTTGCATATTCCAAGTGCCTTCTGGGAAAAGCGAAGAGTCTCCCTAAGCTAGAAGATCGTTGGGTACAGCCGGGACCAGCTGCTTGGAAAGCATCACTAAACCAGGGATTCAAGCTTGAGGATAATTTGCATATTCCAGGTGCCTTCTGGGAAAAGCGAAGAGTCTCCCTCAGCAAGAAGATCGTTGGGTACAGCCGGGACCAGCTGCTTGGAAAGAATCACCAAACCAGGGATTCAAGCTTGAGGAGGCTAATTTGCATATTCCAGGTGCCTTCTGGGAAAAGCGAAGAGTCTCCCTAAGCTAGAAGATCGTTGGGTACAGCCGGGACCAGCTGCTTGGAAAGCATCACCAAACCAGGGATTCAAGCTTGAGGAGGATAATTTGCATATTTCAGGTGCCTTCTGGGAAAAGCAAAGAGTCTCCCTAAGCTAGAAGATCGTTGGGTACAGCTGGGACCAGCTGCTTGGAAAGCATCACCAAACCAGGAATTCAAGCTTGAGGAGGATAATTTGCATATTCCAGGTGCCTTCTGGGAAAAGCGAAGAGTCTCCCTAAGCTAGAAGATCGTTGGGTACAGCCGGGACCAGCTGCTTGGAAAGCATCACCAAACCAGGGATTCAAGCTTGAGGAGGATAATTTGCATATTCCAGGTGCCTTCTGGGAAAAGCGAAGAGTCTCCCTAAGCTAGAAGAACGTTGGGTACAGCCGGGACCAGCTGCTTGGAAATCATCACCAAACCAGGGATTCAAGCTTGAGGAGGATAATTTGCATATTCCAGGTGCCTTCTGGGAAAAGCGAAGAGTCTCCCTAAGCTAGAAGATCGTTGGGTACATCCGGGACCAGCTGCTTGGAAAGCATCACCAAACCAGGGATTCAAGCTTGAGGAGGATAATTTGCATATTCCAGGTGCCTTCTGGGAAAAGCGAAGAGTCTCCCTAAGCTAGAAGATCGTTGGGTACAGCCGAGACCAGCTGCTTGGAAAGCATCACCAAACCAGGGATTCAAGCTTGAGGAGGATAATTTGCATATTCCAGGTGCCTTCTGGGAAAAGCGAAGAGTCTCCCTAAGCTAGAAGATCGTTGGGTACAGCCGGGACCAGCTGCTTGGAAAGCATCACCAAACCAGGGATTCAAGCTTGAGGAGGCTAATTTGCATATTCCAGGTGCCTTCTGGGAAAAGCGAAGAGTCTCCCTAAGCTAGAAGATCGTTGGGTACAGCCGGGACCAGCTGCTTGGAAAGCATCACCAAACCAGGGATTCAAGCTTGAGGAGGATAATTTGCATATTCCAGGTGCCTTCTGGGAAAAGCGAAGAGTCTCCCTAAGCTAGAAGATCGATGGGTACAGCCGGGACCAGCTGCTTGGAAAGCATCACCAAACCAGGGATTCAAGCTTGAGGAGGATAATTTGCATATTCCAGGTGCCTTCTGGGAAAAGCGAAGAGTCTCCCTCAGCAAGAAGATTGTTGGGTACAGACGGGACCAGCTGCTTGGAAAGAATCACCAAACCAGGGATTCAAGCTTGAGGAGGCTAATTTGCATATTCCAGGTGCCTTCTGAGAAAAGCGAAGAGTCTCCCTAAGCTAGAAGATCGTTGGGTACAGCCGGGACCAGCTGCTTGGAAAGCATCACCAAACCAGGGATTCAAGCTTGAGGAGGATAATTTGCATATTCCAGGTGCCTTCTGGGAAAAGCGAAGAGTCTCCCTAAGCTAGAAGATCGTTGGGTACAGCCGGGACCAGCTGCTTGGAAAGCATCACCAAACCAGGGATTCAAGCTTGAGGAGGATAATTTGCATATTCCAGGTGCCTTCTGGGAAAAGCGAAGAGTCTCCCTCAGCAAGAAGATCGTTGGGTACAGCCGGGACCAGCTGCTTGGAAATAATCACCAAATCAGGGATTCAAGCTTGAGGAGGCTAATTTGCATATTCCAGGTGCCTTCTGGGAAAAGCGAAGAGTCTCCCTAAGCTAGAAGATCGTTGGGTACAGCCGGGACCAGCTGCTTGGAAAGCATCACCAAACCAGGGATTCAAGCTTGAGGAGGATAATTTGCATATTCCAGGTGCCTTCTGGGAAAAGCGAAGAGTCTCCCTAAGCTAGAAGATCGTTGGGTACAGCCGGGACCAGCTGCTTGGAAAGCATCACCAAACCAGGGATTCAAGCTTGAGGAGCATAATTTGCATATTCCAGGTGCCTTCTGGGAAAAGCGAAGAGTCTCCCTAAGCTAGAAGATCGTTGGGTACAGCCGGGACCAGCTGCTTGGAAAGCATCACCAAACCAGGGATTCAAGCTTGAGGAGGATAATTTGCATATTCCAGGTGCCTTCTGGGAAAAGCGAAGAGTCTCCCTCAGCAAGAAGATCGTTGGGTACAGCCGGGACCAGCTGCTTGGAAAGAATCACCAAACCAGGGATTCAAGCTTGAGGAGGCTAATTTGCATATTCCAGGTGCCTTCTGGGAAAAGTAAAGAGTCTCCCTAAGCTAGAAGATCGTTGGGTACAGCCGGGACCAGCTGCTTGGAAAGCATCACCAAACCAGGGATTCAAGCTTGAGGAGGATAATTTGCATATTCCAGGTGCCTTCTGGGAAAAGCGAAGAGTCTCCCTCAGCAAGAAGATCGTTGGGTACAGCCGGGACCAGCTGCTTGGAAAGAATCACCAAACCAGGGATTCAAGCTTGAGGAGGCTAATTTGCATATTCCAGGTGCCTTCTGGGAAAAGCGAAGAGTCTCCCTAAGCTAGAAGATCGTTGGGTACAGCCGGGACCAGCTGCTTGGAAAGCATCACCAAACCAGGGATTCAAGTTTGAGGAGGATAATTTGCATATTCCAAGTGCCTTCTGGGAAAAGCGAAGAGTCTCCCTAAGCTAGAAGATCGTTGGGTACAGCCGGGACCAGCTGCTTGGAAAGCATCACTAAACCAGGGATTCAAGCTTGAGGATAATTTGCATATTCCAGGTGCCTTCTGGGAAAAGCGAAGAGTCTCCCTCAGCAAGAAGATCGTTGGGTACAGCCGGGACCAGCTGCTTGGAAAGAATCACCAAACCAGGGATTCAAGCTTGAGGAGGCTAATTTGCATATTCCAGGTGCCTTCTGGGAAAAGCGAAGAGTCTTCCTAAGCTAGAAGATCGTTGGGTACAGCCGGGACCAGCTGCTTGGAAAGCATCACCAAACCAGGGATTCAAGCTTGAGGAGGATAATTTGCATATTCCAGGTGCCTTCTGGGAAAAGCAAAGAGTCTCCCTAAGCTAGAAGATCGTTGGGTACAGCCGGGACCAGCTGCTTGGAAAGCATCACCAAACCAGGAATTCAAGCTTGAGGAGGATAATTTGCATATTCCAGGTGCCTTCTGGGAAAAGCGAAGAGTCTCCCTAAGCTAGAAGATCGTTGGGTACAGCCGGGACCAGCTGCTTGGAAAGCATCACCAAACCAGGGATTCAAGCTTGAGGAGGATAATTTGCATATTCCAGGTGCCTTCTGGGAAAAGCGAAGAGTCTCCCTAAGCTAGAAGAACGTTGGGTACAGCCGGGACCAGCTGCTTGGAAATCATCACCAAACCAGGGATTCAAGCTTGAGGAGGATAATTTGCATATTCCAGGTGCCTTCTGGGAAAAGCGAAGAGTCTCCCTAAGCTAGAAGATCGTTGGGTACATCCGGGACCAGCTGCTTGGAAAGCATCACCAAACCAGGGATTCAAGCTTGAGGAGGATAATTTGCATATTCCAGGTGCCTTCTGGGAAAAGCGAAGAGTCTCCCTAAGCTAGAAGATCGTTGGGTACCGCCGAGACCAGCTGCTTGGAAAGCATCACCAAACCAGGGATTCAAGCTTGAGGAGGATAATTTGCATATTCCAGGTGCCTTCTGGGAAAAGCGAAGAGTCTCCCTAAGCTAGAAGATCGTTGGGTACAGCCGGGACCAGCTGCTTGGAAAGCATCACCAAACCAGGGATTCAAGCTTGAGGAGGCTAATTTGCATATTCCAGGTGCCTTCTGGGAAAAGCGAAGAGTCTCCCTAAGCTAGAAGATCGTTTGGTACAGCCGGGACCAGCTGCTTGGAAAGCATCACCAAACCAGGGATTCAAGCTTGAGGAGGATAATTTGCATATTCCAGGTGCCTTCTGGGAAAAGCGAAGAGTCTCCCTAAGCTAGAAGATCGTTGGGTACAGCCGGGACCAGCTGCTTGGAAAGCATCACCAAACCAGGGATTCAAGCTTGAGGAGGATAATTTGCATATTCCAGGTGCCTTCTGGGAAAAGCGAAGAGTCTCCCTAAGCTAGAAGATCGTTGGGTACAGCCGGGACCAGCTGCTTGGAAAGCATCACCAAACCAGGGATTCAAGCTTGAGGAGGATAATTTGCATATTCCAGGTGCCTTCTGGGAAAAGCGAAGAGTCTCCCTAAGCTAGAAGAACGTTGGGTACAGCCGGGACCAGCTGCTTGGAAATCATCACCAAACCAGGGATTCAAGCTTGAGGAGGATAATTTGCATATTCCAGGTGCCTTCTGGGAAAAGCGAAGAGTCTCCCTAAGCTAGAAGATCGTTGGGTACATCCGGGACCAGCTGCTTCGAAAGCATCACCAAACCAGGGATTCAAGCTTGAGGAGGATAATTTGCATATTCCAGGTGCCTTCTGGGAAAAGCGAAGAGTCTCCCTAAGCTAGAAGATCGTTGGGTACAGCCGAGACCAGCTGCTTGGAAAGCATCACCAAACCAGGGATTCAAGCTTGAGGAGGATAATTTGCATATTCCAGGTGCCTTCTGGGAAAAGCGAAGAGTCTCCCTAAGCTAGAAGATCGTTGGGTACAGCCGGGACCAGCTGCTTGGAAAGCATCACCAAACCAGGGATTCAAGCTTGAGGAGGCTAATTTGCATATTCCAGGTGCCTTCTGGGAAAAGCGAAGAGTCTCCCTAAGCTAGAAGATCGTTTGGTACAGCCGGGACCAGCTGCTTGGAAAGCATCACCAAACCAGGGATTCAAGCTTGAGGAGGATAATTTGCATATTCCAGGTGCCTTCTGGGAAAAGCGAAGAGTCTCCCTAAGCTAGAAGATCGTTGGGTACAGCCGGGACCAGCTGCTTGGAAAGCATCACCAAACCAGGGATTCAAGCTTGAGGAGGATAATTTGCATATTCCAGGTGCCTTCTGGGAAAAGTAAAGAGTCTCCCTAAGCTAGAAGATCGTTGGGTACAGCCGGGACCAGCTGCTTGGAAAGCATCACCAAACCAGGGATTCAAGCTTGAGGAGGATAATTTGCATATCCCAGGTGCCTTCTGGGAAAAGCGAAGAGTCTCCCTAAGCTAGAAGATCGTTGGGTACAGCCGGGACCAGCTGCTTGGAAAGCATCACCAAACCAGGGATTCAAGCTTGAGGAGGATAATTTGCATATTCCAGGTGCCTTCTGGGAAAAGCGAAGAGTCTCCCTCAGCAAGAAGATCGTTGGGTACAGCCGGGACCAGCTGCTTGGAAAGAATCACCAAACCAGGGATTCAAGCTTGAGGAGGCTAATTTGCATATTCCAGGTGCCTTCTGGGAAAAGCAAAGTCTCCTAAAGCTAGAAGATCGTTGGGTACAGCCAGGACCAGCTGCTTGGAAAGCATCACCAAACCAGGGATTCAAGCTTGAGGAGGATAATTTGCATATTCCAGGTGCCTTCTGGGAAAAGCGAAGAGTCTCCCTCAGCAAGAAGATCGTTGGGTACAGCCGGGACCAGCTGCTTGGAAAGAATCACCAAATCAGGGATTCAAGCTTGAGGAGGCTAATTTGCATATTCCAGGTGCCTTCTGGGAAAAGCGAAGAGTCTCCCTAAGCTAGAAGATCGTTGGGTACAGCCGAGACCAGCTGCTTGGAAAGCATCACCAAACCAGGGATTCAAGTTTGAGGAGGATAATTTGCATATTCCAGGTGCCTTCTGGGAAAAGCGAAGAGTCTCCCTAAGCTAGAAGATCGTTGGGTACAGCCGGGACCAGCTGCTTGGAAAGCATCACTAAACCAGGGATTCAAGCTTGAGGATAATTTGCATATTCCAGGTGCCTTCTGGGAAAAGCGAAGAGTCTCCCTCAGCAAGAAGATCGTTGGGTACAGCCGGGACCAGCTGCTTGGAAAGAATCACCAAACCAGGGATTCAAGCTTGAGGAGGCTAATTTGCATATTCCAGGTGCCTTCTGGGAAAAGCGAAGAGTCTCCCTCAGCAAGAAGATCGTTGGGTACAGCCGGGACCAGCTGCTTGGAAAGAATCACCAAACCAGGGATTCAAGCTTGAGGAGGCTAATTTGCATATTCCAGGTGCCTTCTGGGAAAAGCGAAGAGTCTCCCTAAGCTAGAAGATCGTTGGGTACAGCCGGGACCAGCTGCTTGGAAAGCATCACCAAACCAGGGATTCAAGCTTGAGGAGGATAATTTGCATATTCCAGGTGCCTTCTGGGAAAAGCGAAGAGTCTCCCTAAGCTAGAAGATCGTTGGGTACAGCCGGGACCAGCTGCTTGGAAAGCATCACCAAACCAGGAATTCAAGCTTGAGGAGGATAATTTGCATATTCCAGGTGCCTTCTGGGAAAAGTGAAGAGTCTCCCTAAGCTAGAAGATCGTTGGGTACAGCCGGGACCAGCTGCTTGGAAAGCATCACCAAACCAGGGATTCAAGCTTGAGGAGGATAATTTGCATATTCCAGGTGCCTTCTGGGAAAAGCGAAGAGTCTCCCTAAGCTAGAAGATCGTTGGGTACAGCCGGGACCAGCTGCTTGGAAATCATCACCAAACCAGGGATTCAAGCTTGAGGAGGATAATTTGCATATTCCAGGTGCCTTCTGGGAAAAGCGAAGAGTCTCCCTAAGCTAGAAGATCGTTGGGTACAGCCGGGACCAGCTACTTGGAAAGCATCACCAACCAGGAATTCAAGCTTGAGGAGGATAATTTGCATATTCCAGGTGCCTTCTGGGAAAAGCGAAGAGTCTCCCTAAGCTAGAAGATAGTTGGGTACAGCCGGGACCAGCTGCTTGGAAAGCATCACCAAACCAGGGATTCAAGCTTGAGGAGGATAATTTGCATATTCCAGGTGCCTTCTGGGAAAAGCGAAGAGTCTCCCTCAGCAAGAAGATCGTTGGGTACAGCCGGGACCAGCTGCATGGAAAGAATCACCAAACCAGGGATTCAAGCTTGAGGAGGCTAATTTGCATATTCCAGGTGCCTTCTGGGAAAAGCGAAGAGTCTCCCTAAGCTAGAAGATCGTTGGGTACAGCCGGGACCAGCTGCTTGGAAAGCATCACCAAACCAGGGATTCAAGCTTGAGGAGGATAATTTGCATATTCCAGGTGCCTTCTGGGAAAAGCGAAGAGTCTCCCTAAGCTAGAAGATCGTTGGGTACAGCCGGGACCAGCTGCTTGGAAAGCATCACCAAACCAGGGATTCAAGCTTGAGGAGGATAATTTGCATATTCCAGGTGCCTTCTGGGAAAAGCGAAGAGTCTCCCTCAGCAAGAAGATCGTTGGGTACAGCCGGGACCAGCTGCTTGGAAAGAATCACCAAACCAGGGATTCAAGCTTGAGGAGGCTAATTTGCATATTCCAGGTGCCTTCTGGGAAAAGCGAAGAGTCTCCCTAAGCTAGAAGATCGTTGGGTACAGCCGGGACCAGCTGCTTGGAAAGCATCACCAAACCAGGGATTCAAGTTTGAGGAGGATTATTTGCATATTCCAGGTGCCTTCTGGGAAAAGCGAAGAGTCTCCCTAAGCTAGAAGATCGTTGGGTACAGCCGGGACCAGCTGCTTGGAAAGCATCACCAAACCAGGGATTCAAGCTTGAGGAGGATAATTTGCATATTCCAGGTGCCTTCTGGGAAAAGCGAAGAGTCTCCCTAAGCTAGAAGATCGTTGGGTACAGCCGGGACCAGCTGCTTGGAAATCATCACCAAACCAGGGATTCAAGCTTGAGGAGGATAATTTGCATATTCCAGGTGCCTTCTGGGAAAAGCGAAGAGTCTCCCTCAGCAAGAAGATCGTTGGGTAAAGCCGGGACCAGCTGCTTGGAAAGAATCACCAAACCAGGGATTCAAGCTTGAGGAGGCTAATTTGCATATTCCAGGTGCCTTCTGGGAAAAGCGAAGAGTCTCCCTAAGCTAGAAGATCGTTGGGTACAGCCGGGACCAGCTGCTTGGAAAGCATCACCAAACCAGGGATTCAAGTTTGAGGAGGATAATTTGCATATTCCAGGTGCCTTCTGGGAAAAGCGAAGAGTCTCCCTAAGCTAGAAGTTCGTTGGGTACAGCCGGGACCAGCTGCTTGGAAAGCATCACCAAACCAGGGATTCAAGCTTGAGGAGGATAATTTGCATATTCCAGGTGCCTTCTGGGAAAAGCGAAGAGTCTCCCTAAGCTAGAAGAACGTTGGGTACAGCCGGGACCAGCTGCTTGGAAAGCATCACCAAACCAGGGATTCAAGCTTGAGGAGGATAATTTGCATATTCCAGGTGCCTTCTGGGAAAAGCGAAGAGTCTCCCTCAGCAAGAAGATTGTTGGGTACAGCCGGGACCAGCTGCTTGGAAAGAATCACCAAACCAGGGATTCAAGCTTGAGGAGGCTAATTTGCATATTCCAGGTGCCTTATGGGAAAAGCGAAGAGTCTCCCTAAGCTAGAAGATCGTTGGGTACAGCCGGGACCAGCTGCTTGGAAAGCATCACCAAACCAGGGATTCAAGCTTGAGGAGGATAATTTGCATATTCCAGGTGCCTTCTGGGAAAAGTGAAGAGTCTCCCTAAGCTAGAAGATTGTTGGGTACAGCCGGGACCAGCTGCTTGGAAAGCATCACCAAACCAGGGATTCAAGCTTGAGGAGGATAATTTGCATATTCCAGGTGCCTTCTGGGAAAAGCGAAGAGTCTCCCTCAGCAAGAAGATCGTTGGGTACAGCCGGGACCAGCTGCTTGGAAAGAATCACCAAACCAGGGATTCAAGCTTGAGGAGGCTAATTTGCATATTCCAGGTGCCTTCTGGGAAAAGCGAAGAGTCTCCCTCAGCAAGAAGATCGTTGGGTACAGCCGGGACCAGCTGCTTGGAAAGAATCACCAAACCAGGGATTCAAGCTTGAGGAGGATAATTTGCATATTCCAGGTGCCTTCTGGGAAAAGCAAAGAGTCTCCCTAAGCTAGAAGATCGTTGGGTACAGCCGGGACCAGCTGCTTGGAAAGCATCACCAAACCAGGGATTCAAGCTTGAGGAGGATAATTTGCATATTCCAGGTGCCTTCTGGGAAAAGCGAAGAGTCTCCCTCAGCAAGAAGATCGTTGGGTACAGCCGGGACCAGCTGCTTGGAAAGAATCACCAAACCAGGGATTCAAGCTTGAGGAGGCTAATTTGCATATTCCAGGTGCCTTCTGGGAAAAGCGAAGAGTCTCCCTAAGCTAGAAGATCGTTGGGTACAGCCGGGACCAGCTGCTTGGAAAGCATCACCAAACCAGGGATTCAAGTTTGAGGGGGATAATTTGCATATTCCAAGTGCCTTCTGGGAAAAGCGAAGAGTCTCCCTAAGCTAGAAGATCATTGGGTACAGCCGGGACCAGCTGCTTGGAAAGCATCACTAAACCAGGGATTCAAGCTTGAGGATAATTTGCATATTCCAGGTGCCTTCTGGGAAAAGCGAAGAGTCTCCCTCAGCAAGAAGATCGTTGGGTACAGCCGGGACCAGCTGCTTGGAAAGAATCACCAAACCAGGGATTCAAGCTTGAGGAGGCTAATTTGCATATTCCAGGTGCCTTCTGGGAAAAGCGAAGAGTCTCCCTAAGCTAGAAGATCGTTGGGTACAGCCGGGACCAGCTGCTTGGAAAGCATCACCAAACCAGGGATTCAAGCTTGAGGAGGATAATTTGCATATTCCAGGTGCCTTCTGGGAAAAGCAAAGAGTCTCCCTAAGCTAGAAGATCGTTGGGTACAGCCGGGACCAGCTGCTTGGAAAGCATCACCAAACCAGGAATTCAAGCTTGAGGAGGATAATTTGCATATTCCAGGTGCCTTCTGGGAAAAGCGAAGAGTCTCCCTAAGCTAGAAGATCGTTGGGTACAGCCGGGACCAGCTGCTTGGAAAGCATCACCAAACCAGGGATTCAAGCTTGAGGAGGATAATTTGCATATTCCAGGTGCCTTCTGGGAAAAGCGAAGAGTCTCCCTAAGCTAGAAGAACGTTGGGTACAGCCGGGACCAGCTGCTTGGAAATCATCACCAAACCAGGGATTCAAGCTTGAGGAGGATAATTTGCATATTCCAGGTGCCTTCTGGGAAAAGCGAAGAGTCTCCCTAAGCTAGAAGATCGTTGGGTACATCCGGGACCAGCTGCTTGGAAAGCATCACCAAACCAGGGATTCAAGCTTGAGGAGGATAATTTGCATATTCCAGGTGCCTTCTGGGAAAAGCGAAGAGTCTCCCTAAGCTAGAAGATCGTTGGGTACAGCCGAGACCAGGTGCTTGGAAAGCATCACCAAACCAGGGATTCAAGCTTGAGGAGGATAATTTGCATATTCCAGGTGCCTTCTGGGAAAAGCGAAGAGTCTCCCTAAGCTAGAAGATCGTTGGGTACAGCCGGGACCAGCTGCTTGGAAAGCATCACCAAACCAGGGATTCAAGCTTGAGGAGGCTAATTTGCATATTCCAGGTGCCTTCTGGGAAAAGCGAAGAGTCTCCCTCAGCAAGAAGATCGTTGGGTACAGCCGGGACCAGCTACTTGGAAAGCATCACCAAACCAGGGATTCAAGCTTGAGGAGGATAATTTGCATATTCCAGGTGCTTTCTGGGAAAAGCGAAGAGTCTCCCTAAGCTAGAAGATCGTTGGGTACAGCCGGGACCAGCTGCTTGGAAAGCATCACCAAACCAGGGATTCAAGCTTGAGGAGGATAATTTGCATATTCCAGGTGCCTTCTGGGAAAAGCGAAGAGTCTCCCTCAGCAAGAAGATCGTTGGGTACAGCCGGGACCAGCTGCTTGGAAAGAATCACCAAACCAGGGATTCAAGCTTGAGGAGGCTAATTTGCATATTCCAGGTGCCTTCTGGGAAAATCGAAGAGTCTCCCTAAGCTAGAAGATCGTTGGGTACAGCCGGGACCAGCTGCTTGGAAAGCATCACCAAACCAGGGATTCAAGCTTGAGGAGGATAATTTGAATATTCCAGGTGCCTTCTGGGAAAAGCGAAGAGTCTCCCTCAGCAAGAAGATCGTTGGGTACAGCCGGGACCAGCTGCTTGGAAAGCATCACGAAACCAGGGATTCAAGCTTGAGGAGGCTAATTTGCATATTCCAGGTGCCTTCTGGGAAAAGCGAAGAGTCTCCCTAAGCTAGAAGATCGTTGGGTACAGCCGGGACCAGCTGCTTGGAAAGCATCACCAAACCAGGGATTCAAGCTTGAGGAGGATAATTTGCATATTCCAGGTGCCTTCTGGGAAAAGCGAAGAGTCTCCCTAAGCTAGAAGATCGTTGGGTACAGCCGGGACCAGCTGCTTGGAAAGCATCACCAAACCAGGGATTCAAGCTTGAGGAGGATAATTTGCATATTCCAGGTGCCTTCTGGGAAAAGCGAAGAGTCTCCCTAAGCTAGAAGATCGTTGGGTACAGCCGGGACCAGCTGCTTGGAAAGCATCACCAAACCAGGGATTCAAGCTTGAGGAGGATAATTTGCATATTCCAGGTGCCTTCTGGGAAAAGCGAAGAGTCTCCCTCAGCAAGAAGATCGTTGGGTACAGCCGGGACCAGCTGCTTGGAAAGAATCACCAAACCAGGGATTCAAGCTTGAGGAGGCTAATTTGCATATTCCAGGTGCCTTCTGGGAAAAGCGAAGAGTCTCCCTAAGCTAGAAGATCGTTGGGTACAGCCGGGACCAGCTGCTTGGAAAGCATCACCAAACCAGGGATTCAAGCTTGAGGAGGATAATTTGCATATTCCAGGTGCCTTCTGGGAAAAGCGAAGAGTCTCCCTCAGCAAGAAGATCGTTGGGTACAGCCGGGACCAGCTGCTTGGAAAGAATCACCAAACCAGGGATTCAAGCTTGAGGAGGCTAATTTGCATATTCCAGGTGCCTTCTGGGAAAAGCGAAGAGTCTCCCTAAGCTAGAAGATCGTTGGGTACAGCCGGGACCAGCTGCTTGGAAAGCATCACCAAACCAGGGATTCAAGCTTGAGGAGGATAATTTGCATATTCCAGGTGCCTTCTGGGAAAAGCGAAGAGTCTCCCTAAGCTAGAAGATCGTTGAGTACAGCCGGGACCAGCTGCTTGGAAAGCATCACCAAACCAGGGATTCAAGCTGGAGGAGGATAATTTGCATATTCCAGGTGCCTTCTGGGAAAATCGAAGAGTCTCCCTAAGCTAGAAGTTCGTTGGGTACAGTCGGGACCAACTGCTTGGAAAGCATCACCAAACCAGGGATTCAAGCTTGAGGAGGATAATTTGCATATTCCAGGTGCCTTCTGGGAAAAGCGAAGAGTCTCCCTAAGCTAGAAGATCGTTGGGTACAGCCGGGACCAGCTGCTTGTAAAGCATCCTCAAACCAGGGATTCAAGCTTGAGGAGGATAATTTGCATATTCCAGGTGCCTTCTGGGAAAAGCGAAGAGTCTCCCTAAGCTAGAAGATCGTTGGGTACAGCCGGAACCAGCTGCTTGGAAAGCATCACCAAACCAGGGATTCAAGCTTGAGGAGGATAATTTGCATATTCCAGGTGCCTTCTGGGAAAAGCGAAGAGTCTCCCTAAGCTAGAAGATCGTTGGGTACAGCCGGGACCAGCTGCTTGGAAAGCATCACCAAACCAGGAATTCAAGCTTGAGGAGGATAATTTGCATATTCCAGGTGCCTTCTGGGAAAAGCGAAGAGTCTCCCTAAGCTAGAAGATCGTTGGGTACAGCCGGGACCAGCTGCTTGGAAAGCATCACCAAACCAGGGATTCAAGCTTGAGGAGGATAATTTGCATATTCCAGGTGCCTTCTGGGAAAAGCGAAGAGTCTCCCTCAGCAAGAAGATCGTTGGGTACAGCCGGGACCAGCTACTTGGAAAGCATCACCAAACCAGGGATTCAAGCTTGAGGAGGATAATTTGCATATTCCAGGTGCCTTCTGGGAAAAGCGAAGAGTCTCCCTAAGCTAGAAGATCGTTGGGTACAGCCGGGACCAGCTGCTTGGAAAGCATCACCAAACCAGGGATTCAAGCTTGAGGAGGATAATTTGCATATTCCAGGTGCCTTCTGGGAAAAGCGAAGAGTCTCCCTAAGCTAGAAGATCGTTGGGTACAGCCGGGACCAGCTGCTTGGAAAGCATCACCAAACCAGGGATTCAAGCTTGAGGAGGATAATTTGCATATTCCAGGTGCCTTCTGGGAAAAGCGAAGAGTCTCCCTCAGCAAGAAGATCGTTGGGTACAGCCGGGACCAGCTGCTTGGAAAGAATCACCAAACCAGGGATTCAAGCTTGAGGAGGCTAATTTGCATATTCCAGGTGCCTTCTGGGAAAAGCGAAGAGTCTCCCTAAGCTAGAAGATCGTTGGGTACAGCCGGGACCAGCTGCTTGGAAAGCATCACCAAACCAGGGATTCAAGCTTGAGGAGGATAATTTGCATATTCCAGGTGCCTTCTGGGAAAAGCGAAGAGTCTCCCTCAGCAAGAAGATCGTTGGGTACAGCCGGGACCAGCTGCTTGGAAAGAATCACCAAACCAGGGATTCAAGCTTGAGGAGGCTAATTTGCATATTCCAGGTGCCTTCTGGGAAAAGCGAAGAGTCTCCCTAAGCTAGAAGATCGTTGGGTACAGCCGGGACCAGCTGCTTGGAAAGCATCACCAAACCAGGGATTCAAGCTTGAGGAGGATAATTTGCATATTCCAGGTGCCTTCTGGGAAAAGCGAAGAGTCTCCCTAAGCTAGAAGATCGTTGAGTACAGCCGGGACCAGCTGCTTGGAAAGCATCACCAAACCAGGGATTCAAGCTGGAGGAGGATAATTTGCATATTCCAGGTGCCTTCTGGGAAAATCGAAGAGTCTCCCTAAGCTAGAAGTTCGTTGGGTACAGTCGGGACCAACTGCTTGGAAAGCATCACCAAACCAGGGATTCAAGCTTGAGGAGGATAATTTGCATATTCCAGGTGCCTTCTGGGAAAAGCGAAGAGTCTCCCTAAGCTAGAAGATCGTTGGGTACAGCCGGGACCAGCTGCTTGTAAAGCATCCTCAAACCAGGGATTCAAGCTTGAGGAGGATAATTTGCATATTCCAGGTGCCTTCTGGGAAAAGCGAAGAGTCTCCCTAAGCTAGAAGATCGTTGGGTACAGCCGGAACCAGCTGCTTGGAAAGCATCACCAAACCAGGGATTCAAGCTTGAGGAGGATAATTTGCATATTCCAGGTGCCTTCTGGGAAAAGCGAAGAGTCTCCCTAAGCTAGAAGATCGTTGGGTACAGCCGGGACCAGCTGCTTGGAAAGCATCACCAAACCAGGAATTCAAGCTTGAGGAGGATAATTTGCATATTCCAGGTGCCTTCTGGGAAAAGCGAAGAGTCTCCCTAAGCTAGAAGATCGTTGGGTACAGCCGGGACCAGCTGCTTGGAAAGCATCACCAAACCAGGGATTCAAGCTTGAGGAGGATAATTTGCATATTCCAGGTGCCTTCTGGGAAAAGCGAAGAGTCTCCCTAAGCTAGAAGATCGTTGGGTACAGCCGGGACCAGCTGCTTGGAAAGCATCACCAAACCAGGGATTCAAGCTTGAGGAGGATAATTTGCATATTCCAGGTGCCTTCTGGGAAAAGCGAAGAGTCTCCCTCAGCAAGAAGATCGTTGGGTACAGCCGGGACCAGCTACTTGGAAAGCATCACCAAACCAGGGATTCAAGCTTGAGGAGGATAATTTGCATATTCCAGGTGCCTTCTGGGAAAAGCGAAGAGTCTCCCTAAGCTAGAAGATCGTTGGGTACAGCCAGGACCAGCTGCTTGGAAAGCATCACCAAACCAGGGATTCAAGCTTGAGGAGGATAATTTGCATATTCCAGGTGCCTTCTGGGAAAAGCGAAGAGTCTCCCTCAGCAAGAAGATCGTTGGGTACAGCCGGGACCAGCTGCTTGGAAAGCATCACCAAACCAGGGATTCAAGCTTGAGGAGGATAATTTGCATATTCCAGGTGCCTTCTGGGAAAAGCGAAGAGTCTCCCTAAGCTAGAAGATCGTTGGGTACAGCCGGGACCAGCTGCTTGGAAAGCATCACCAAACCAGGGATTCAAGCTAGAGGAGGATAATTTGCATATTCCAGGTGCCTTCTGGGAAAAGCGAAGAGTCTCCCTAAGCTAGAAGATCGTTGGGTACAGTCGGGACCAGCTGCTTGGAAAGCATCACCAAACCAGGGATTCAAGCTTGAGGAGGATAATTTGCATATTCCAGGTGCCTTCTGGGAAAAGCGAAGAGTCTCCCTAAGCTAGAAGATCGTTGGGTACAGCCGGGACCAGCTGCTTGTAAAGCATCACCAAACCAGGGATTCAAGCTTGAGGAGGATAATTTGCATATTCCAGGTGCCTTCTGGGAAAAGCGAAGAGTCTCCCTAAGCTAGAAGATCGTTGGGTACAGCCGGGACCAGCTGCTTGGAAAGCATCACCAAACCAGGGATTCAAGCTTGAGGAGGATAATTTGCATATTCCAGGTGCCTTCTGGGAAAAGCGAAGAGTCTCCCTAAGCTAGAAGATCGTTGGGTACAGCCGGGACCAGCTGCTTGGAAAGCATCACCAAACCAGGGATTCAAGCTTGAGGAGGATAATTTGCATATTCCAGGTGCCTTCTGGGAAAAGCGAAGAGTCTCCCTCAGCAAGAAGATCGTTGGGTACAGCCGGGACCAGCTACTTGGAAAGCATCACCAAACCAGGGATTCAAGCTTGAGGAGGATAATTTGCATATTCCAGGTGCCTTCTGGGAAAAGCGAAGAGTCTCACTAAGCTAGAAGATCGTTGGGTACAGCCGGGACCAGCTGCTTGGAAAGCATCACCAAACCAGGGATTCAAGCTTGAGGAGGCTAATTTGCATATTCCAGGTGCCTTCTGGGAAAAGCGAAGAGTCTCCCTAAGCTAGAAGATCGTTGGGTACAGCCGGGACCAGCTGCTTGGAAAGCATCACCAAACCAGGGATTCAAGCTTGAGGAGGATAATTTGCATATTCCAGGTGCCTTCTGGGAAAAGCGAAGAGTCTCCCTAAGCTAGAAGATCGTTGGGTACAGCCGGGACCAGCTGCTTGGAAAGCATCACCAAACCAGGGATTCAAGCTTGAGGAGGATAATTTGCATATTCCAGGTGCCTTCTGGGAAAAGCTAAGAGTCTCCCTCAGCAAGAAGATCGTTGGGTACAGCCGGGACCAGCTACTTGGAAAGCATCACCAAACCAGGGATTCAAGCTTGAGGAGGATAATTTGCATATTCCAGGTGCCTTCTGGGAAAAGCGAAGAGTCTCCCTAAGCTAGAAGATCGTTGGGGACAGCCGGGACCAGCTGCTTGGAAAGCATCACCAAACCAGGGATTCAAGCTTGAGGAGGATAATTTGCATATTCCAGGTGCCTTCTGGGAAAAGTGAAGAGTCTCCCTCAGCAAGAAGATCGTTGGGTACAGCCGGGACCAGCTGCTTGGAAAGAATCACCAAACCAGGGATTCAAGCTTGAGGAGGCTAATTTGCATATTCCAGGTGCCTTCTGGGAAAAGCGAAGAGTCTCCCTAAGCTAGAAGATCGTTGGGTACAGCCGGGACCAGCTGCTTGGAAAGCATCACCAAACCAGGGATTCAAGCTTGAGGAGGATAATTTGCATTTTCCAGGTGCCTTCTGGGAAAAGCGAAGAGTCTCCCTCAGCAAGAAGATCGTTGGGTACAGCCGGGACCAGCTGCTTGGAAAGCATCACCAAACCAGGGATTCAAGCTTGAGGAGGCTAATTTGCATATTCCAGGTGCCTTCTGGGAAAAGCGAAGAGTCTCCCTAAGCTAGAAGATCGTTGGGTACAGCCGGGACCAGCTGCTTGGAAAGCATCACCAAACCAGGGATTCAAGCTTGAGGAGGATAATTTGCATATTCCAGGTGCCTTCTGGGAAAAGCGAAGAGTCTCCCTAAGCTAGAAGATCGTTGGGTACAGCCGGGACCAGCTGCTTGGAAAGCATCACCAAACCAGGGATTCAAGCTTGAGGAGGCTAATTTGCATATTCCAGGTGCCTTCTGGGAAAAGCGAAGAGTCTCCCTAAGCTAGAAGATCGTTGGGTACAGCCGGGACCAGCTGCTTGGAAAGCATCACCAAACCAGGGATTCAAGCTTGAGGAGGATAATTTGCATATTCCAGGTGCCTTCTGGGAAAAGCGAAGAGTCTCCCTCAGCAAGAAGATCGTTGGGTACAGCCGGGACCAGCTACTTGGAAAGCATCACCAAACCAGGGATTCAAGCTTGAGGAGGATAGTTTGCATATTCCAGGTGCCTTCTGGGAAAAGCGAAGAGTCTCCCTAAGCTAGAAGATCGTTGGGGACAGCCGGGACCAGCTGCTTGGAAAGCATCACCAAACCAGGGATTCAAGCTTGAGGAGGATAGTTTGCATATTACAGGTGCCTTCTGGGAAAAGTGAAGAGTCTCCCTCAGCAAGAAGATCGTTGGGTACAGCCGGGACCAGCTGCTTGGAAAGCATCACCAAACCAGGGATTCAAGCTGGAGGAGGATAATTTGCATATTCCAGGTGCCTTCTGGGAAAAGCGAAGAGTCTCCCTAAGCTAGAAGATCGTTGGGTACAGTCGGGACCAGCTGCTTGGAAAGCATCACCAAACCAGGGATTCAAGCTTGAGGAGGATAATTTGCATATTCCAGGTGCCTTCTGGGAAAAGCGAAGAGTCTCCCTAAGCTAGAAGATCGTTGGGTACAGCCGGGACCAGCTGCTTGTAAAGCATCACCAAACCAGGGATTCAAGCTTGAGGAGGATAATTTGCATATTCCAGGTGCCTTCTGGGAAAAGCGAAGAGTCTCCCTAAGCTAGAAGATCGTTGGGTACAGCCGGGACCAGCTGCTTGGAAAGCATCACCAAACCAGGGATTCAAGCTTGAGGAGGATAATTTGCATATTCCAGGTGCCTTCTGGGAAAAGCGAAGAGTCTCCCTAAGCTAGAAGATCGTTGGGTACAGCCGGGACCAGCTGCTTGGAAAGCATCACCAAACCAGGGATTCAAGCTTGAGGAGGATAATTTGCATATTCCAGGTGCCTTCTGGGAAAAGCGAAGAGTCTCCCTCAGCAAGAAGATCGTTGGGTACAGCCGGGACCAGCTACTTGGAAAGCATCACCAAACCAGGGATTCAAGCTTGAGGAGGATAATTTGCATATTCCAGGTGCCTTCTGGGAAAAGCGAAGAGTCTCACTAAGCTAGAAGGTCGTTGGGTACAGCCGGGACCAGCTGCTTGGAAAGCATCACCAAACCAGGGATTCAAGCTTGAGGAGGCTAATTTGCATATTCCAGGTGCCTTCTGGGAAAAGCGAAGAGTCTCCCTAAGCTAGAAGATCGTTGGGTACAGCCGGGACCAGCTGCTTGGAAAGCATCACCAAACCAGGGATTCAAGCTTGAGGAGGATAATTTGCATATTCCAGGTGCCTTCTGGGAAAAGCGAAGAGTCTCCCTAAGCTAGAAGATCGTTGGGTACAGCCGGGACCAGCTGCTTGGAAAGCATCACCAAACCAGGGATTCAAGCTTGAGGAGGATAATTTGCATATTCCAGGTGCCTTCTGGGAAAAGCGAAGAGTCTCCCTCAGCAAGAAGATCGTTGGGTACAGCCGGGACCAGCTACTTGGAAAGCATCACCAAACCAGGGATTCAAGCTTGAGGAGGATAATTTGCATATTCCAGGTGCCTTCTGGGAAAAGCGAAGAGTCTCCCTAAGCTAGAAGATCGTTGGGTACAGCCGGGACCAGCTGCTTGGAAAGCATCACCAAACCAGGGATTCAAGCTTGAGGAGGATAATTTGCATATTCCAGGTGCCTTCTGGGAAAAGTGAAGAGTCTCCCTCAGCAAGAAGATCGTTGGGTACAGCCGGGACCAGCTGCTTGGAAAGAATCACCAAACCAGGGATTCAAGCTTGAGGAGGCTAATTTGCATATTCCAGGTGCCTTCTGGGAAAAGCGAAGAGTCTCCCTAAGCTAGAAGATCGTTGGGTACAGCCGGGACCAGCTGCTTGGAAAGCATCACCAAACCAGGGATTCAAGCTTGAGGAGGATAATTTGCATTTTCCAGGTGCCTTCTGGGAAAAGCGAAGAGTCTCCCTCAGCAAGAAGATCGTTGGGTACAGCCGGGACCAGCTGCTTGGAAAGCATCACCAAACCAGGGATTCAAGCTTGAGGAGGCTAATTTGCATATTCCAGGTGCCTTCTGGGAAAAGCGAAGAGTCTCCCTAAGCTAGAAGATCGTTGGGTACAGCCGGGACCAGCTGCTTGGAAAGCATCACCAAACCAGGGATTCAAGCTTGAGGAGGATAATTTGCATATTCCAGGTGCCTTCTGGGAAAAGCGAAGAGTCTCCCTAAGCTAGAAGATCGTTGGGTACAGCCGGGACCAGCGGCTTGGAAAGCATCACCAAACCAGGGATTCAAGCTTGAGGAGGCTAATTTGCATATTCCAGGTGCCTTCTGGGAAAAGCGAAGAGTCTCCCTAAGCTAGAAGATCGTTGGGTACAGCCGGGACCAGCTGCTTGGAAAGCATCACCAAACCAGGGATTCAAGCTTGAGGAGGATAATTTGCATATTCCAGGTGCCTTCTGGGAAAAGCGAAGAGTCTCCCTCAGCAAGAAGATCGTTGGGTACAGCCGGGACCAGCTACTTGGAAAGCATCACCAAACCAGGGATTCAAGCTTGAGGAGGATAGTTTGCATATTCCAGGTGCCTTCTGGGAAAAGCGAAGAGTCTCCCTAAGCTAGAAGATCGTTGGGGACAGCCGGGACCAGCTGCTTGGAAAGCATCACCAAACCAGGGATTCAAGCTTGAGGAGGATAGTTTGCATATTCCAGGTGCCTTCTGGGAAAAGTGAAGAGTCTCCCTCAGCAAGAAGATCGTTGGGTACAGCCGGGACCAGCTGCTTGGAAAGCATCACCAAACCAGGGATTCAAGCTTGAGGAGGATAATTTGCATATTCCAGGTGCCTTCTGGGAAAAGCGAAGAGTCTCCCTCAGCAAGAAGATCGTTGGGTACAGCCGGGACCAGCTGCTTGGAAAGCATCACCAAACCAGGGATTCAAGCTTGAGGAGGATAATTTGCATATTCCAGGTGCCTTCTGGGAAAAGTGAAGAGTCTCCCTCAGCAAGAAGATCGTTGGGGACAGCCGGGACCAGCTGCTTGGAAAGAATCACCAAACCAGGGATTCAAGCTTGAGGAGGCTAATTTGCATATTCCAGGTGCCTTCTGGGAAAAGCGAAGAGTCTCCCTAAGCTAGAAGATCGTTGGGTACAGCCGGGACCAGCTGCTTGGAAAGCATCACCAAACCAGGGATTCAAGCTTGAGGAGGATAATTTGCATTTTCCAGGTGCCTTCTGGGAAAAGCGAAGAGTCTCCCTCAGCAAGAAGATCGTTGGGTACAGCCGGGACCAGCTGCTTGGAAAGCATCACCAAACCAGGGATTCAAGCTTGAGGAGGCTAATTTGCATATTCCAGGTGCCTTCTGGGAAAAGCGAAGAGTCTCCCTAAGCTAGAAGATCGTTGGGTACAGCCGGGACCAGCTGCTTGGAAAGCATCACCAAACCAGGGATTCAAGCTTGAGGAGGATAATTTGCATATTCCAGGTGCCTTCTGGGAAAAGCGAAGAGTCTCCCTAAGCTAGAAGATCGTTGGGTACAGCCGGGACCAGCTGCTTGGAAAGCATCACCAAACCAGGGATTCAAGCTTGAGGAGGATAATTTGCATATTCCAGGTGCCTTCTGGGAAAAGCGAAGAGTCTCCCTAAGCTAGAAGATCGTTGGGTACAGCCGGGACCAGCTGCTTGGAAAGCATCACCAAACCAGGGATTCAAGCTTGAGGAGGATAATTTGCATATTCCAGGTGCCTTCTGGGAAAAGCGAAGAGTCTCCCTCAGCAAGAAGATCGTTGGGTACAGCCGGGACCAGCTGCTTGGAAAGAATCACCAAACCAGGGATTCAAGCTTGAGGAGGCTAATTTGCATATTCCAGGTGCCTTCTGGGAAAAGCGAAGAGTCTCCCTAAGCTAGAAGATCGTTGGGTACAGCCGGGACCAGCTGCTTGGAAAGCATCACCAAACCAGGGATTCAAGCTTGAGGAGGATAATTTGCATATTCCAGGTGCCTTCTGGGAAAAGCGAAGAGTCTCCCTAAGCTAGAAGATCGTTGGGTACAGCCGGGACCAGCTGCTTGGAAAGCATCACCAAACCAGGGATTCAAGCTGGAGGAGGATAATTTGCATATTCCAGGTGCCTTCTGGGAAAAGCGAAGAGTCTCCCTAAGCTAGAAGATCGTTGGGTACAGTCGGGACCAGCTGCTTGGAAAGCATCACCAAACCAGGGATTCAAGCTTGAGGAGGATAATTTGCATATTCCAGGTGCCTTCTGGGAAAAGCAAAGAGTCTCCCTAAGCTAGAAGATCGTTGGGTACAGCCGGGACCAGCTGCTTGTAAAGCATCACCAAACCAGGGATTCAAGCTTGAGGAGGATAATTTGCATATTCCAGGTGCCTTCTGGGAAAAGCGAAGAGTCTCCCTAAGCTAGAAGATCGTTGGGTACAGCCGGGACCAGCTGCTTGGAAAGCATCACCAAACCAGGGATTCAAGCTTGAGGAGGATAATTTGCATATTCCAGGTGCCTTCTGGGAAAAGCGAAGAGTCTCCCTAAGCTAGAAGATCGTTGGGTACAGCCGGGACCAGCTGCTTGGAAAGCATCACCAAACCAGGGACTCAAGCTTGAGGAGGATAATTTGCATATTCCAGGTGCCTTCTGGGAAAAGCGAAGAGTCTCCCTCAGCAAGAAGATCGTTGGGTACAGCCGGGACCAGCTGCTTGGAAAACATCACCAAACCAGGGATTCAAGCTTGAGGAGGATAATTTGCATATTCCAGGTGCCTTCTGGGAAAAGCGAAGAGTCTCCCTCAGCAAGAAGATCGTTGGGTACAGCCGGGACCAGCTGCTTGGAAAGAATCACCAAACCAGGGATTCAAGCTTGAGGAGGCTAATTTGCATATTCCAGGTGCCTTCTGGGAAAAGCGAAGAGTCTCCCTAAGCTAGAAGATCGTTGGGTACAGCCGGGACCAGCTGCTTGGAAAGCATCACCAAACCAGGGATTCAAGCTTGAGGAGGATAATTTGCATATTCCAGGTGCCTTCTGGGAAAAGCGAAGAGTCTCCCTCAGCAAGAAGATCGTTGGGTACAGCCGGGACCAGCTGCTTGGAAAGAATCACCAAACCAGGGATTCAAGCTTGAGGAGGCTAATTTGCAAATTCCAGGTGCCTTCTGGGAAAAGCGAAGAGTCTCCCTAAGCTAGAAGATCGTTGGGTACAGCCGGGACCAGCTGCTTGGAAAGCATCACCAAACCAGGGATTCAA
Organism: Ranitomeya imitator; assembly: GCF_032444005.1. Classification (NCBI taxonomy): domain Eukaryota; kingdom Metazoa; phylum Chordata; class Amphibia; order Anura; family Dendrobatidae; genus Ranitomeya; species Ranitomeya imitator. Next base: position 562,977,518 of record NC_091287.1, on the reverse strand, counting down.
GCTTGAGGAGGATAATTTGCATATTCTAGGTGCCTTCTGGGAAAAGCGAAGAGTCTCCCTAAGCTAGAAGATCGTTGGGTACAGCCGGGACCAGCTGCTTGGAAAGCATCACCAAACCAGGGATTCAAGCTTGAGGAGGATAATTTGCATATTCCAGGTGCCTTCTGGGAAAAGCAAAGAGTCTCCCTCAGCAAGAAGATCATTGGGTGCAGCCGGGACCAGCTGCTTGGAAAGAATCACCAAACCAGGGATTCAAGCTTGAGGAGGTTAATTTGCATATTCCAGGTGCCTTCTGGGAAAAGCGAAGAGTCTCCCTATGCTAGAAGATCGTTGGGTACAGCCGGGACCAGCTGCTTGGAAAGCATCACCAAACCAGGGATTCAAGTTTGAGGAGGCTAATTTGCATATTCCAGGTGCCTTCTGGGAAAAGCGAAGAGTCTTCTAAGCTAGAAGATCGTTGGGTACAGCCGGGACCAGCTGCTTGGAAAGCATCACCAAACCAGGGATTCAAGCTTGAGGAGGATAATTTGCATATTCCAGGTGCCTTCTGGGAAAAGCGAAGAGTCTCCCTCAGCAAGAAGATCGTTGGGTACAGCCGGGACCAGCTGCTTGGAAAGAATCACCAAACCAGGGATTCAAGCTTGAGGAGGCTAATTTGCATATTCCAGGTACCTTCTGGGAAAAGCGAAGAGTCTCCCTAAGCTAGAAGATCGTTGGGTACAGCCGGGACCAGCTGCTTGGAAAGCATCACCAAACCAGGGATTCAAGCTTGAGGAGGATAATTTGCATATTCCAGGTGCCTTCTGGGAAAAGCGAAGAGTCTCCCTCAGCAAGAAGATCGTTGGGTACAGCCGGGACCAGCTGCTTGGAAGGAATCACCAAACCAGGGATTCAAGCTTGAGGAGGATAATTTGCATATTCCAGGTGCCTTCTGGGAAAAGCGAAGAGTCTCCCTAAGCTAGAAGATCGTTGGGTACAGCCGGGACCAGCTGCTTGGAAAGCATCACCAAACCAGGGATTCAAGCTTGAGGAGGATAATTTGCATATTCCAGGTGCCTTCTAGGAAAAGCGAAGAGTCTCCCTAAGCTAGAAGATCGTTGGGTACAGCCGGGACCAGCTGCTTGGAAAGCATCACCAAACCAGGGATTCAAGCTTGAGGAGGATAATTTGCATATTCCAGGTGCCTTCTGGGAAAAGCGAAGAGTCTCCCTAAGCTAGAAGATCGTTGGGTACAGCCGGGACCAGCTGCTTGGAAAGCATCACCAAACCAGGGATTCAAGCTTGAGGAGGATAATTTGCATATTCCAGGTGCCTTCTGGGAAAAGCGAAGAGTCTCCCTAAGCTAGAAGATCGTTGGGTACAGCCGGGACCAGCTGCTTGGAAAGCATCACCAAACCAGGGATTCAAGCTTGAGGAGGATAATTTGCATATTCCAGGTGCCTTCTGGGAAAAGCGAAGAGTCTCCCTAAGCTAGAAGATCGTTGGGTACAGCCGGGACCAGCTGCTTGGAAAGCATCACCAAACCAGGGACTCAAGCTTGAGGAGGATAATTTGCATATTCCAGGTGCCTTCTGGGAAAAGCGAAGAGTCTCCCTCAGCAAGAAGATCGTTGGGTACAGCCGGGACCAGCTGCTTGGAAAACATCACCAAACCAGGGATTCAAGCTTGAGGAGGATAATTTGCATATTCCAGGTGCCTTCTGGGAAAAGCGAAGAGTCTCCCTCAGCAAGAAGATCGTTGGGTACAGCCGGGACCAGCTGCTTGGAAAGAATCACCAAACCAGGGATTCAAGCTTGAGGAGGCTAATTTGCATATTCCAGGTGCCTTCTGGGAAAAGCGAAGAGTCTCCCTAAGCTAGAAGATCGTTGGGTACAGCCGGGACCAGCTGCTTGGAAAGCATCACCAAACCAGGGATTCAAGCTTGAGGAGGATAATTTGCATATTCCAGGTGCCTTCTGGGAAAAGCGAAGAGTCTCCCTCAGCAAGAAGATCGTTGGGTACAGCCGGGACCAGCTGCTTGGAAAGAATCACCAAACCAGGGATTCAAGCTTGAGGAGGCTAATTTGCAAATTCCAGGTGCCTTCTGGGAAAAGCGAAGAGTCTCCCTAAGCTAGAAGATCGTTGGGTACAGCCGGGACCAGCTGCTTGGAAAGCATCACCAAACCAGGGATTCAAGCTTGAGGAGGATAATTTGCATATTCTAGGTGCCTTCTGGGAAAAGCGAAGAGTCTCCCTAAGCTAGAAGATCGTTGGGTACAGCCGGGACCAGCTGCTTGGAAAGCATCACCAAACCAGGGATTCAAGCTTGAGGAGGATAATTTGCATATTCCAGGTGCCTTCTGGGAAAAGCAAAGAGTCTCCCTCAGCAAGAAGATCATTGGGTGCAGCCGGGACCAGCTGCTTGGAAAGAATCACCAAACCAGGGATTCAAGCTTGAGGAGGTTAATTTGCATATTCCAGGTGCCTTCTGGGAAAAGCGAAGAGTCTCCCTATGCTAGAAGATCGTTGGGTACAGCCGGGACCAGCTGCTTGGAAAGCATCACCAAACCAGGGATTCAAGTTTGAGGAGGCTAATTTGCATATTCCAGGTGCCTTCTGGGAAAAGCGAAGAGTCTTCTAAGCTAGAAGATCGTTGGGTACAGCCGGGACCAGCTGCTTGGAAAGCATCACCAAACCAGGGATTCAAGCTTGAGGAGGATAATTTGCATATTCCAGGTGCCTTCTGGGAAAAGCGAAGAGTCTCCCTCAGCAAGAAGATCGTTGGGTACAGCCGGGACCAGCTGCTTGGAAAGAATCACCAAACCAGGGATTCAAGCTTGAGGAGGCTAATTTGCATATTCCAGGTACCTTCTGGGAAAAGCGAAGAGTCTCCCTAAGCTAGAAGATCGTTGGGTACAGCCGGGACCAGCTGCTTGGAAAGCATCACCAAACCAGGGATTCAAGCTTGAGGAGGATAATTTGCATATTCCAGGTGCCTTCTGGGAAAAGCGAAGAGTCTCCCTCAGCAAGAAGATCGTTGGGTACAGCCGGGACCAGCTGCTTGGAAGGAATCACCAAACCAGGGATTCAAGCTTGAGGAGGATAATTTGCATATTCCAGGTGCCTTCTGGGAAAAGCGAAGAGTCTCCCTAAGCTAGAAGATCGTTGGGTACAGCCGGGACCAGCTGCTTGGAAAGCATCACCAAACCAGGGATTCAAGCTTGAGGAGGATAATTTGCATATTCCAGGTGCCTTCTAGGAAAAGCGAAGAGTCTCCCTAAGCTAGAAGATCGTTGGGTACAGCCGGGACCAGCTGCTTGGAAAGCATCACCAAACCAGGGATTCAAGCTTGAGGAGGATAATTTGCATATTCCAGGTGCCTTCTGGGAAAAGCGAAGAGTCTCCCTAAGCTAGAAGATCGTTGGGTACAGCCGGGACCAGCTGCTTGGAAAGCATCACCAAACCAGGGATTCAAGCTTGAGGAGGATAATTTGCATATTCCAGGTGCCTTCTGGGAAAAGCGAAGAGTCTCCCTAAGCTAGAAGATCGTTGGGTACAGCCGGGACCAGCTGCTTGGAAAGCATCACCAAACCAGGGATTCAAGCTTGAGGAGGATAATTTGCATATTCCAGGTGCCTTCTGGGAAAAGCGAAGAGTCTCCCTAAGCTAGAAGATCGTTGGGTACAGCCGGGACCAGCTGCTTGGAAAGCATCACCAAACCAGGGATTCAAGCTTGAGGAGGATAATTTGCATATTCCAGGTGCCTTCTGGGAAAAGCGAAGAGTCTCCCTAAGCTAGAAGATCGTTGGGTACAGCCGGGACCAGCTGCTTGGAAAGCATCACCAAACCAGGGATTCAAGCTTGAGGAGGCTAATTTGCATATTCCAGGTGCCTTCTGGGAAAAGCGAAGAGTCTCCCTAAGCTAGAAGATCGTTGGGTACAGCCGGGACCAGCTGCTTGGAAAGCATCACCAAACCAGGGATTCAAGCTTGAGGAGGATAATTTGCATATTCCAGGTGCCTTCTGGGAAAAGCGAAGAGTCTCCCTCAGCAAGAAGATCGTTGGGTACAGCCGGGACCAGCTGCTTGGAAAGAATCACCAAACCAGGGATTCAAGCTTGATGAGGCTAATTTGCAAATTCCAGGTGCCTTCTGGGAAAAGCGAAGAGTCTCCCTAAGCTAGAAGATCGTTGGGTACAGCCGGGACCAGCTGCTTGGAAAGCATCACCAAACCAGGGATTCAAGCTTGAGGAGGATAATTTGCATATTCCAGGTGCCTTCTGGGAAAAGCGAAGAGTCTCCCTAAGCTAGAAGATGGTTGGGTACAGCCGGGACCAGCTGCTTGCAAAGCATCACCAAACCAGGGATTCAAGCTTGAGGAGGATAATTTGCATATTCCAGGTGCCTTCTGGGAAAAGCGAAGAGTCTCCCTCAGCAAGAAGATCGTTGGGTACAGCCGGGATCAGCTGCTTGGAAAGCATCACCAAACCAGGGATTCAAGCTTGAGGAGGATAATTTGCATATTCCAGGTGCCTTCTGGGAAAAGCGAAGAGTCTCCCTCAGCAAGAAGATCGTTGGGTACAGCCGGGACCAGCTGCTTGGAAAGAATCACCAAACCAGGGATTCAAGCTTGAGGAGGCTAATTTGCATATTCCAGGTGCCTTCTGGGAAAAGCGAAGAGTCTCCCTAAGCTAGAAGATCGTTGGGTACAGCCGGGACCAGCTGCTTGGAAAGCATCACCAAACCAGGGATTCAAGCTTGAGGAGGATAATTTGCATATTCCAGGTGCCTTCTGGGAAAAGCGAAGAGTCTCCCTCAGCAAGAAGATCGTTGGGTACAGCCGGGACCAGCTGCTTGGAAAGAATCACCAAACCAGGGATTCAAGCTTGAGGAGGCTAATTTGCAAATTCCAGGTGCCTTCTGGGAAAAGCGAAGAGTCTCCATAAGCTAGAAGATCGTTGGGTACAGCCGGGACCAGCTGCTTGGAAAGCATCACCAAACCAGGGATTCAAGCTTGAGGAGGATAATTTGCATATTCCAGGTGCCTTCTGGGAAAAGCGAAGAGTCTCCCTTAGCTAGAAGATCGTTGGGTACAGCCGGGACCAGCTGCTTGGAAAGCATCACCAAACCAGGGATTCAAGCTTGAGGAGGATAATTTGCATATTCCAGGTGCCTTCTGGGAAAAGCGAAGAGTCTCCCTCAGCAAGAAGATCGTTGGGTACAGCCGGGACCAGCTGCTTGGAAAGAATCACCAAACCAGGGATTCAAGCTTGAGGAGGCTAATTTGCATATTCCAGGTGCCTTCTGGGAAAAGCGAAGAGTCTCCCTAAGCTAGAAGATCGTTGGGTACAGCCGGGACCAGCTGCTTGGAAAGCATCACCAAACCAGGGATTCAAGCTTGAGGAGGCTAATTTGCATATTCCAGGTGCCTTCTGGGAAAAGCGAAGAGTCTCCCTAAGCTAGAAGATCGTTGGGTACAGCCGGGACCAGCTGCTTGGAAAGCATCACCAAACCAGGGATTCAAGCTTGAGGAGGCTAATTTGCATATTCCAGGTGCCTTCTGGGAAAAGCGAAGAGTCTCCCTAAGCTAGAAGATCGTTGGGTACAGCCGGGACCAGCTGCTTGGAAAGCATCACCAAACCAGGGATTCAAGCTTGAGGAGGATAATTTGCATATTCCAGGTGCCTTCTGGGAAAAGCGAAGAGTCTCCCTAAGCTAGAAGATCGTTGGGTACAGCCGGGACCAGCTGCTTGGAAAGCATCACCAAACCAGGGATTCAAGCTTGAGGAGGATAATTTGCATATTCCAGGTGCCTTCTGGGAAAAGCGAAGAGTCTCCCTCAGCAAGAAGATCGTTGGGTACAGCCGGGACCAGCTGCTTGGAAAGCATCACCAAACCAGGGATTCAAGCTTGAGGAGGATAATTTGCATATTCCAGGTGCCTTCTGGGAAAAGCGAAGAGTCTCCCTCAGCAAGAAGATCGTTGGGTACAGCCGGGACCAGCTGCTTGGAAAGAATCACCAAACCAGGGATTCAAGCTTGAGGAGGATAATTTGCATATTCCAGGTGCCTTCTGGGAAAAGCGAAGAGTCTCCCTAAGCTAGAAGATCGTTGGGTACAGCCGGGACCAGCTGCTTGGAAAGCATCACCAAACCAGGGATTCAAGCTTGAGGAGGATAATTTGCATATTCCAGGTGCCTTCTGGGAAAAGCGAAGAGTCTCCCTCAGCAAGAAGATCGTTGGGTACAGCCGGGACCAGCTGCTTGGAAAGAATCACCAAACCAGGGATTCAAGCTTGAGGAGGCTAATTTGCATATTCCAGGTGCCTTCTGGGAAAAGCGAAGAGTCTCCCTAAGCTAGAAGATCGTTGGGTACAGCCGGGACCAGCTGCTTGGAAAGCATCACCAAACCAGGGATTCAAGCTTGAGGAGGATAATTTGCATATTCCAGGTGCCTTCTGGGAAAAGCGAAGAGTCTCCCTCAGCAAGAAGATCGTTGGGTACAGCCGGGACCAGCTGCTTGGAAAGAATCACCAAACCAGGGATTCAAGCTTGAGGAGGCTAATTTGCAAATTCCAGGTGCCTTCTGGGAAAAGCGAAGAGTCTCCATAAGCTAGAAGATCGTTGGGTACAGCCGGGACCAGCTGCTTGGAAAGCATCACCAAACCAGGGATTCAAGCTTGAGGAGGATAATTTGCATATTCCAGGTGCCTTCTGGGAAAAGCGAAGAGTCTCCCTTAGCTAGAAGATCGTTGGGTACAGCCGGGACCAGCTGCTTGGAAAGCATCACCAAACCAGGGATTCAAGCTTGAGGAGGATAATTTGCATATTCCAGGTGCCTTCTGGGAAAAGCGAAGAGTCTCCCTCAGCAAGAAGATCGTTGGGTACAGCCGGGACCAGCTGCTTGGAAAGAATCACCAAACCAGGGATTCAAGCTTGAGGAGGCTAATTTGCATATTCCAGGTGCCTTCTGGGAAAAGCGAAGAGTCTCCCTAAGCTAGAAGATCGTTGGGTACAGCCGGGACCAGCTGCTTGGAAAGCATCACCAAACCAGGGATTCAAGCTTGAGGAGGCTAATTTGCATATTCCAGGTGCCTTCTGGGAAAAGCGAAGAGTCTCCCTAAGCTAGAAGATCGTTGGGTACAGCCGGGACCAGCTGCTTGGAAAGCATCACCAAACCAGGGATTCAAGCTTGAGGAGGCTAATTTGCATATTCCAGGTGCCTTCTGGGAAAAGCGAAGAGTCTCCCTAAGCTAGAAGATCGTTGGGTACAGCCGGGACCAGCTGCTTGGAAAGCATCACCAAACCAGGGATTCAAGCTTGAGGAGGATAATTTGCATATTCCAGGTGCCTTCTGGGAAAAGCGAAGAGTCTCCCTAAGCTAGAAGATCGTTGGGTACAGCCGGGACCAGCTGCTTGGAAAGCATCACCAAACCAGGGATTCAAGCTTGAGGAGGATAATTTGCATATTCCAGGTGCCTTCTGGGAAAAGCGAAGAGTCTCCCTCAGCAAGAAGATCGTTGGGTACAGCCGGGACCAGCTGCTTGGAAAGCATCACCAAACCAGGGATTCAAGCTTGAGGAGGATAATTTGCATATTCCAGGTGCCTTCTGGGAAAAGCGAAGAGTCTCCCTCAGCAAGAAGATCGTTGGGTACAGCCGGGACCAGCTGCTTGGAAAGAATCACCAAACCAGGGATTCAAGCTTGAGGAGGATAATTTGCATATTCCAGGTGCCTTCTGGGAAAAGCGAAGAGTCTCCCTAAGCTAGAAGATCGTTGGGTACAGCCGGGACCAGCTGCTTGGAAAGCATCACCAAACCAGGGATTCAAGCTTGAGGAGGATAATTTGCATATTCCAGGTGCCTTCTGGGAAAAGCGAAGAGTCTCCCTCAGCAAGAAGATCGTTGGGTACAGCCGGGACCAGCTGCTTGGAAAGAATCACCAAACCAGGGATTCAAGCTTGAGGAGGCTAATTTGCATATTCCAGGTGCCTTCTGGGAAAAGCGAAGAGTCTCCCTAAGCTAGAAGATCGTTGGGTACAGCCGGGACCAGCTGCTTGGAAAGCATCACCAAACCAGGGATTCAAGCTTGAGGAGGATAATTTGCATATTCCAGGTGCCTTCTGGGAAAAGCGAAGAGTCTCCCTAAGCTAGAAGATCGTTGGGTACAGCCGGGACCAGCTGCTTGGAAAGCATCACCAAACCAGGGATTCAAGCTTGAGGAGGATAATTTGCATATTCCAGGTGCCTTCTGGGAAAAGCGAAGAGTCTCCCTAAGCTAGAAGATCGTTGGGTACAGCCGGGACCAGCTGCTTGGAAAGCATCACCAAACCAGGGATTCAAGCTTGAGGAGGATAATTTGCATATTCCAGGTGCCTTCTGGGAAAAGCGAAGAGTCTCCGTAAGCTAGAAGATCGTTGGGTACAGCCGGGACCAGCTGCTTGGAAAGCATCACCAAACCAGGGATTCAAGCTTGAGGAGGATAATTTGCATATTCCAGGTGCCTTCTGGGAAAAGCGAAGAGTCTCCCTAAGCTAGAAGATCGTTGGGTACAGCCGGGACCAGCTGCTTGGAAAGCATCACCAAACCAGGGATTCAAGTTTGAGGAGGATAATTTGCATATTCCAGGTGCCTTCTGGGAAAAGCGAAGAGTCTCCCTAAGCTAGAAGATCGTTGGGTACAGCCGGGACCAGCTGCTTGGAAAGAATCACCAAACCAGGGATTCAAGCTTGAGGAGGATAATTTGCATATTCCAGGTGCCTTCTGGGAAAAGCGAAGAGTCTCCCTAAGCTAGAAGATCGTTGGGTACAGCCGGGACCAGCTGCTTGGAAATCAACACCAAACCAGGGATTCAAGCTTGAGGAGGATAATTTGCATATTCCAGGTGCCTTCTGGGAAAAGCGAAGAGTCTCCCTAAGCTAGAAGATCGTTGGGTACAGCCGGGACCAGCTGCTTGGAAAGCATCACCAAACCAGGGATTCAACCTTGAGGAGGATAATTTGCATATTCCAGGTGCCTTCTGGGAAAAGCGTAGAGTCTCCCTAAGCTAGAAGATCGTTGGGTACAACCGGGACCAGCTGCTTGGAAAGCATCACCAAACCAGGGATTCAAGCTTGAGGAGGATAATTTGCATATTCCAGGTGCCTTCTGGGAAAAGCGAAGAGTCTCCCTCAGCAAGAAGATCGTTGGGTACAGCCGGGACCATCTGCTTGGAAAGAATCACCAAACCAGGGATTCAAGCTTGAGGAGGCTAATTTGCATATTCCAGGTGCCTTCTGGGAAAAGCGAAGAGTCTCCCTAAGCTAGAAGATCGTTGGGTACAGCCGGGACCAGCTGCTTGGAAAGAATCACCAAACCAGGGATTCAAGCTTGAGGAGGCTAATTTGCATATTCCAGGTGCCTTCTGGGAAAAGCGAAGAGTCTCCCTAAGCTAGAAGATCGTTGGGTACAGCCGGGACCAGCTGCTTGGAAAGCATCACCAAACCAGAGATTCAAGCTTGATGAGGATAATTTGCATATTCCAGGTGCCTTCTGGGAAAAGCGAAGAGTCTCCCTAAGCTAGAAGATCGTTGGGTACAGCCGGGACCAGCTGCTTGGAAAGCATCACCAAACCAGGGATTCAAGCTTGAGGAGGCTAATTTGCATATTCCAGGTGCCTTCTAGGAAAAGCGAAGAGTCTCCCTAAGCTAGAAGATCGTTGGGTACAGCCGGGACCAGCTGCTTGGAAAGCATCACCAAACCAGGGATTCAAGCTTGAGGAGGATAATTTGCATATTCTAGGTGCCTTCTGGGAAAAGCGAAGAGTCTCCCTAAGCTAGAAGATCCTGGGTACAGCCGGGACCAGCTGCTTGGAAAGCATCACCAAACCAGGGATTCAAGCTTGAGGAGGATAATTTGCATATTCCAGGTGCCTTCTAGGAAAAGCGAAGAGTCTCCCTAAGCTAGAAGATCGTTGGGTACAGCCGGGACCAGCTGCTTGGAAAGCATCACCAAACCAGGGATTCAAGCTTGAGGAGGATAATTTGCATATTCCAGGTGCCTTCTGGGAAAAGCGAAGAGTCTCCCTAAGCTAGAAGATCGTTGGGTACAGCCGGGACCAGCTGCTTGGAAAGCATCACCAAACCAGGGATTCAACCTTGAGGAGGATAATTTGCATATTCCAGGTGCCTTCTGGGAAAAGCGAAGAGTCTCCCTAAGCTAGAAGATCGTTGGGTACAGCCGGGACCAGCTGCTTGGAAAGCATCACCAAACCAGGGATTCAAGCTTGAGGAGGATAATTTGCATATTCCAGGTGCCTTCTGGGAAAAGCGAAGAGTCTCCCTCAGCAAGAAGTTCGTTGGGTACAGCCGGGACCAGCTGCTTGGAAAGAATCACCAAACCAGGGATTCAAGCTTGAGGAGGCTAATTTGCATATTCCAGGTGCCTTCTGGGAAAAGCGAAGAGTCTCCCTCAGCAAGAAGATCGTTGGGTTCAGCCGGGACCAGCTGCTTGGAAAGCATCACCAAACCAGGGATTCAAGCTTGAGGAGGATAATTTGCATATTCCAGGTGCCTTCTGGGAAAAGCGAAGAGTCTCCCTCAGCAAGAAGATCGTTGGGTACAGCCGGGACCAGCTGCTTGGAAAGCATCACCAAACCAGGGATTCAAGCTTGAGGAGGATAATTTGCATATTCCAGGTGCCTTCTGGGAAAAGCGAAGAGTCTCCCTCAGCAAGAAGATCGTTGGGTACAGCCGGGACCAGCTGCTTGGAAAGCATCACCAAACCAGGGATTCAAGCTTGAGGAGGATAATTTGCATATTCCAGGTGCCTTCTGGGAAAAGCGAAGAGTCTCCCTCAGCAAGAAGATCGTTGGGTACAGCCGGGACCAGCTGCTTGGAAAGAATCACCAAACCAGGGATTCAAGCTTGAGGAGGCTAATTTGCATATTCCAGGTGCCTTCTGGGAAAAGCGAAGAGTCTCCCTAAGCTAGAAGATCGTTGGGTACAGCCGGGACCAGCTGCTTGGAAAGCATCACCAAACCAGGGATTCAAGCTTGAGGAGGATAATTTGCATATTCCAGGTGCCTTCTGGGAAAAGCGAAGAGTCTCCCTCAGCAAGAAGATCGTTGGGTACAGCCGGGACCAGCTGTTTGTAAAGCATCACCAAACCAGGGATTCAAGCTTGAGGAGGCTAATTTGCATATTCCAGGTGCCTTCTGGGAAAAGCGAAGAGTCTCCCTCAGCAAGAAGATCGTTGGGTACAGCCGGGACCAGCTGCTTGGAAAGAATCACCAAACCAGGGATTCAAGCTTGAGGAGGCTAATTTGCATATTCCAGGTGCCTTCTGGGAAAAGCGAAGAGTCTCCCTAAGCTAGAAGATCGTTGGGTACAGCCGGGACCAGCTGCTTGGAAAGCATCACCAAACCAGGGATTCAAGCTTGAGGAGGATAATTTGCATATTCCAGGTGCCTTCTGGGAAAAGCGAAGAGTCTCCCTCAGCAAGAAGATCGTTGGGTACAGCCGGGACCAGCTGCTTGGAAAGAATCACCAAACCAGGGATTCAAGCTTGAGGAGGCTAATTTGCAAATTCCAGGTGCCTTCTGGGAAAAGCGAAGAGTCTCCATAAGCTAGAAGATCGTTGGGTACAGCCGGGACCAGCTGCTTGGAAAGCATCACCAAACCAGGGATTCAAGCTTGAGGAGGATAATTTGCATATTCCAGGTGCCTTCTGGGAAAAGCGAAGAGTCTCCCTTAGCTAGAAGATCGTTGGGTACAGCCGGGACCAGCTGCTTGGAAAGCATCACCAAACCAGGGATTCAAGCTTGAGGAGGATAATTTGCATATTCCAGGTGCCTTCTGGGAAAAGCGAAGAGTCTCCCTCAGCAAGAAGATCGTTGGGTACAGCCGGGACCAGCTGCTTGGAAAGAATCACCAAACCAGGGATTCAAGCTTGAGGAGGCTAATTTGCATATTCCAGGTGCCTTCTGGGAAAAGCGAAGAGTCTCCCTAAGCTAGAAGATCGTTGGGTACAGCCGGGACCAGCTGCTTGGAAAGCATCACCAAACCAGGGATTCAAGCTTGAGGAGGCTAATTTGCATATTCCAGGTGCCTTCTGGGAAAAGCGAAGAGTCTCCCTAAGCTAGAAGATCGTTGGGTACAGCCGGGACCAGCTGCTTGGAAAGCATCACCAAACCAGGGATTCAAGCTTGAGGAGGCTAATTTGCATATTCCAGGTGCCTTCTGGGAAAAGCGAAGAGTCTCCCTAAGCTAGAAGATCGTTGGGTACAGCCGGGACCAGCTGCTTGGAAAGCATCACCAAACCAGGGATTCAAGCTTGAGGAGGATAATTTGCATATTCCAGGTGCCTTCTGGGAAAAGCGAAGAGTCTCCCTAAGCTAGAAGATCGTTGGGTACAGCCGGGACCAGCTGCTTGGAAAGCATCACCAAACCAGGGATTCAAGCTTGAGGAGGATAATTTGCATATTCCAGGTGCCTTCTGGGAAAAGCGAAGAGTCTCCCTCAGCAAGAAGATCGTTGGGTACAGCCGGGACCAGCTGCTTGGAAAGCATCACCAAACCAGGGATTCAAGCTTGAGGAGGATAATTTGCATATTCCAGGTGCCTTCTGGGAAAAGCGAAGAGTCTCCCTAAGCTAGAAGATCGTTGGGTACAGCCGGGACCAGCTGCTTGGAAAGCATCACCAAACCAGGGATTCAAGCTTGAGGAGGATAATTTGCATATTCCAGGTGCCTTCTGGGAAAAGCGAAGAGTCTCCCTAAGCTAGAAGATCGTTGGGTACAGCCGGGACCAGCTGCTTGGAAAGCATCACCAAACCAGGGATTCAAGCTTGAGGAGGATAATTTGCATATTCCAGGTGCCTTCTGGGAAAAGCGAAGAGTCTCCCTAAGCTAGAAGATCGTTGGGTACAGCCGGGACCAGCTGCTTGGAAAGCATCACCAAACCAGGGATTCAAGCTTGAGGAGGATAATTTGCATATTCCAGGTGCCTTCTGGGAAAAGCGAAGAGTCTCCGTAAGCTAGAAGATCGTTGGGTACAGCCGGGACCAGCTGCTTGGAAAGCATCACCAAACCAGGGATTCAAGCTTGAGGAGGATAATTTGCATATTCCAGGTGCCTTCTGGGAAAAGCGAAGAGTCTCCCTAAGCTAGAAGATCGTTGGGTACAGCCGGGACCAGCTGCTTGGAAAGCATCACCAAACCAGGGATTCAAGCTTGAGGAGGATAATTTGCATATTCCAGGTGCCTTCTGGGAAAAGCGAAGAGTCTCCCTCAGCAAGAAGATCGTTGGGTACAGCCGGGACCAGCTGCTTGGAAAGAATCACCAAACCAGGGATTCAAGCTTGAGGAGGCTAATTTGCATATTCCAGGTGCCTTCTGGGAAAAGCGAAGAGTCTCCCTAAGCTAGAAGATCGTTGGGTACAGCCGGGACCAGCTGCTTGGAAAGCATCACCAAACCAGGGATTCAAGATGAGGAGGATAATTTGCATATTCCAGGTGCCTTCTGGGAAAAGCGAAGAGTCTCCCTCAGCAAGAAGATCGTTGGGTACAGCCGGGACCAGCTGCTTGGAAAGCATCACCAAACCAGGGATTCAAGCTTGAGGAGGATAATTTGCATATTCCAGGTGCCTTCTGGGAAAAGCGAAGAGTCTCCCTAAGCTAGAAGATCGTTGGGTACAGCCGGGACCAGCTGCTTGGAAAGCATCACCAAACCAGGGATTCAAGCTTGAGGAGGATAATTTGCATATTCCAGGTGCCTTCTGGGAAAAGCGAAGAGTCTCCCTAAGCTAGAAGATCGTTGGGTACAGCCGGGACCAGCTGCTTGGAAAGCATCACCAAACCAGGGATTCAAGCTTGAGGAGGATAATTTGCATATTCCAGGTGCCTTCTGGGAAAAGCGAAGAGTCTCCCTAAGCTAGAAGATCGTTGGGTACAGCCGGGACCAGCTGCTTGGAAAGCATCACCAAACCAGGGATTCAAGCTTGAGGAGGATAATTTGCATATTCCAGGTGCCTTCTGGGAAAAGCGAAGAGTCTCCCTAAGCTAGAAGATCGTTGGGTACAGCCGGGACCAGCTGCTTGGAAAGCATCACCAAACCAGGGATTCAAGCTTGATGAGGATAATTTGCATATTCCAGGTGCCTTCTGGGAAAAGCGAAGAGTCTCCCTAAGCTAGAAGATCGTTGGGTACAGCCGGGACCAGCTGCTTGGAAAGCATCACCAAACCAGGGATTCAAGCTTGAGGAGGCTAATTTGCATATTCCAGGTGCCTTCTAGGAAAAGCGAAGAGTCTCCCTAAGCTAGAAGATCGTTGGGTACAGCCGGGACCAGCTGCTTGGAAAGCATCACCAAACCAGGGATTCAAGCTTGAGGAGGATAATTTGCATATTCCAGGTGCCTTCTGGGAAAAGCGAAGAGTCTCCCTCAGCAAGAAGATCGTTGGGTACAGCCGGGATCAGCTGCTTGGAAAGCATCACCAAACCAGGGATTCAAGCTTGAGGAGGATAATTTGCATATTCCAGGTGCCTTCTGGGAAAAGCGAAGAGTCTTCTAAGCTAGAAGATCGTTGGGTACAGCCGGGACCAGCTGCTTGGAAAGCATCACCAAACCAGGGATTCAAGCTTGAGGAGGATAATTTGCATATTCCAGGTGCCTTCTGGGAAAAGCGAAGAGTCTCCCTCAGCAAGAAGATCGTTGGGTACAGCCGGGACCAGCTGCTTGGAAAGAATCACCAAACCAGGGATTCAAGCTTGAGGAGGCTAATTTGCATATTCCAGGTACCTTCTGGGAAAAGCGAAGAGTCTCCCTAAGCTAGAAGATCGTTGGGTACAGCCGGGACCAGCTGCTTGGAAAGCATCACCAAACCAGGGATTCAAGCTTGAGGAGGATAATTTGCATATTCCAGGTGCCTTCTGGGAAAAGCGAAGAGTCTCCCTCAGCAAGAAGATCGTTGGGTACAGCCGGGACCAGCTGCTTGGAAGGAATCACCAAACCAGGGATTCAAGCTTGAGGAGGATAATTTGCATATTCCAGGTGCCTTCTGGGAAAAGCGAAGAGTCTCCCTAAGCTAGAAGATCGTTGGGTACAGCCGGGACCAGCTGCTTGGAAAGCATCACCAAACCAGGGATTCAAGCTTGAGGAGGATAATTTGCATATTCCAGGTGCCTTCTAGGAAAAGCGAAGAGTCTCCCTAAGCTAGAAGATCGTTGGGTACAGCCGGGACCAGCTGCTTGGAAAGCATCACCAAACCAGGGATTCAAGCTTGAGGAGGATAATTTGCATATTCCAGGTGCCTTCTGGGAAAAGCGAAGAGTCTCCCTAAGCTAGAAGATCGTTGGGTACAGCCGGGACCAGCTGCTTGGAAAGCATCACCAAACCAGGGATTCAAGCTTGAGGAGGATAATTTGCATATTCCAGGTGCCTTCTGGGAAAAGCGAAGAGTCTCCCTAAGCTAGAAGATCGTTGGGTACAGCCGGGACCAGCTGCTTGGAAAGCATCACCAAACCAGGGATTCAAGCTTGAGGAGGATAATTTGCATATTCCAGGTGCCTTCTGGGAAAAGCGAAGAGTCTCCCTAAGCTAGAAGATCGTTGGGTACAGCCGGGACCAGCTGCTTGGAAAGCATCACCAAACCAGGGATTCAAGCTTGAGGAGGATAATTTGCATATTCCAGGTGCCTTCTGGGAAAAGCGAAGAGTCTCCCTAAGCTAGAAGATCGTTGGGTACAGCCGGGACCAGCTGCTTGGAAAGCATCACCAAACCAGGGATTCAAGCTTGAGGAGGCTAATTTGCATATTCCAGGTGCCTTCTGGGAAAAGCGAAGAGTCTCCCTAAGCTAGAAGATCGTTGGGTACAGCCGGGACCAGCTGCTTGGAAAGCATCACCAAACCAGGGATTCAAGCTTGAGGAGGATAATTTGCATATTCCAGGTGCCTTCTGGGAAAAGCGAAGAGTCTCCCTCAGCAAGAAGATCGTTGGGTACAGCCGGGACCAGCTGCTTGGAAAGAATCACCAAACCAGGGATTTAAGCTTGAGGAGGCTAATTTGCAAATTCCAGGTGCCTTCTGGGAAAAGCGAAGAGTCTCCCTAAGCTAGAAGATCGTTGGGTACAGCCGGGACCAGCTGCTTGGAAAGCATCACCAAACCAGGGATTCAAGCTTGAGGAGGATAATTTGCATATTCCAGGTGCCTTCTGGGAAAAGCGAAGAGTCTCCCTAAGCTAGAAGATCGTTGGGTACAGCCGGGACCAGCTGCTTGGAAAGCATCACCAAACCAGGGATTCAAGCTTGAGGAGGATAATTTGCATATTCCAGGTGCCTTCTGGGAAAAGCGAAGAGTCTCCCTAAGCTAGAAGATCGTTGGGTACAGCCGGGACCAGCTGCTTGCAAAGCATCACCAAACCAGGGATTCAAGCTTGAGGAGGATAATTTGCATATTCCAGGTGCCTTCTGGGAAAAGCGAAGAGTCTCCCTCAGCAAGAAGATCGTTGGGTACAGCCGGGATCAGCTGCTTGGAAAGCATCACCAAACCAGGGATTCAAGCTTGAGGAGGATAATTTGCATATTCCAGGTGCCTTCTGGGAAAAGCGAAGAGTCTCCCTCAGCAAGAAGATCGTTGGGTACAGCCGGGACCAGCTGCTTGGAAAGAATCACCAAACCAGGGATTCAAGCTTGAGGAGGCTAATTTGCATATTCCAGGTGCCTTCTGGGAAAAGCGAAGAGTCTCCCTAAGCTAGAAGATCGTTGGGTACAGCCGGGACCAGCTGCTTGGAAAGCATCACCAAACCAGGGATTCAAGCTTGAGGAGGATAATTTGCATATTCCAGGTGCCTTCTGGGAAAAGCGAAGAGTCTCCCTCAGCAAGAAGATCGTTGGGTACAGCCGGGACCAGCTGCTTGGAAAGAATCACCAAACCAGGGATTCAAGCTTGAGGAGGCTAATTTGCAAATTCCAGGTGCCTTCTGGGAAAAGCGAAGAGTCTCCATAAGCTAGAAGATCGTTGGGTACAGCCGGGACCAGCTGCTTGGAAAGCATCACCAAACCAGGGATTCAAGCTTGAGGAGGATAATTTGCATATTCCAGGTGCCTTCTGGGAAAAGCGAAGAGTCTCCCTTAGCTAGAAGATCGTTGGGTACAGCCGGGACCAGCTGCTTGGAAAGCATCATCAAACCAGGGATTCAAGCTTGAGGAGGATAATTTGCATATTCCAGGTGCCTTCTGGGAAAAGCGAAGAGTCTCCCTCAGCAAGAAGATCGTTGGGTACAGCCGGGACCAGCTGCTTGGAAAGAATCACCAAACCAGGGATTCAAGCTTGAGGAGGCTAATTTGCATATTCCAGGTGCCTTCTGGGAAAAGCGAAGAGTCTCCCTAAGCTAGAAGATCGTTGGGTACAGCCGGGACCAGCTGCTTGGAAAGCATCACCAAACCAGGGATTCAAGCTTGAGGAGGCTAATTTGCATATTCCAGGTGCCTTCTGGGAAAAGCGAAGAGTCTCCCTAAGCTAGAAGATCGTTGGGTACAGCCGGGACCAGCTGCTTGGAAAGCATCACCAAACCAGGGATTCAAGCTTGAGGAGGCTAATTTGCATATTCCAGGTGCCTTCTGGGAAAAGCGAAGAGTCTCCCTAAGCTAGAAGATCGTTGGGTACAGCCGGGACCAGCTGCTTGGAAAGCATCACCAAACCAGGGATTCAAGCTTGAGGAGGATAATTTGCATATTCCAGGTGCCTTCTGGGAAAAGCGAAGAGTCTCCCTAAGCTAGAAGATCGTTGGGTACAGCCGGGACCAGCTGCTTGGAAAGCATCACCAAACCAGGGATTCAAGCTTGAGGAGGATAATTTGCATATTCCAGGTGCCTTCTGGGAAAAGCGAAGAGTCTCCCTCAGCAAGAAGATCGTTGGGTACAGCCGGGACCAGCTGCTTGGAAAGCATCACCAAACCAGGGATTCAAGCTTGAGGAGGATAATTTGCATATTCCAGGTGCCTTCTGGGAAAAGCGAAGAGTCTCCCTCAGCAAGAAGATCGTTGGGTACAGCCGGGACCAGCTGCTTGGAAAGAATCACCAAACCAGGGATTCAAGCTTGAGGAGGATAATTTGCATATTCCAGGTGCCTTCTGGGAAAAGCGAAGAGTCTCCCTAAGCTAGAAGATCGTTGGGTACAGCCGGGACCAGCTGCTTGGAAAGCATCACCAAACCAGGGATTCAAGCTTGAGGAGGATAATTTGCATATTCCAGGTGCCTTCTGGGAAAAGCGAAGAGTCTCCCTCAGCAAGAAGATCGTTGGGTACAGCCGGGACCAGCTGCTTGGAAAGAATCACCAAACCAGGGATTCAAGCTTGAGGAGGCTAATTTGCATATTCCAGGTGCCTTCTGGGAAAAGCGAAGAGTCTCCCTAAGCTAGAAGATCGTTGGGTACAGCCGGGACCAGCTGCTTGGAAAGCATCACCAAACCAGGGATTCAAGCTTGAGGAGGATAATTTGCATATTCCAGGTGCCTTCTGGGAAAAGCGAAGAGTCTCCCTAAGCTAGAAGATCGTTGGGTACAGCCGGGACCAGCTGCTTGGAAAGCATCACCAAACCAGGGATTCAAGCTTGAGGAGGATAATTTGCATATTCCAGGTGCCTTCTGGGAAAAGCGAAGAGTCTCCCTAAGCTAGAAGATCGTTGGGTACAGCCGGGACCAGCTGCTTGGAAAGCATCACCAAACCAGGGATTCAAGCTTGAGGAGGATAATTTGCATATTCCAGGTGCCTTCTGGGAAAAGCGAAGAGTCTCCGTAAGCTAGAAGATCGTTGGGTACAGCCGGGACCAGCTGCTTGGAAAGCATCACCAAACCAGGGATTCAAGCTTGAGGAGGATAATTTGCATATTCCAGGTGCCTTCTGGGAAAAGCGAAGAGTCTCCCTAAGCTAGAAGATCGTTGGGTACAGCCGGGACCAGCTGCTTGGAAAGCATCACCAAACCAGGGATTCAAGTTTGAGGAGGATAATTTGCATATTCCAGGTGCCTTCTGGGAAAAGCGAAGAGTCTCCCTAAGCTAGAAGATCGTTGGGTACAGCCGGGACCAGCTGCTTGGAAAGAATCACCAAACCAGGGATTCAAGCTTGAGGAGGATAATTTGCATATTCCAGGTGCCTTCTGGGAAAAGCGAAGAGTCTCCCTAAGCTAGAAGATCGTTGGGTACAGCGGGGACCAGCTGCTTGGAAATCAACACCAAACCAGGGATTCAAGCTTGAGGAGGATAATTTGCATATTCCAGGTGCCTTCTGGGAAAAGCGAAGAGTCTCCCTAAGCTAGAAGATCGTTGGGTACAGCCGGGACCAGCTGCTTGGAAAGCATCACCAAACCAGGGATTCAACCTTGAGGAGGATAATTTGCATATTCCAGGTGCCTTCTGGGAAAAGCGTAGAGTCTCCCTAAGCTAGAAGATCGTTGGGTACAACCGGGACCAGCTGCTTGGAAAGCATCACCAAACCAGGGATTCAAGCTTGAGGAGGATAATTTGCATATTCCAGGTGCCTTCTGGGAAAAGCGAAGAGTCTCCCTCAGCAAGAAGATCGTTGGGTACAGCCGGGACCATCTGCTTGGAAAGAATCACCAAACCAGGGATTCAAGCTTGAGGAGGCTAATTTGCATATTCCAGGTGCCTTCTGGGAAAAGCGAAGAGTCTCCCTAAGCTAGAAGATCGTTGGGTACAGCCGGGACCAGCTGCTTGGAAAGAATCACCAAACCAGGGATTCAAGCTTGAGGAGGCTAATTTGCATATTCCAGGTGCCTTCTGGGAAAAGCGAAGAGTCTCCCTAAGCTAGAAGATCGTTGGGTACAGCCGGGACCAGCTGCTTGGAAAGCATCACCAAACCAGAGATTCAAGCTTGATGAGGATAATTTGCATATTCCAGGTGCCTTCTGGGAAAAGCGAAGAGTCTCCCTAAGCTAGAAGATCGTTGGGTACAGCCGGGACCAGCTGCTTGGAAAGCATCACCAAACCAGGGATTCAAGCTTGAGGAGGCTAATTTGCATATTCCAGGTGCCTTCTAGGAAAAGCGAAGAGTCTCCCTAAGCTAGAAGATCGTTGGGTACAGCCGGGACCAGCTGCTTGGAAAGCATCACCAAACCAGGGATTCAAGCTTGAGGAGGATAATTTGCATATTCTAGGTGCCTTCTGGGAAAAGCGAAGAGTCTCCCTAAGCTAGAAGATCCTGGGTACAGCCGGGACCAGCTGCTTGGAAAGCATCACCAAACCAGGGATTCAAGCTTGAGGAGGATAATTTGCATATTCCAGGTGCCTTCTAGGAAAAGCGAAGAGTCTCCCTAAGCTAGAAGATCGTTGGGTACAGCCGGGACCAGCTGCTTGGAAAGCATCACCAAACCAGGGATTCAAGCTTGAGGAGGATAATTTGCATATTCCAGGTGCCTTCTGGGAAAAGCGAAGAGTCTCCCTAAGCTAGAAGATCGTTGGGTACAGCCGGGACCAGCTGCTTGGAAAGCATCACCAAACCAGGGATTCAACCTTGAGGAGGATAATTTGCATATTCCAGGTGCCTTCTGGGAAAAGCGAAGAGTCTCCCTAAGCTAGAAGATCGTTGGGTACAGCCGGGACCAGCTGCTTGGAAAGCATCACCAAACCAGGGATTCAAGCTTGAGGAGGATAATTTGCATATTCCAGGTGCCTTCTGGGAAAAGCGAAGAGTCTCCCTCAGCAAGAAGTTCGTTGGGTACAGCCGGGACCAGCTGCTTGGAAAGAATCACCAAACCAGGGATTCAAGCTTGAGGAGGCTAATTTGCATATTCCAGGTGCCTTCTGGGAAAAGCGAAGAGTCTCCCTCAGCAAGAAGATCGTTGGGTACAGCCGGGACCAGCTGCTTGGAAAGCATCACCAAACCAGGGATTCAAGCTTGAGGAGGATAATTTGCATATTCCAGGTGCCTTCTGGGAAAAGCGAAGAGTCTCCCTCAGCAAGAAGATCGTTGGGTACAGCCGGGACCAGCTGCTTGGAAAGCATCACCAAACCAGGGATTCAAGCTTGAGGAGGATAATTTGCATATTCCAGGTGCCTTCTGGGAAAAGCGAAGAGTCTCCCTCAGCAAGAAGATCGTTGGGTACAGCCGGGACCAGCTGCTTGGAAAGCATCACCAAACCAGGGATTCAAGCTTGAGGAGGATAATTTGCATATTCCAGGTGCCTTCTGGGAAAAGCGAAGAGTCTCCCTCAGCAAGAAGATCGTTGGGTACAGCCGGGACCAGCTGCTTGGAAAGAATCACCAAACCAGGGATTCAAGCTTGAGGAGGCTAATTTGCATATTCCAGGTGCCTTCTGGGAAAAGCGAAGAGTCTCCCTAAGCTAGAAGATCGTTGGGTACAGCCGGGACCAGCTGCTTGGAAAGCATCACCAAACCAGGGATTCAAGCTTGAGGAGGATAATTTGCATATTCCAGGTGCCTTCTGGGAAAAGCGAAGAGTCTCCCTCAGCAAGAAGATCGTTGGGTACAGCCGGGACCAGCTGCTTGGAAAGCATCACCAAACCAGGGATTCAAGCTTGAGGAGGCTAATTTGCATATTCCAGGTGCCTTCTGGGAAAAGCGAAGAGTCTCCCTAAGCTAGAAGATCGTTGGGTACAGCCGGGACCAGCTGCTTGGAAAGCATCACCAAACCAGGGATTCAAGCTTGAGGAGGATAATTTGCATATTCCAGGTGCCTTCTGGGAAAAGCGAAGAGTCTCCCTAAGCTAGAAGATCGTTGGGTACAGCCGGGACCAGCTGCTTGGAAAGCATCACCAAACCAGGGATTCAAGCTTGAGGAGGATAATTTGCATATTCCAGGTGCCTTCTGGGAAAAGCGAAGAGTCTCCCTAAGCTAGAAGATCGTTGGGTACAGCCGGGACCAGCTGCTTGGAAAGCATCACCAAACCAGGGATTCAAGCTTGAGGAGGATAATTTGCATATTCCAGGTGCCTTCTGGGAAAAGCGAAGAGTCTCCCTAAGCTAGAAGATCGTTGGGTACAGCCGGGACCAGCTGCTTGGAAAGCATCACCAAACCAGGGATTCAAGCTTGAGGAGGATAATTTGCATATTCCAGGTGCCTTCTGGGAAAAGCGAAGAGTCTCCCTAAGCTAGAAGATCGTTGGGTACAGCCGGGACCAGCTGCTTGGAAAGCATCACCAAACCAGGGATTCAAGCTTGATGAGGATAATTTGCATATTCCAGGTGCCTTCTGGGAAAAGCGAAGAGTCTCCCTAAGCTAGAAGATCGTTGGGTACAGCCGGGACCAGCTGCTTGGAAAGCATCACCAAACCAGGGATTCAAGCTTGAGGAGGCTAATTTGCATATTCCAGGTGCCTTCTAGGAAAAGCGAAGAGTCTCCCTAAGCTAGAAGATCGTTGGGTACAGCCGGGACCAGCTGCTTGGAAAGCATCACCAAACCAGGGATTCAAGCTTGAGGAGGATAATTTGCATATTCTAGGTGCCTTCTGGGAAAAGCGAAGAGTCTCCCTAAGCTAGAAGATCCTGGGTACAGCCGGGACCAGCTGCTTGGAAAGCATCACCAAACCAGGGATTCAAGCTTGAGGAGGATAATTTGCATATTCCAGGTGCCTTCTAGGAAAAGCGAAGAGTCTCCCTAAGCTAGAAGATCGTTGGGTACAGCCGGGACCAGCTGCTTGGAAAGCATCACCAAACCAGGGATTCAAGCTTGAGGAGGATAATTTGCATATTCCAGGTGCCTTCTGGGAAAAGCGAAGAGTCTCCCTAAGCTAGAAGATCGTTGGGTACAGCCGGGACCAGCTGCTTGGAAAGCATCACCAAACCAGGGATTCAACCTTGAGGAGGATAATTTGCATATTCCAGGTGCCTTCTGGGAAAAGCGAAGAGTCTCCCTAAGCTAGAAGATCGTTGGGTACAGCCGGGACCAGCTGCTTGGAAAGCATCACCAAACCAGGGATTCAAGCTTGAGGAGGATAATTTGCATATTCCAGGTGCCTTCTGGGAAAAGCGAAGAGTCTCCCTCAGCAAGAAGATCGTTGGGTACAGCCGGGACCAGCTGCTTGGAAAGAATCACCAAACCAGGGATTCAAGCTTGAGGAGGCTAATTTGCATATTCCAGGTGCCTTCTGGGAAAAGCGAAGAGTCTCCCTCAGCAAGAAGATCGTTGGGTACAGCCGGGACCAGCTGCTTGGAAAGCATCACCAAACCAGGGATTCAAGCTTGAGGAGGATAATTTGCATATTCCAGGTGCCTTCTGGGAAAAGCGAAGAGTCTCCCTCAGCAAGAAGATCGTTGGGTACAGCCGGGACCAGCTGCTTGGAAAGCATCACCAAACCAGGGATTCAAGCTTGAGGAGGATAATTTGCATATTCCAGGTGCCTTCTGGGAAAAGCGAAGAGTCTCCCTCAGCAAGAAGATCGTTGGGTACAGCCGGGACCAGCTGCTTGGAAAGCATCACCAAACCAGGGATTCAAGCTTGAGGAGGATAATTTGCATATTCCAGGTGCCTTCTGGGAAAAGCGAAGAGTCTCCCTCAGCAAGAAGATCGTTGGGTACAGCCGGGACCAGCTGCTTGGAAAGAATCACCAAACCAGGGATTCAAGCTTGAGGAGGCTAATTTGCATATTCCAGGTGCCTTCTGGGAAAAGCGAAGAGTCTCCCTAAGCTAGAAGATCGTTGGGTACAGCCGGGACCAGCTGCTTGGAAAGCATCACCAAACCAGGGATTCAAGCTTGAGGAGGATAATTTGCATATTCCAGGTGCCTTCTGGGAAAAGCGAAGAGTCTCCCTCAGCAAGAAGATCGTTGGGTACAGCCGGGACCAGCTGCTTGGAAAGCATCACCAAACCAGGGATTCAAGCTTGAGGAGGCTAATTTGCATATTCCAGGTGCCTTCTGGGAAAAGCGAAGAGTCTCCCTAAGCTAGAAGATCGTTGGGTACAGCCGGGACCAGCTGCTTGGAAAGCATCACCAAACCAGGGATTCAAGCTTGAGGAGGATAATTTGCATATTCCAGGTGCCTTCTGGGAAAAGCGAAGAGTCTCCCTAAGCTAGAAGATCGTTGGGTACAGCCGGGACCAGCTGCTTGGAAAGCATCACCAAACCAGGGATTCAAGCTTGAGGAGGATAATTTGCATATTCCAGGTGCCTTCTGGGAAAAGCGAAGAGTCTCCCTAAGCTAGAAGATCGTTGGGTACAGCCGGGACCAGCTGCTTGGAAAGCATCACCAAACCAGGGATTCAAGCTTGAGGAGGATAATTTGCATATTCCAGGTGCCTTCTGGGAAAAGCGAAGAGTCTCCCTAAGCTAGAAGATCGTTGGGTACAGCCGGGACCAGCTGCTTGGAAAGCATCACCAAACCAGGGATTCAAGCTTGAGGAGGATAATTTGCATATTCCAGGTGCCTTCTGGGAAAAGCGAAGAGTCTCCCTAAGCTAGAAGATCGTTGGGTACAGCCGGGACCAGCTGCTTGGAAAGCATCACCAAACCAGGGATTCAAGCTTGAGGAGGATAATTTGCATATTCCAGGTGCCTTCTGGGAAAAGCGAAGAGTCTCCCTAAGCTAGAAGATCGTTGGGTACAGCCGGGACCAGCTGCTTGGAAAGCATCACCAAACCAGGGATTCAAGCTTGAGGAGGATAATTTGCATATTCCAGGTGCCTTCTGGGAAAAGCGAAGAGTCTCCCTAAGCTAGAAGATCGTTGGGTACAGCCGGGACCAGCTGCTTGGAAAGCATCACCAAACCAGGGATTCAAGCTTGAGGAGGATAATTTGCATATTCCAGGTGCCTTCTGGGAAAAGCGAAGAGTCTCCCTCAGCAAGAAGATCGTTGGATACAGCCGGGACCAGCTGCTTGGAAAGAATCACCAAACCAGGGATTCAAGCTTGAGGAGGCTAATTTGCATATTCCAGGTGCCTTCTGGGAAAAGCGAAGAGTCTCCCTAAGCTAGAAGATCGTTGGGTACAGCCGGGACCAGCTGCTTGGAAAGCATCACCAAACCAGGGATTCAAGCTTGAGGAGGATAATTTGCATATTCCAGGTGCCTTCTGGGAAAAGCGAAGAGTCTCCCTAAGCTAGAAGATCGTTGGGTACAGCCGGGACCAGCTGCTTGGAAATCATCACCAAACCAGGGATTCAAGCTTGAGGAGGATAATTTGCATATTCCAGGTGCCTTCTGGGAAAAGCGAAGAGTCTCCCTAAGCTAGAAGATCGTTGGGTACAGCCGGGACCAGCTGCTTGGAAAGCATCACCAAACCAGGGATTCAACCTTGAGGAGGATAATTTGCATATTCCAGGTGCCTTCTGGGAAAAGCGAAGAGTCTCCCTAAGCTAGAAGATCGTTGGGTACAGCCGGGACCAGCTGCTTGGAAAGCATCACCAAACCAGGGATTCAAGCTTGAGGAGGAAAATTTGCATATTCCAGGTGCCTTCTGGGAAAAGCGAAGAGTCTCCCTTAGCAAGAAGATTGTTGGGTACAGCCGGGACCAGCTGCTTGGAAAGAATCACCAAACCAGGGATTCAAGCTTGAGGAGGCTAATTTGCATATTCCAGGTGCCTTCTGGGAAAAGCGAAGAGTCTCCCTAAGCTAGAAGATCGTTGGGTACAGCCGGGACCAGCTGCTTGGAAAGCATCACCAAACCAGGGATTCAAGCTTGAGGAGGATAATTTGCATATTCCAGGTGCCTTCTGGGAAAAGCGAAAAGTCTCCCTAAGCTAGAAGATCGTTGGGTACAGCCGGGACCAGCTGCTTGGAAAGCATCACCAAACCAGGGATTCAAGCTTGAGGAGGATAATTTGCATATTCCAGGTGCCTTCTGGGAAAAGCGAAGAGTCTCCCTAAGCTAGAAGATCGTTGGGTACAGCCGGGACCAGCTGCTTGGAAAGCATCACCAAACCAGGGATTCAAGCTTGAGGAGGATAATTTGCATATTCCAGGTGCCTTCTGGGAAAAGCGAAGAGTCTCCCTAAGCTAGAAGATCGTTGGGTACAGCCGGGACCAGCTGCTTGGAAAGCATCACCAAACCAGGGATTCAAGCTTGAGGAGGATAATTTGCATATTCCAGGTGCCTTCTGGGAAAAGCGAAGAGTCTCCCTCAGCAAGAAGATCGTTGGGTACAGCCGGGACCAGCTGCTTGGAAAGAATCACCAAACCAGAGATTCAAGCTTGAGGAGGCTAATTTGCATATTCCAGGTGCCTTCTGGGAAAAGCGAAGAGTCTCCCTAAGCTAGAAGATCGTTGGGTACAGCCGGGACCAGCTGCTTGGAAAGCATCACCAAACCAGGGATTCAAGCTTGAGGAGGATAATTTGCATATTCCAGGTGCCTTCTGGGAAAAGCGAAGAGTCTCCCTAAGCTAGAAGATCGTTGGGTACAGCCGGGACCAGCTGCTTGGAAAGCATCACCAAACCAGGGATTCAAGCTTGAGGAGGATAATTTGCATATTCCAGGTGCCTTCTGGGAAAAGCGAAGAGTCTCCCTAAGCTAGAAGATCGTTGGGTACAGCCGGGACCAGCTGCTTGGAAAGCATCACCAAACCAGGGATTCAAGCTTGAGGAGGATAATTTGCATATTCCAGGTGCCTTCTGGGAAAAGCGAAGAGTCTCCCTAAGCTAGAAGATCGTTGGGTACAGCCGGGACCAGCTGCTTGGAAAGCATCACCAAACCAGGGATTCAAGCTTGAGGAGGATAATTTGCATATTCCAGGTGCCTTCTGGGAAAAGCGAAGAGTCTCCCTAAGCTAGAAGATCGTTGGGTACAGCCGGGACCAGCTGCTTGGAAAGCATCACCAAACCAGGGATTCAAGCTTGAGGAGGATAATTTGCATATTCCAGGTGCCTTCTGGGAAAAGCGAAGAGTCTCCCTAAGCTAGAAGATCGTTGGGTACAGCCGGGACCAGCTGCTTGGAAAGCATCACCAAACCAGGGATTCAAGCTTGAGGAGGATAATTTGCATATTCCAGGTGCCTTCTGGGAAAAGCGAAGAGTCTCCCTAAGCTAGAAGATCGTTGGGTACAGCCGGGACCAGCTGCTTGGAAAGCATCACCAAACCAGGGATTCAAGTTTGAGGAGGATAATTTGCATATTCCAGGTGCCTTCTGGGAAAAGCGAAGAGTCTCCCTAAGCTAGAAGATCGTTGGGTACAGCCGGGACCAGCTGCTTGGAAAGAATCACCAAACCAGGGATTCAAGCTTGAGGAGGATAATTTGCATATTCCAGGTGCCTTCTGGGAAAAGCGAAGAGTCTCCCTAAGCTAGAAGATCGTTGGGTACAGCCGGGACCAGCTGCTTGGAAATCAACACCAAACCAGGGATTCAAGCTTGAGGAGGATAATTTGCATATTCCAGGTGCCTTCTGGGAAAAGCGAAGAGTCTCCCTAAGCTAGAAGATCGTTGGGTACAGCCGGGACCAGCTGCTTGGAAAGCATCACCAAACCAGGGATTCAACCTTGAGGAGGATAATTTGCATATTCCAGGTGCCTTCTGGGAAAAGCGTAGAGTCTCCCTAAGCTAGAAGATCGTTGGGTACAACCGGGACCAGCTGCTTGGAAAGCATCACCAAACCAGGGATTCAAGCTTGAGGAGGATAATTTGCATATTCCAGGTGCCTTCTGGGAAAAGCGAAGAGTGTCCCTCAGCAAGAAGATCGTTGGGTACAGCCGGGACCATCTGCTTGGAAAGAATCACCAAACCAGGGATTCAAGCTTGAGGAGGCTAATTTGCATATTCCAGGTGCCTTCTGGGAAAAGCGAAGAGTCTCCCTAAGCTAGAAGATCGTTGGGTACAGCCGGGACCAGCTGCTTGGAAAGAATCACCAAACCAGGGATTCAAGCTTGAGGAAGCTAATTTGCATATTCCAGGTGCCTTCTGGGAAAAGCGAAGAGTCTCCCTAAGCTAGAAGATCGTTGGGTACAGCCGGGACCAGCTGCTTGGAAAGCATCACCAAACCAGAGATTCAAGCTTGATGAGGATAATTTGCATATTCCAGGTGCCTTCTCGGAAAAGCGAAGAGTCTCCCTAAGCTAGAAGATCGTTGGGTACAGCCGGGACCAGCTGCTTGGAAAGCATCACCAAACCAGGGATTCAAGCTTGAGGAGGCTAATTTGCATATTCCAGGTGCCTTCTAGGAAAAGCGAAGAGTCTCCCTAAGCTAGAAGATCGTTGGGTACAGCCGGGACCAGCTGCTTGGAAAGCATCACCAAACCAGGGATTCAAGCTTGAGGAGGATAATTTGCATATTCTAGGTGCCTTCTGGGAAAAGCGAAGAGTCTCCCTAAGCTAGAAGATCCTGGGTACAGCCGGGACCAGCTGCTTGGAAAGCATCACCAAACCAGGGATTCAAGCTTGAGGAGGATAATTTGCATATTCCAGGTGCCTTCTAGGAAAAGCGAAGAGTCTCCCTAAGCTAGAAGATCGTTGGGTACAGCCGGGACCAGCTGCTTGGAAAGCATCACCAAACCAGGGATTCAAGCTTGAGGAGGATAATTTGCATATTCCAGGTGCCTTCTGGGAAAAGCGAAGAGTCTCCCTAAGCTAGAAGATCGTTGGGTACAGCCGGGACCAGCTGCTTGGAAAGCATCACCAAACCAGGGATTCAACCTTGAGGAGGATAATTTGCATATTCCAGGTGCCTTCTGGGAAAAGCGAAGAGTCTCCCTAAGCTAGAAGATCGTTGGGTACAGCCGGGACCAGCTGCTTGGAAAGCATCACCAAACCAGGGATTCAAGCTTGAGGAGGATAATTTGCATATTCCAGGTGCCTTCTGGGAAAAGCGAAGAGTCTCCCTCAGCAAGAAGATCGTTGGGTACAGCCGGGACCAGCTGCTTGGAAAGAATCACCAAACCAGGGATTCAAGCTTGAGGAGGCTAATTTGCATATTCCAGGTGCCTTCTGGGAAAAGCGAAGAGTCTCCCTCAGCAAGAAGATCGTTGGGTACAGCCGGGACCAGCTGCTTGGAAAGCATCACCAAACCAGGGATTCAAGCTTGAGGAGGATAATTTGCATATTCCAGGTGCCTTCTGGGAAAAGCGAAGTCTCCCTCAGCAAGAAGATCGTTGGGTACAGCCGGGACCAGCTGCTTGGAAAGCATCACCAAACCAGGGATTCAAGCTTGAGGAGGATAATTTGCATATTCCAGGTGCCTTCTGGGAAAAGCGAAGAGTCTCCCTCAGCAAGAAGATCGTTGGGTACAGCCGGGACCAGCTGCTTGGAAAGCATCACCAAACCAGGGATTCAAGCTTGAGGAGGATAATTTGCATATTCCAGGTGCCTTCTGGGAAAAGCGAAGAGTCTCCCTCAGCAAGAAGATCGTTGGGTACAGCCGGGACCAGCTGCTTGGAAAGAATCACCAAACCAGGGATTCAAGCTTGAGGAGGCTAATTTGCATATTCCAGGTGCCTTCTGGGAAAAGCGAAGAGTCTCCCTAAGCTAGAAGATCGTTGGGTACAGCCGGGACCAGCTGCTTGGAAAGCATCACCAAACCAGGGATTCAAGCTTGAGGAGGATAATTTGCATATTCCAGGTGCCTTCTGGGAAAAGCGAAGAGTCTCCCTCAGCAAGAAGATCGTTGGGTACAGCCGGGACCAGCTGCTTGGAAAGCATCACCAAACCAGGGATTCAAGCTTGATGAGGCTAATTTGCATATTCCAGGTGCCTTCTGGGAAAAGCGAAGAGTCTCCCTAAGCTAGAAGAT
The DNA here is from genome assembly GCF_032444005.1 of Ranitomeya imitator. NCBI lineage: Eukaryota > Metazoa > Chordata > Amphibia > Anura > Dendrobatidae > Ranitomeya > Ranitomeya imitator. The sequence continues at coordinate 562,947,888 of NC_091287.1, read as the reverse complement.
CGTTGGGTACAGCCGGGACCAGCTGCTTGGAAAGCATCACCAAACCAGGGATTCAAGCTTGAGGAGGATAATTTGCATATTCCAGGTGCCTTCTGGGAAAAGCGAAGAGTCTCCCTAAGCTAGAAGATCGTTGGGTACAGCCGGGACCAGCTGCTTGGAAAGCATCACCAAACCAGGGATTCAAGCTTGAGGAGGATAATTTGCATATTCCAGGTGCCTTCTGGGAAAAGCGAAGAGTCTCCCTAAGCTAGAAGATCGTTGGGTACAGCCGGGACCAGCTGCTTGGAAAGCATCACCAAACCAGGGATTCAAGCTTGAGGAGGATAATTTGCATATTCCAGGTGCCTTCTGGGAAAAGCGAAGAGTCTCCCTAAGCTAGAAGATCGTTGGGTACAGCCGGGACCAGCTGCTTGGAAAGCATCACCAAACCAGGGATTCAAGCTTGAGGAGGATAATTTGCATATTCCAGGTGCCTTCTGGGAAAAGCGAAGAGTCTCCCTAAGCTAGAAGATCGTTGGGTACAGCCGGGACCAGCTGCTTGGAAAGCATCACCAAACCAGGGATTCAAGCTTGATGAGGATAATTTGCATATTCCAGGTGCCTTCTGGGAAAAGCGAAGAGTCTCCCTAAGCTAGAAGATCGTTGGGTACAGCCGGGACCAGCTGCTTGGAAAGCATCACCAAACCAGGGATTCAAGCTTGAGGAGGCTAATTTGCATATTCCAGGTGCCTTCTAGGAAAAGCGAAGAGTCTCCCTAAGCTAGAAGATCGTTGGGTACAGCCGGGACCAGCTGCTTGGAAAGCATCACCAAACCAGGGATTCAAGCTTGAGGAGGATAATTTGCATATTCTAGGTGCCTTCTGGGAAAAGCGAAGAGTCTCCCTAAGCTAGAAGATCCTGGGTACAGCCGGGACCAGATGCTTGGAAAGCATCACCAAACCAGGGATTCAAGCTTGAGGAGGATAATTTGCATATTCCAGGTGCCTTCTAGGAAAAGCGAAGAGTCTCCCTAAGCTAGAAGATCGTTGGGTACAGCCGGGACCAGCTGCTTGGAAAGCATCACCAAACCAGGGATTCAAGCTTGAGGAGGATAATTTGCATATTCCAGGTGCCTTCTGGGAAAAGCGAAGAGTCTCCCTAAGCTAGAAGATCGTTGGGTACAGCCGGGACCAGCTGCTTGGAAAGCATCACCAAACCAGGGATTCAAGCTTGATGAGGATAATTTGCATATTCCAGGTGCCTTCTGGGAAAAGCGAAGAGTCTCCCTAAGCTAGAAGATCGTTGGGTACAGCCGGGACCAGCTGCTTGGAAAGCATCACCAAACCAGGGATTCAAGCTTGAGGAGGCTAATTTGCATATTCCAGGTGCCTTCTAGGAAAAGCGAAGAGTCTCCCTAAGCTAGAAGATCGTTGGGTACAGCCGGGACCAGCTGCTTGGAAAGCATCACCAAACCAGGGATTCAAGCTTGAGGAGGATAATTTGCATATTCTAGGTGCCTTCTGGGAAAAGCGAAGAGTCTCCCTAAGCTAGAAGATCCTGGGTACAGCCGGGACCAGATGCTTGGAAAGCATCACCAAACCAGGGATTCAAGCTTGAGGAGGATAATTTGCATATTCCAGGTGCCTTCTAAGAAAAGCGAAGAGTCTCCCTAAGCTAGAAGATCGTTGGGTACAGCCGGGACCAGCTGCTTGGAAAGCATCACCAAACCAGGGATTCAAGCTTGAGGAGGATAATTTGCATATTCCAGGTGCCTTCTGGGAAAAGCGAAGAGTCTCCCTAAGCTAGAAGATCGTTGGGTACAGCCGGGACCAGCTGCTTGGAAAGCATCACCAAACCAGGGATTCAAGCTTGAGGAGGCTAATTTGCATATTCCAGGTGCCTTCTAGGAAATGCGAAGAGTCTCCCTAAGCTAGAAGATCGTTGGGTACAGCCGGGACCAGCTGCTTGGAAAGCATCACCAAACCAGGGATTCAAGCTTGAGGAGGATAATTTGCATATTCTAGGTGCCTTCTGGGAAAAGCGAAGAGTCTCCCTAAGCTAGAAGATCCTGGGTACAGCCGGGACCAGATGCTTGGAAAGCATCACCAAACCAGGGATTCAAGCTTGAGGAGGATAATTTGCATATTCCAGGTGCCTTCTAGGAAAAGCGAAGAGTCTCCCTAAGCTAGAAGATCGTTGGGTACAGCCGGGACCAGCTGCTTGGAAAGCATCACCAAACCAGGGATTCAAGCTTGAGGAGGATAATTTGCATATTCCAGGTGCCTTCTGGGAAAAGCGAAGAGTCTCCCTAAGCTAGAAGATCGTTGGGTACAGCCGGGACCAGCTGCTTGGAAAGCATCACCAAACCAGGGATTCAAGCTTGATGAGGATAATTTGCATATTCCAGGTGCCTTCTGGGAAAAGCGAAGAGTCTCCCTAAGCTAGAAGATCGTTGGGTACAGCCGGGACCAGCTGCTTGGAAAGCATCACCAAACCAGGGATTCAAGCTTGAGGAGGCTAATTTGCATATTCCAGGTGCCTTCTAGGAAAAGCGAAGAGTCTCCCTAAGCTAGAAGATCGTTGGGTACAGCCGGGACCAGCTGCTTGGAAAGCATCACCAAACCAGGGATTCAAGCTTGAGGAGGATAATTTGCATATTCTAGGTGCCTTCTGGGAAAAGCGAAGAGTCTCCCTAAGCTAGAAGATCCTGGGTACAGCCGGGACCAGATGCTTGGAAAGCATCACCAAACCAGGGATTCAAGCTTGAGGAGGATAATTTGCATATTCCAGGTGCCTTCTAGGAAAAGCGAAGAGTCTCCCTAAGCTAGAAGATCGTTGGGTACAGCCGGGACCAGCTGCTTGGAAAGCATCACCAAACCAGGGATTCAAGCTTGAGGAGGATAATTTGCATATTCCAGGTGCCTTCTGGGAAAAGCGAAGAGTCTCCCTAAGCTAGAAGATCGTTGGGTACAGCCGGGACCAGCTGCTTGGAAAGCATCACCAAACCAGGGATTCAACCTTGAGGAGGATAATTTGCATATTCCAGGTGCCTTCTGGGAAAAGCGAAGAGTCTCCCTAAGCTAGAAGATCGTTGGGTACAGCCGGGACCAGCTGCTTGGAAAGCATCACCAAACCAGGGATTCAAGCTTGAGGAGGATAATTTGCATATTCCAGGTGCCTTCTGGGAAAAGCGAAGAGTCTCCCTAAGCTAGAAGATCGTTGGGTACAGCCGGGACCAGCTGCTTGGAAAGCATCACCAAACCAGGGATTCAAGCTTGAGGAGGATAATTTGCATATTCCAGGTGCCTTCTGGGAAAAGCGAAGAGTCTCCCTAAGCTAGAAGATCGTTGGGTACAGCCGGGACCAGCTGCTTGGAAAGCATCACCAAACCAGGGATTCAAGCTTGAGGAGGATAATTTGCATATTCCAGGTGCCTTCTGGGAAAAGCGAAGAGTCTCCCTAAGCTAGAAGATCGTTGGGTACAGCCGGGACCAGCTGCTTGGAAAGCATCACCAAACCAGGGATTCAAGCTTGAGGAGGATAATTTGCATATTCCAGGTGCCTTCTGGGAAAAGCGAAGAGTCTCCCTCAGCAAGAAGATCGTTGGGTACAGCCGGGACCAGCTGCTTGGAAAGAATCACCAAACCAGGGATTCAAGCTTGAGGAGGATAATTTGCATATTCCAGGTGCCTTCTGGGAAAAGCGAAGAGTCTCCCTCAGCAAGAAGATCGTTGGGTACAGCCGGGACCAGCTGCTTGGAAAGCATCACCAAACCAGGGATTCAAGCTTGAGGAGGATAATTTGCATATTCCAGGTGCCTTCTGGGAAAAGCGAAGAGTCTCCCTCAGCAAGAAGATCGTTGGGTACAGCCGGGACCAGCTGCTTGGAAAGCATCACCAAACCAGGGATTCAAGCTTGAGGAGGATAATTTGCATATTCCAGGTGCCTTCTGGGAAAAGCGAAGAGTCTCCCTCAGCAAGAAGATCGTTGGGTACAGCCGGGACCAGCTGCTTGGAAAGAATCACCAAACCAGGGATTCAAGCTTGAGGAGGCTAATTTGCATATTCCAGGTGCCTTCTGGGAAAAGCGAAGAGTCTCCCTAAGCTAGAAGATCGTTGGGTACAGCCGGGACCAGCTGCTTGGAAAGCATCACCAAACCAGGGATTCAAGCTTGAGGAGGATAATTTGCATATTCCAGGTGCCTTCTGGGAAAAGCGAAGAGTCTCCCTCAGCAAGAAGATCGTTGGGTACAGCCGGGACCAGCTGCTTGGAAAGCATCACCAAACCAGGGATTCAAGCTTGAGGAGGCTAATTTGCATATTCCAGGTGCCTTCTGGGAAAAGCGAAGAGTCTCCCTAAGCTAGAAGATCGTTGGGTACAGCCGGGACCAGCTGCTTGGAAAGCATCACCAAACCAGGGATTCAAGCTTGAGGAGGATAATTTGCATATTCCAGGTGCCTTCTGGGAAAAGCGAAGAGTCTCCCTAAGCTAGAAGATCGTTGGGTACAGCCGGGACCAGCTGCTTGGAAAGCATCACCAAACCAGGGATTCAAGCTTGAGGAGGATAATTTGCATATTCCAGGTGCCTTCTGGGAAAAGCGAAGAGTCTCCCTAAGCTAGAAGATCGTTGGGTACAGCCGGGACCAGCTGCTTGGAAAGCATCACCAAACCAGGGATTCAAGCTTGAGGAGGATAATTTGCATATTCCAGGTGCCTTCTGGGAAAAGCGAAGAGTCTCCCTAAGCTAGAAGATCGTTGGGTACAGCCGGGACCAGCTGCTTGGAAAGCATCACCAAACCAGGGATTCAAGCTTGAGGAGGATAATTTGCATATTCCAGGTGCCTTCTGGGAAAAGCGAAGAGTCTCCCTAAGCTAGAAGATCGTTGGGTACAGCCGGGACCAGCTGCTTGGAAAGCATCACCAAACCAGGGATTCAAGCTTGATGAGGATAATTTGCATATTCCAGGTGCCTTCTGGGAAAAGCGAAGAGTCTCCCTAAGCTAGAAGATCGTTGGGTACAGCCGGGACCAGCTGCTTGGAAAGCATCACCAAACCAGGGATTCAAGCTTGAGGAGGCTAATTTGCATATTCCAGGTGCCTTCTAGGAAAAGCGAAGAGTCTCCCTAAGCTAGAAGATCGTTGGGTACAGCCGGGACCAGCTGCTTGGAAAGCATCACCAAACCAGGGATTCAAGCTTGAGGAGGATAATTTGCATATTCTAGGTGCCTTCTGGGAAAAGCGAAGAGTCTCCCTAAGCTAGAAGATCCTGGGTACAGCCGGGACCAGCTGCTTGGAAAGCATCACCAAACCAGGGATTCAAGCTTGAGGAGGATAATTTGCATATTCCAGGTGCCTTCTAGGAAAAGCGAAGAGTCTCCCTAAGCTAGAAGATCGTTGGGTACAGCCGGGACCAGCTGCTTGGAAAGCATCACCAAACCAGGGATTCAAGCTTGAGGAGGATAATTTGCATATTCCAGGTGCCTTCTGGGAAAAGCGAAGAGTCTCCCTAAGCTAGAAGATCGTTGGGTACAGCCGGGACCAGCTGCTTGGAAAGCATCACCAAACCAGGGATTCAACCTTGAGGAGGATAATTTGCATATTCCAGGTGCCTTCTGGGAAAAGCGAAGAGTCTCCCTAAGCTAGAAGATCGTTGGGTACAGCCGGGACCAGCTGCTTGGAAAGCATCACCAAACCAGGGATTCAAGCTTGAGGAGGATAATTTGCATATTCCAGGTGCCTTCTGGGAAAAGCGAAGAGTCTCCCTCAGCAAGAAGATCGTTGGGTACAGCCGGGACCAGCTGCTTGGAAAGAATCACCAAACCAGGGATTCAAGCTTGAGGAGGCTAATTTGCATATTCCAGGTGCCTTCTGGGAAAAGCGAAGAGTCTCCCTCAGCAAGAAGATCGTTGGGTACAGCCGGGACCAGCTGCTTGGAAAGCATCACCAAACCAGGGATTCAAGCTTGAGGAGGATAATTTGCATATTCCAGGTGCCTTCTGGGAAAAGCGAAGAGTCTCCCTCAGCAAGAAGATCGTTGGGTACAGCCGGGACCAGCTGCTTGGAAAGCATCACCAAACCAGGGATTCAAGCTTGAGGAGGATAATTTGCATATTCCAGGTGCCTTCTGGGAAAAGCGAAGAGTCTCCCTCAGCAAGAAGATCGTTGGGTACAGCCGGGACCAGCTGCTTGGAAAGCATCACCAAACCAGGGATTCAAGCTTGAGGAGGATAATTTGCATATTCCAGGTGCCTTCTGGGAAAAGCGAAGAGTCTCCCTCAGCAAGAAGATCGTTGGGTACAGCCGGGACCAGCTGCTTGGAAAGAATCACCAAACCAGGGATTCAAGCTTGAGGAGGCTAATTTGCATATTCCAGGTGCCTTCTGGGAAAAGCGAAGAGTCTCCCTAAGCTAGAAGATCGTTGGGTACAGCCGGGACCAGCTGCTTGGAAAGAATCACCAAACCAGGGATTCAAGCTTGAGGAGGCTAATTTGCATATTCCAGGTGCCTTCTGGGAAAAGCGAAGAGTCTCCCTAAGCTAGAAGATCGTTGGGTACAGCCGGGACCAGCTGCTTGGAAAGCATCACCAAACCAGGGATTCAAGCTTGAGGAGGATAATTTGCATATTCCAGGTGCCTTCTGGGAAAAGCGAAGAGTCTCCCTAAGCTAGAAGATCGTTGGGTACAGCCGGGACCAGCTGCTTGGAAAGCATCACCAAACCAGGGATTCAAGCTTGAGGAGGATTATTTGCATATTCCAGGTGCCTTCTGGGAAAAGCGAAGAGTCTCCCTAAGCTAGAAGATCGTTGGGTACAGCCGGGACCAGCTGCTTGGAAAGCATCACCAAACCAGGGATTCAAGCTTGAGGAGGATAATTTGCATATTCCAGGTGCCTTCTGGGAAAAGCGAAGAGTCTCCCTAAGCTAGAAGATCGTTGGGTACAGCCGGGACCAGCTGCTTGGAAAGCATCACCAAACCAGGGATTCAAGCTTGAGGAGGATAATTTGCATATTCCAGGTGCCTTCTGGGAAAAGCGAAGAGTCTCCCTAAGCTAGAAGATCGTTGGGTACAGCCGGGACCAGCTGCTTGGAAAGCATCACCAAACCAGGGATTCAAGCTTGAGGAGGATAATTTGCATATTCCAGGTGCCTTCTGGGAAAAGCGAAGAGTCTCCCTAAGCTAGAAGATCGTTGGGTACAGCCGGGACCAGCTGCTTGGAAAGCATCACCAAACCAGGGATTCAAGCTTGAGGAGGATAATTTGCATATTCCAGGTGCCTTCTGGGAAAAGCGAAGAGTCTCCCTAAGCTAGAAGATCGTTGGGTACAGCCGGGACCAGCTGCTTGGAAAGAATCACCAAACCAGGGATTCAAGCTTGAGGAGGATAATTTGCATATTCCAGGTGCCTTCTGGGAAAAGCGAAGAGTCTCCCTAAGCTAGAAGATCGTTGGGTACAGCCGGGACCAGCTGCTTGGAAATCATCACCAAACCAGGGATTCAAGCTTGAGGAGGATAATTTGCATATTCCAGGTGCCTTCTGGGAAAAGCGAAGAGTCTCCCTAAGCTAGAAGATCGTTGGGTACAGCCGGGACCAGCTGCTTGGAAATCATCACCAAACCAGGGATTCAAGCTTGAGGAGGATAATTTGCATATTCCAGGTGCCTTCTGGGAAAAGCGAAGAGTCTCCCTAAGCTAGAAGATCGTTGGGTACAGCCGGGACCAGCTGCTTGGAAAGCATCACCAAACCAGGGATTCAACCTTGAGGAGGATAATTTGCATATTCCAGGTGCCTTCTGGGAAAAGCGTAGAGTCTCCCTAAGCTAGAAGATCGTTGGGTACAACCGGGACCAGCTGCTTGGAAAGCATCACCAAACCAGGGATTCAAGCTTGAGGAGGATAATTTGCATATTCCAGGTGCCTTCTGGGAAAAGCGAAGAGTCTCCCTCAGCAAGAAGATCGTTGGGTACAGCCGGGACCATCTGCTTGGAAAGAATCACCAAACCAGGGATTCAAGCTTGAGGAGGCTAATTTGCATATTCCAGGTGCCTTCTGGGAAAAGCGAAGAGTCTCCCTAAGCTAGAAGATCGTTGGGTACAGCCGGGACCAGCTGCTTGGAAAGCATCACCAAACCAGGGATTCAAGCTTGAGGAGAATAATTTGCATATTCCAGGTGCCTTCTGGGAAAAGCGAAGAGTCTCCCTAAGCTAGAAGATCGTTGGGTACAGCCGGGACCAGCTGCTTGGAAAGCATCACCAAACCAGGGATTCAAGCTTGAGGAGGATAATTTGCATATTCCAGGTGCCTTCTGGGAAAAGCGAAGAGTCTCCCTCAGCAAGAAGATCGTTGGGTACAGCCGGGACCAGCTGCTTGGAAAGAATCACCAAACCAGGGATTCAAGCTTGAGGAGGCTAATTTGCATATTCCAGGTGCCTTCTGGGAAAAGCGAAGAGTCTCCCTAAGCTAGAAGATCGTTGGGTACAGCCGGGACCAGCTGCTTGGAAAGCATCACCAAACCAGGGATTCAAGCTTGAGGAGGATAATTTGCATATTCCAGGTGCCTTCTGGGAAAAGCGAAGAGTCTCCTTCAGCAAGAAGATCGTTGGGTACAGCCGGGAGCAGCTGCTTGGAAAGAATCACCAAACCAGGGATTCAAGCTTGAGGAGGCTAATTTGCATATTCCAGGTGCCTTCTGGGAAAAGCGAAGAGTCTCCCTAAGCTAGAAGATCGTTGGGTACAGCCGGGACCAGCTGCTTGGAAAGCATCACCAAACCAGGGATTCAAGCTTGAGGAGGATAATTTGCATATTCCAGGTGCCTTCTGGGAAAAGCGAAGAGTCTCCCTAAGCTAGAAGATCGTTGGGTACAGCCGGGACCAGCTGCTTGGAAAGCATCACCAAACCAGGGATTCAAGCTTGAGGAGGATAATTTGCATATTCCAGGTGCCTTCTGGGAAAAGTGAAGAGTCTCCCTAAGCTAGAAGATCGTTGGGTACAGCCAGGACCAGCTGCTTGGAAAGCATCACCAAACCAGGGATTCAAGCTTGAGGAGGATAATTTGCATATTCCAGGTGCCTTCTGGGAAAAGCAAAGAGTCTCCCTCAGCAAGAAGATCGTTGGGTACAGCCGGGACCAGCTGCTTGGAAAGAATCACCAAACCAGGGATTCAAGCTTGAGGAGGCTAATTTGCATATTCCAGGTGCCTTCTGGGAAAAGCGAAGAGTCTCCCTCAGCAAGAAGATCGTTGGGTACAGCCGGGACCAGCTGCTTGGAAAGCATCACCAAACCAGGGATTCAAGCTTGAGGAGGATAATTTGCATATTCCAGGTGCCTTCTGGGAAAAGCGAAGAGTCACCCTCAGCAAGAAGATCGTTGGGTACAGCCGGGACCAGCTGCTTGGAAAGCATCACCAAACCAGGGATTCAAGCTTGAGGAGGATAATTTGCATATTCCAGGTGCCTTCTGGGAAAAGCGAAGAGTCTCCCTCAGCAAGAAGATCGTTGGGTACAGCCGGGACCAGCTGCTTGGAAAGCATCACCAAACCAGGGATTCAAGCTTGAGGAGGATAATTTGCATATTCCAGGTGCCTTCTGGGAAAAGCGAAGAGTCTCCCTCAGCAAGAAGATCGTTGGGTACAGCCGGGACCAGCTGCTTGGAAAGAATCACCAAACCAGGGATTCAAGCTTGAGGAGGCTAATTTGCATATTCCAGGTGCCTTCTGGGAAAAGCGAAGAGTCTCCCTAAGCTAGAAGATCGTTGGGTACAGCCGGGACCAGCTGCTTGGAAAGCATCACCAAACCAGGGATTCAAGCTTGAGGAGGATAATTTGCATATTCCAGGTGCCTTCTGGGAAAAGCGAAGAGTCTCCCTCAGCAAGAAGATCGTTGGGTACAGCCGGGACCAGCTGCTTGGAAAGCATCACCAAACCAGGGATTCAAGCTTGAGGAGGCTAATTTGCATATTCCAGGTGCCTTCTGGGAAAAGCGAAGAGTCTCCCTAAGCTAGAAGATCGTTGGGTACAGCCGGGACCAGCTGCTTGGAAAGCATCACCAAACCAGGGATTCAAGCTTGAGGAGGATAATTTGCATATTCCAGGTGCCTTCTGGGAAAAGCGAAGAGTCTCCCTAAGCTAGAAGATCGTTGGGTACAGCCGGGACCAGCTGCTTGGAAAGCATCACCAAACCAGGGATTCAAGCTTGAGGAGGATAATTTGCATATTCCAGGTGCCTTCTGGGAAAAGCGAAGAGTCTCCCTAAGCTAGAAGATCGTTGGGTACAGCCGGGACCAGCTGCTTGGAAAGCATCACCAAACCAGGGATTCAAGCTTGAGGAGGATAATTTGCATATTCCAGGTGCCTTCTGGGAAAAGCGAAGAGTCTCCCTAAGCTAGAAGATCGTTGGGTACAGCCGGGACCAGCTGCTTGGAAAGCATCACCAAACCAGGGATTCAAGCTTGAGGAGGATAATTTGCATATTCCAGGTGCCTTCTGGGAAAAGCGAAGAGTCTCCCTAAGCTAGAAGATCGTTGGGTACAGCCGGGACCAGCTGCTTGGAAAGCATCACCAAACCAGGGATTCAAGCTTGATGAGGATAATTTGCATATTCCAGGTGCCTTCTGGGAAAAGCGAAGAGTCTCCCTAAGCTAGAAGATCGTTGGGTACAGCCGGGACCAGCTGCTTGGAAAGCATCACCAAACCAGGGATTCAAGCTTGAGGAGGCTAATTGCATATTCCAGGTGCCTTCTAGGAAAAGCGAAGAGTCTCCCTAAGCTAGAAGATCGTTGGGTACAGCCGGGACCAGCTGCTTGGAAAGCATCACCAAACCAGGGATTCAAGCTTGAGGAGGATAATTTGCATATTCTAGGTGCCTTCTGGGAAAAGCGAAGAGTCTCCCTAAGCTAGAAGATCCTGGGTACAGCCGGGACCAGCTGCTTGGAAAGCATCACCAAACCAGGGATTCAAGCTTGAGGAGGATAATTTGCATATTCCAGGTGCCTTCTAGGAAAAGCGAAGAGTCTCCCTAAGCTAGAAGATCGTTGGGTACAGCCGGGACCAGCTGCTTGGAAAGCATCACCAAACCAGGGATTCAAGCTTGAGGAGGATAATTTGCATATTCCAGGTGCCTTCTGGGAAAAGCGAAGAGTCTCCCTAAGCTAGAAGATCGTTGGGTACAGCCGGGACCAGCTGCTTGGAAAGCATCACCAAACCAGGGATTCAACCTTGAGGAGGATAATTTGCATATTCCAGGTGCCTTCTGGGAAAAGCGAAGAGTCTCCCTAAGCTAGAAGATCGTTGGGTACAGCCGGGACCAGCTGCTTGGAAAGCATCACCAAACCAGGGATTCAAGCTTGAGGAGGATAATTTGCATATTCCAGGTGCCTTCTGGGAAAAGCGAAGAGTCTCCCTCAGCAAGAAGATCGTTGGGTACAGCCGGGACCAGCTGCTTGGAAAGAATCACCAAACCAGGGATTCAAGCTTGAGGAGGCTAATTTGCATATTCCAGGTGCCTTCTGGGAAAAGCGAAGAGTCTCCCTCAGCAAGAAGATCGTTGGGTACAGCCGGGACCAGCTGCTTGGAAAGCATCACCAAACCAGGGATTCAAGCTTGAGGAGGATAATTTGCATATTCCAGGTGCCTTCTGGGAAAAGCGAAGAGTCTCCCTCAGCAAGAAGATCGTTGGGTACAGCCGGGACCAGCTGCTTGGAAAGCATCACCAAACCAGGGATTCAAGCTTGAGGAGGATAATTTGCATATTCCAGGTGCCTTCTGGGAAAAGCGAAGAGTCTCCCTCAGCAAGAAGATCGTTGGGTACAGCCGGGACCAGCTGCTTGGAAAGCATCACCAAACCAGGGATTCAAGCTTGAGGAGGATAATTTGCATATTCCAGGTGCCTTCTGGGAAAAGCGAAGAGTCTCCTTCAGCAAGAAGATCGTTGGGTACAGCCGGGAGCAGCTGCTTGGAAAGAATCACCAAACCAGGGATTCAAGCTTGAGGAGGCTAATTTGCATATTCCAGGTGCCTTCTGGGAAAAGCGAAGAGTCTCCCTAAGCTAGAAGATCGTTGGGTACAGCCGGGACCAGCTGCTTGGAAAGCATCACCAAACCAGGGATTCAAGCTTGAGGAGGATAATTTGCATATTCCAGGTGCCTTCTGGGAAAAGCGAAGAGTCTCCCTAAGCTAGAAGATCGTTGGGTACAGCCGGGACCAGCTGCTTGGAAAGCATCACCAAACCAGGGATTCAAGCTTGAGGAGGATAATTTGCATATTCCAGGTGCCTTCTGGGAAAAGTGAAGAGTCTCCCTAAGCTAGAAGATCGTTGGGTACAGCCAGGACCAGCTGCTTGGAAAGCATCACCAAACCAGGGATTCAAGCTTGAGGAGGATAATTTGCATATTCCAGGTGCCTTCTGGGAAAAGCAAAGAGTCTCCCTCAGCAAGAAGATCGTTGGGTACAGCCGGGACCAGCTGCTTGGAAAGAATCACCAAACCAGGGATTCAAGCTTGAGGAGGCTAATTTGCATATTCCAGGTGCCTTCTGGGAAAAGCGAAGAGTCTCCCTCAGCAAGAAGATCGTTGGGTACAGCCGGGACCAGCTGCTTGGAAAGCATCACCAAACCAGGGATTCAAGCTTGAGGAGGATAATTTGCATATTCCAGGTGCCTTCTGGGAAAAGCGAAGAGTCACCCTCAGCAAGAAGATCGTTGGGTACAGCCGGGACCAGCTGCTTGGAAAGCATCACCAAACCAGGGATTCAAGCTTGAGGAGGATAATTTGCATATTCCAGGTGCCTTCTGGGAAAAGCGAAGAGTCTCCCTCAGCAAGAAGATCGTTGGGTACAGCCGGGACCAGCTGCTTGGAAAGCATCACCAAACCAGGGATTCAAGCTTGAGGAGGATAATTTGCATATTCCAGGTGCCTTCTGGGAAAAGCGAAGAGTCTCCCTCAGCAAGAAGATCGTTGGGTACAGCCGGGACCAGCTGCTTGGAAAGAATCACCAAACCAGGGATTCAAGCTTGAGGAGGCTAATTTGCATATTCCAGGTGCCTTCTGGGAAAAGCGAAGAGTCTCCCTAAGCTAGAAGATCGTTGGGTACAGCCGGGACCAGCTGCTTGGAAAGCATCACCAAACCAGGGATTCAAGCTTGAGGAGGATAATTTGCATATTCCAGGTGCCTTCTGGGAAAAGCGAAGAGTCTCCCTCAGCAAGAAGATCGTTGGGTACAGCCGGGACCAGCTGCTTGGAAAGCATCACCAAACCAGGGATTCAAGCTTGAGGAGGCTAATTTGCATATTCCAGGTGCCTTCTGGGAAAAGCGAAGAGTCTCCCTAAGCTAGAAGATCGTTGGGTACAGCCGGGACCAGCTGCTTGGAAAGCATCACCAAACCAGGGATTCAAGCTTGAGGAGGATAATTTGCATATTCCAGGTGCCTTCTGGGAAAAGCGAAGAGTCTCCCTAAGCTAGAAGATCGTTGGGTACAGCCGGGACCAGCTGCTTGGAAAGCATCACCAAACCAGGGATTCAAGCTTGAGGAGGATAATTTGCATATTCCAGGTGCCTTCTGGGAAAAGCGAAGAGTCTCCCTAAGCTAGAAGATCGTTGGGTACAGCCGGGACCAGCTGCTTGGAAAGCATCACCAAACCAGGGATTCAAGCTTGAGGAGGATAATTTGCATATTCCAGGTGCCTTCTGGGAAAAGCGAAGAGTCTCCCTAAGCTAGAAGATCGTTGGGTACAGCCGGGACCAGCTGCTTGGAAAGCATCACCAAACCAGGGATTCAAGCTTGAGGAGGATAATTTGCATATTCCAGGTGCCTTCTGGGAAAAGCGAAGAGTCTCCCTAAGCTAGAAGATCGTTGGGTACAGCCGGGACCAGCTGCTTGGAAAGCATCACCAAACCAGGGATTCAAGCTTGATGAGGATAATTTGCATATTCCAGGTGCCTTCTGGGAAAAGCGAAGAGTCTCCCTAAGCTAGAAGATCGTTGGGTACAGCCGGGACCAGCTGCTTGGAAAGCATCACCAAACCAGGGATTCAAGCTTGAGGAGGCTAATTGCATATTCCAGGTGCCTTCTAGGAAAAGCGAAGAGTCTCCCTAAGCTAGAAGATCGTTGGGTACAGCCGGGACCAGCTGCTTGGAAAGCATCACCAAACCAGGGATTCAAGCTTGAGGAGGATAATTTGCATATTCTAGGTGCCTTCTGGGAAAAGCGAAGAGTCTCCCTAAGCTAGAAGATCCTGGGTACAGCCGGGACCAGCTGCTTGGAAAGCATCACCAAACCAGGGATTCAAGCTTGAGGAGGATAATTTGCATATTCCAGGTGCCTTCTAGGAAAAGCGAAGAGTCTCCCTAAGCTAGAAGATCGTTGGGTACAGCCGGGACCAGCTGCTTGGAAAGCATCACCAAACCAGGGATTCAAGCTTGAGGAGGATAATTTGCATATTCCAGGTGCCTTCTGGGAAAAGCGAAGAGTCTCCCTAAGCTAGAAGATCGTTGGGTACAGCCGGGACCAGCTGCTTGGAAAGCATCACCAAACCAGGGATTCAACCTTGAGGAGGATAATTTGCATATTCCAGGTGCCTTCTGGGAAAAGCGAAGAGTCTCCCTAAGCTAGAAGATCGTTGGGTACAGCCGGGACCAGCTGCTTGGAAAGCATCACCAAACCAGGGATTCAAGCTTGAGGAGGATAATTTGCATATTCCAGGTGCCTTCTGGGAAAAGCGAAGAGTCTCCCTCAGCAAGAAGATCGTTGGGTACAGCCGGGACCAGCTGCTTGGAAAGAATCACCAAACCAGGGATTCAAGCTTGAGGAGGCTAATTTGCATATTCCAGGTGCCTTCTGGGAAAAGCGAAGAGTCTCCCTCAGCAAGAAGATCGTTGGGTACAGCCGGGACCAGCTGCTTGGAAAGCATCACCAAACCAGGGATTCAAGCTTGAGGAGGATAATTTGCATATTCCAGGTGCCTTCTGGGAAAAGCGAAGAGTCTCCCTCAGCAAGAAGATCGTTGGGTACAGCCGGGACCAGCTGCTTGGAAAGCATCACCAAACCAGGGATTCAAGCTTGAGGAGGATAATTTGCATATTCCAGGTGCCTTCTGGGAAAAGCGAAGAGTCTCCCTCAGCAAGAAGATCGTTGGGTACAGCCGGGACCAGCTGCTTGGAAAGCATCACCAAACCAGGGATTCAAGCTTGAGGAGGATAATTTGCATATTCCAGGTGCCTTCTGGGAAAAGCGAAGAGTCTCCCTCAGCAAGAAGATCGTTGGGTACAGCCGGGACCAGCTGCTTGGAAAGAATCACCAAACCAGGGATTCAAGCTTGAGGAGGCTAATTTGCATATTCCAGGTGCCTTCTGGGAAAAGCGAAGAGTCTCCCTAAGCTAGAAGATCGTTGGGTACAGCCGGGACCAGCTGCTTGGAAAGCATCACCAAACCAGGGATTCAAGCTTGAGGAGGATAATTTGCATATTCCAGGTGCCTTCTGGGAAAAGCGAAGAGTCTCCCTCAGCAAGAAGATCGTTGGGTACAGCCGGGACCAGCTGCTTGGAAAGCATCACCAAACCAGGGATTCAAGCTTGAGGAGGCTAATTTGCATATTCCAGGTGCCTTCTGGGAAAAGCGAAGAGTCTCCCTAAGCTAGAAGATCGTTGGGTACAGCCGGGACCAGCTGCTTGGAAAGCATCACCAAACCAGGGATTCAAGCTTGAGGAGGATAATTTGCATATTCCAGGTGCCTTCTGGGAAAAGCGAAGAGTCTCCCTAAGCTAGAAGATCGTTGGGTACAGCCGGGACCAGCTGCTTGGAAAGCATCACCAAACCAGGGATTCAAGCTTGAGGAGGATTATTTGCATATTCCAGGTGCCTTCTGGGAAAAGCGAAGAGTCTCCCTAAGCTAGAAGATCGTTGGGTACAGCCGGGACCAGCTGCTTGGAAAGCATCACCAAACCAGGGATTCAAGCTTGAGGAGGATAATTTGCATATTCCAGGTGCCTTCTGGGAAAAGCGAAGAGTCTCCCTAAGCTAGAAGATCGTTGGGTACAGCCGGGACCAGCTGCTTGGAAAGCATCACCAAACCAGGGATTCAAGCTTGAGGAGGATAATTTGCATATTCCAGGTGCCTTCTGGGAAAAGCGAAGAGTCTCCCTAAGCTAGAAGATCGTTGGGTACAGCCGGGACCAGCTGCTTGGAAAGCATCACCAAACCAGGGATTCAAGCTTGAGGAGGATAATTTGCATATTCCAGGTGCCTTCTGGGAAAAGCGAAGAGTCTCCCTAAGCTAGAAGATCGTTGGGTACAGCCGGGACCAGCTGCTTGGAAAGCATCACCAAACCAGGGATTCAAGCTTGAGGAGGATAATTTGCATATTCCAGGTGCCTTCTGGGAAAAGCGAAGAGTCTCCCTCAGCAAGAAGATCGTTGGGTACAGCCGGGACCAGCTGCTTGGAAAGCATCACCAAACCAGGGATTCAAGCTTGAGGAGGATAATTTGCATATTCCAGGTGCCTTCTGGGAAAAGCGAAGAGTCTCCCTCAGCAAGAAGATCGTTGGGTACAGCCGGGACCAGCTGCTTGGAAAGCATCACCAAACCAGGGATTCAAGCTTGAGGAGGATAATTTGCATATTCCAGGTGCCTTCTGGGAAAAGCGAAGAGTCTCCCTCAGCAAGAAGATCGTTGGGTACAGCCGGGACCAGCTGCTTGGAAAGAATCACCAAACCAGGGATTCAAGCTTGAGGAGGCTAATTTGCATATTCCAGGTGCCTTCTGGGAAAAGCGAAGAGTCTCCCTAAGCTAGAAGATCGTTGGGTACAGCCGGGACCAGCTGCTTGGAAAGCATCACCAAACCAGGGATTCAAGCTTGAGGAGGATAATTTGCATATTCCAGGTGCCTTCTGGGAAAAGCGAAGAGTCTCCCTCAGCAAGAAGATCGTTGGGTACAGCCGGGACCAGCTGCTTGGAAAGCATCACCAAACCAGGGATTCAAGCTTGAGGAGGCTAATTTGCATATTCCAGGTGCCTTCTGGGAAAAGCGAAGAGTCTCCCTAAGCTAGAAGATCGTTGGGTACAGCCGGGACCAGCTGCTTGGAAAGCATCACCAAACCAGGGATTCAAGCTTGAGGAGGATAATTTGCATATTCCAGGTGCCTTCTGGGAAAAGCGAAGAGTCTCCCTAAGCTAGAAGATCGTTGGGTACAGCCGGGACCAGCTGCTTGGAAAGCATCACCAAACCAGGGATTCAAGCTTGAGGAGGATTATTTGCATATTCCAGGTGCCTTCTGGGAAAAGCGAAGAGTCTCCCTAAGCTAGAAGATCGTTGGGTACAGCCGGGACCAGCTGCTTGGAAAGCATCACCAAACCAGGGATTCAAGCTTGAGGAGGATAATTTGCATATTCCAGGTGCCTTCTGGGAAAAGCGAAGAGTCTCCCTAAGCTAGAAGATCGTTGGGTACAGCCGGGACCAGCTGCTTGGAAAGCATCACCAAACCAGGGATTCAAGCTTGAGGAGGATAATTTGCATATTCCAGGTGCCTTCTGGGAAAAGCGAAGAGTCTCCCTAAGCTAGAAGATCGTTGGGTACAGCCGGGACCAGCTGCTTGGAAAGCATCACCAAACCAGGGATTCAAGCTTGAGGAGGATAATTTGCATATTCCAGGTGCCTTCTGGGAAAAGCGAAGAGTCTCCCTAAGCTAGAAGATCGTTGGGTACAGCCGGGACCAGCTGCTTGGAAAGCATCACCAAACCAGGGATTCAAGCTTGAGGAGGATAATTTGCATATTCCAGGTGCCTTCTGGGAAAAGCGAAGAGTCTCCCTAAGCTAGAAGATCGTTTGGTACAGCCGGGACCAGCTGCTTGGAAAGCATCACCAAACCAGGGATTCAAGCTTGAGGAGGATAATTTGCATATTCCAGGTGCCTTCTGGGAAAAGCGAAGAGTCTCCCTAAGCTAGAAGATCGTTGGGTACAGCCGGGACCAGCTGCTTGGAAAGCATCACCAAAACAGGGATTCAAGTTTGAGGAGGATAATTTGCATATTCCAGGTGCCTTCTGGGAAAAGCGAAGAGTCTCCCTAAGCTAGAAGATCGTTGGGTACAGCCGGGACCAGCTGCTTGGAAAGAATCACCAAACCAGGGATTCAAGCTTGAGGAGGATAATTTGCATATTCCAGGTGCCTTCTGGGAAAAGCGAAGAGTCTCCCTAAGCTAGAAGATCGTTGGGTACAGCCGGGACCAGCTGCTTGGAAATCATCACCAAACCAGGGATTCAAGCTTGAGGAGGATAATTTGCATATTCCAGGTGCCTTCTGGGAAAAGCGAAGAGTCTCCCTAAGCTAGAAGATCGTTGGGTACAGCCGGGACCAGCTGCTTGGAAAGCATCACCAAACCAGGGATTCAACCTTGAGGAGGATAATTTGCATATTCCAGGTGCCTTCTGGGAAAAGCGTAGAGTCTCCCTAAGCTAGAAGATCGTTGGGTACAACCGGGACCAGCTGCTTGGAAAGCATCACCAAACCAGGGATTCAAGCTTGAGGAGGATAATTTGCATATTCCAGGTGCCTTCTGGGAAAAGCGAAGAGTCTCCCTCAGCAAGAAGATCGTTGGGTACAGCCGGGACCATCTGCTTGGAAAGAATCACCAAACCAGGGATTCAAGCTTGAGGAGGCTAATTTGCATATTCCAGGTGCCTTCTGGGAAAAGCGAAGAGTCTCCCTAAGCTAGAAGATCGTTGGGTACAGCCGGGACCAGCTGCTTGGAAAGCATCACCAAACCAGGGATTCAAGCTTGAGGAGAATAATTTGCATATTCCAGGTGCCTTCTGGGAAAAGCGAAGAGTCTCCCTAAGCTAGAAGATCGTTGGGTACAGCCGGGACCAGCTGCTTGGAAAGCATCACCAAACCAGGGATTCAAGCTTGAGGAGGATAATTTGCATATTCCAGGTGCCTTCTGGGAAAAGCGAAGAGTCTCCCTCAGCAAGAAGATCGTTGGGTACAGCCGGGACCAGCTGCTTGGAAAGAATCACCAAACCAGGGATTCAAGCTTGAGGAGGCTAATTTGCATATTCCAGGTGCCTTCTGGGAAAAGCGAAGAGTCTCCCTAAGCTAGAAGATCGTTGGGTACAGCCGGGACCAGCTGCTTGGAAAGCATCACCAAACCAGGGATTCAAGCTTGAGGAGGATAATTTGCATATTCCAGGTGCCTTCTGGGAAAAGCGAAGAGTCTCCCTCAGCAAGAAGATCGTTGGGTACAGCCGGGAGCAGCTGCTTGGAAAGAATCACCAAACCAGGGATTCAAGCTTGAGGAGGCTAATTTGCATATTCCAGGTGCCTTCTGGGAAAAGCGAAGAGTCTCCCTAAGCTAGAAGATCGTTGGGTACAGCCGGGACCAGCTGCTTGGAAAGCATCACCAAACCAGGGATTCAAGCTTGAGGAGGATAATTTGCATATTCCAGGTGCCTTCTGGGAAAAGCGAAGAGTCTCCCTAAGCTAGAAGATCGTTGGGTACAGCCGGGACCAGCTGCTTGGAAAGCATCACCAAACCAGGGATTCAAGCTTGAGGAGGATAATTTGCATATTCCAGGTGCCTTCTGGGAAAAGTGAAGAGTCTCCCTAAGCTAGAAGATCGTTGGGTACAGCCAGGACCAGCTGCTTGGAAAGCATCACCAAACCAGGGATTCAAGCTTGAGGAGGATAATTTGCATATTCCAGGTGCCTTCTGGGAAAAGCAAAGAGTCTCCCTAAGCTAGAAGATCGTTGGGTACAGCCGGGACCAGCTGCTTGGAAAGCATCACCAAACCAGGGATTCAAGCTTGAGGAGGATAATTTGCATATTCCAGGTGCCTTCTGGGAAAAGCGAAGAGTCTCCCTCAGCAAGAAGATCGTTGGATACAGCCGGGACCAGCTGCTTGGAAAGAATCACCAAACCAGGGATTCAAGCTTGAGGAGGCTAATTTGCATATTCCAGGTGCCTTCTGGGAAAAGCGAAGAGTCTCCCTAAGCTAGAAGATCGTTGGGTACAGCCGGGACCAGCTGCTTGGAAAGCATCACCAAACCAGGGATTCAAGCTTGAGGAGGATAATTTGCATATTCCAGGTGCCTTCTGGGAAAAGCGAAGAGTCTCCCTAAGCTAGAAGATCGTTGGGTACAGCCGGGACCAGCTGCTTGGAAATCATCACCAAACCAGGGATTCAAGCTTGAGGAGGATAATTTGCATATTCCAGGTGCCTTCTGGGAAAAGCGAAGAGTCTCCCTAAGCTAGAAGATCGTTGGGTACAGCCGGGACCAGCTGCTTGGAAAGCATCACCAAACCAGGGATTCAAGCTTGAGGAGGAAAATTTGCATATTCCAGGTGCCTTCTGGGAAAAGCGAAGAGTCTCCCTTAGCAAGAAGATTGTTGGGTACAGCCGGGACCAGCTGCTTGGAAAGAATCACCAAACCAGGGATTCAAGCTTGAGGAGGCTAATTTGCATATTCCAGGTGCCTTCTGGGAAAAGCGAAGAGTCTCCCTAAGCTAGAAGATCGTTGGGTACAGCCGGGACCAGCTGCTTGGAAAGCATCACCAAACCAGGGATTCAAGCTTGAGGAGGATAATTTGCATATTCCAGGTGCCTTCTGGGAAAAGCGAAGAGTCTCCCTAAGCTAGAAGATCGTTGGGTACAGCCGGGACCAGCTGCTTGGAAAGCATCACCAAACCAGGGATTCAAGCTTGAGGAGGATAATTTGCATATTCCAGGTGCCTTCTGGGAAAAGCGAAGAGTCTCTCTAAGCTAGGAGATCGTTGGGTACAGCCGGGACCAGCTGCTTGGAAAGCATCACCAAACCAGGGATTCAAGCTTGAGGAGGATAATTTGCATATTCCAGGTGCCTTCTGGGAAAAGCGAAGAGTCTCCCTAAGCTAGAAGATCGTTGGGTACAGCCGGGACCAGCTGCTTGGAAAGCATCACCAAACCAGGGATTCAAGCTTGAGGAGGATAATTTGCATATTCCAGGTGCCTTCTGGGAAAAGCGAAGAGTCTCCCTCAGCAAGAAGATCGTTGGGTACAGCCGGGACCAGCTGCTTGGAAAGAATCACCAAACCAGGGATTCAAGCTTGAGGAGGCTAATTTGCATATTCCAGGTGCCTTCTGGGAAAAGCGAAGAGTCTCCCTAAGCTAGAAGATCGTTGGGTACAGCCGGGACCAGCTGCTTGGAAAGCATCACCAAACCAGGGATTCAAGCTTGAGGAGGATAATTTGCATATTCCAGGTGCCTTCTGGGAAAAGCGAAGAGTCTCCCTAAGCTAGAAGATCGTTGGGTACAGCCGGGACCAGCTGCTTGGAAAGCATCACCAAACCAGGGATTCAAGCTTGAGGAGGATAATTTGCATATTCCAGGTGCCTTCTGGGAAAAGCGAAGAGTCTCCCTCAGCAAGAAGATCGTTGGGTACAGCCGGGACCAGCTGCTTGGAAAGAATCACCAAACCAGGGATTCAAGCTTGAGGAGGCTAATTTGCATATTCCAGGTGCCTTCTGGGAAAAGCGAAGAGTCTCCCTAAGCTAGAAGATCGTTGGGTACAGCCGGGACCAGCTGCTTGGAAAGCATCACCAAACCAGGGATTCAAGTTTGAGGAGGATAATTTGCATATTCCAGGTGCCTTCTGGGAAAAGCGAAGAGTCTCCCTAAGCTAGAAGATCGTTGGGTACAGCCGGGACCAGCTGCTTGGAAAGCATCACCAAACCAGGGATTCAAGCTTGAGGAGGATAATTTGCATATTCCAGGTGCCTTCTGGGAAAAGCGAAGAGTCTCCCTAAGCTAGAAGATCGTTGGGTACAGCCGGGACCAGCTGCTTGGAAAGCATCACCAAACCAGGGATTCAAGCTTGAGGAGGATAATTTGCATATTCCAGGTGCCTTCTGGGAAAAGCGAAGAGTCTCCCTCAGCAAGAAGATTGTTGGGTACAGCCGGGACCAGCTGCTTGGAAAGAATCACCAAACCAGGGATTCAAGCTTGAGGAGGCTAATTTGCATATTCCAGGTGCCTTCTGAGAAAAGCGAAGAGTCTCCCTAAACTAGAAGATCGTTGGGTACAGCCGGGACCAGCTGCTTGGAAAGCATCACCAAACCAGGGATTCAAGCTTGAGGAGGATAATTTGCATATTCCAGGTGCCTTCTGGGAAAAGCGAAGAGTCTCCCTAAGCTAGAAGATCGTTGGGTACAGCCGGGACCAGCTGCTTGGAAAGCATCACCAAACCAGGGATTCAAGCTTGAGGAGGATAATTTGCATATTCCAGGTGCCTTCTGGGAAAAGCGAAGAGTCTCCCTCAGCAAGAAGATCGTTGGGTACAGCCGGGACCAGCTGCTTGGAAATAATCACCAAACCAGGGATTCAACCTTGAGGAGGATAATTTGCATATTCCAGGTGCCTTCTGGGAAAAGCGTAGAGTCTCCCTAAGCTAGAAGATCGTTGGGTACAACCGGGACCAGCTGCTTGGAAAGCATCACCAAACCAGGGATTCAAGCTTGAGGAGGATAATTTGCATATTCCAGGTGCCTTCTGGGAAAAGCGAAGAGTCTCCCTCAGCAAGAAGATCGTTGGGTACAGCCGGGACCATCTGCTTGGAAAGAATCACCAAACCAGGGATTCAAGCTTGAGGAGGCTAATTTGCATATTCCAGGTGCCTTCTGGGAAAAGCGAAGAGTCTCCCTAAGCTAGAAGATCGTTGGGTACAGCCGGGACCAGCTGCTTGGAAAGCATCACCAAACCAGGGATTCAAGCTTGAGGAGAATAATTTGCATATTCCAGGTGCCTTCTGGGAAAAGCGAAGAGTCTCCCTAAGCTAGAAGATCGTTGGGTACAGCCGGGACCAGCTGCTTGGAAAGCATCACCAAACCAGGGATTCAAGCTTGAGGAGGATAATTTGCATATTCCACGTGCCTTCTGGGAAAAGCGAAGAGTCTCCCTCAGCAAGAAGATCGTTGGGTACAGCCGGGACCAGCTGCTTGGAAAGAATCACCAAACCAGGGATTCAAGCTTGAGGAGGCTAATTTGCATATTCCAGGTGCCTTCTGTGAAAAGCGAAGAGTCTCCCTAAGCTAGAAGATCGTTGGGTACAGCCGGGACCAGCTGCTTGGAAAGCATCACCAAACCAGGGATTCAAGCTTGAGGAGGATAATTTGCATATTCCAGGTGCCTTCTGGGAAAAGCGAAGAGTCTCCCTAAGCTAGAAGATCGTTGGGTACAGCCGGGACCAGCTGCTTGGAAAGCATCACCAAACCAGGGATTCAAGCTTGAGGAGGATAATTTGCATATTCCAGGTGCCTTCTGGGAAAAGCGAAGAGTCTCCCTAAGCTAGAAGATCGTTGGGTACAGCCGGGACCAGCTGCTTGGAAAGCATCACCAAACCAGGGATTCAAGCTTGAGGAGGATAATTTGCATATTCCAGGTGCCTTCTGGGAAAAGTGAAGAGTCTCCCTAAGCTAGAAGATCGTTGGGTACAGCCAGGACCAGCTGCTTGGAAAGCATCACCAAACCAGGGATTCAAGCTTGAGGAGGATAATTTGCATATTCCAGGTGCCTTCTGGGAAAAGCAAAGAGTCTCCCTAAGCTAGAAGATCGTTGGCTACAGCCGGGACCAGCTGCTTGGAAAGCATCACCAAACCAGGGATTCAAGCTTGAGGAGGATAATTTGCATATTCCAGGTGCCTTCTGGGAAAAGCGAAGAGTCTCCCTCAGCAAGAAGATCGTTGGATACAGCCGGGACCAGCTGCTTGGAAAGAATCACCAAACCAGGGATTCAAGCTTGAGGAGGCTAATTTGCATATTCCAGGTGCCTTCTGGGAAAAGCGAAGAGTCTCCCTAAGCTAGAAGATCGTTGGGTACAGCCGGGACCAGCTGCTTGGAAAGCATCACCAAACCAGGGATTCAAGCTTGAGGAGGATAATTTGCATATTCCAGGTGCCTTCTGGGAAAAGCGAAGAGTCTCCCTAAGCTAGAAGATCGTTGGGTACAGCCGGGACCAGCTGCTTGGAAATCATCACCAAACCAGGGATTCAAGCTTGAGGAGGATAATTTGCATATTCCAGGTGCCTTCTGGGAAAAGCGAAGAGTCTCCCTAAGCTAGAAGATCGTTGGGTACAGCCGGGACCAGCTGCTTGGAAAGCATCACCAAACCAGGGATTCAACCTTGAGGAGGATAATTTGCATATTCCAGGTGCCTTCTGGGAAAAGCGAAGAGTCTCCCTAAGCTAGAAGATCGTTGGGTACAGCCGGGACCAGCTGCTTGGAAAGCATCACCAAACCAGGGATTCAAGCTTGAGGAGGAAAATTTGCATATTCCAGGTGCCTTCTGGGAAAAGCGAAGAGTCTCCCTTAGCAAGAAGATTGTTGGGTACAGCCGGGACCAGCTGCTTGGAAAGAATCACCAAACCAGGGATTCAAGCTTGAGGAGGCTAATTTGCATATTCCAGGTGCCTTCTGGGAAAAGCGAAGAGTCTCCCTAAGCTAGAAGATCGTTGGGTACAGCCGGGACCAGCTGCTTGGAAAGCATCACCAAACCAGGGATTCAAGCTTGAGGAGGATAATTTGCATATTCCAGGTGCCTTCTGGGAAAAGCGAAGAGTCTCCCTAAGCTAGAAGATCGTTGGGTACAGCCGGGACCAGCTGCTTGGAAAGCATCACCAAACCAGGGATTCAAGCTTGAGGAGGATAATTTGCATATTCCAGGTGCCTTCTGGGAAAAGCGAAGAGTCTCTCTAAGCTAGAAGATCGTTGGGTACAGCCGGGACCAGCTGCTTGGAAAGCATCACCAAACCAGGGATTCAAGCTTGAGGAGGATAATTTGCATATTCCAGGTGCCTTCTGGGAAAAGCGAAGAGTCTCCCTAAGCTAGAAGATCGTTGGGTACAGCCGGGACCAGCTGCTTGGAAAGCATCACCAAACCAGGGATTCAAGCTTGAGGAGGATAATTTGCATATTCCAGGTGCCTTCTGGGAAAAGCGAAGAGTCTCCCTCAGCAAGAAGATCGTTGGGTACAGCCGGGACCAGCTGCTTGGAAAGAATCACCAAACCAGGGATTCAAGCTTGAGGAGGCTAATTTGCATATTCCAGGTGCCTTCTGGGAAAAGCGAAGAGTCTCCCTAAGCTAGAAGATCGTTGGGTACAGCCGGGACCAGCTGCTTGGAAAGCATCACCAAACCAGGGATTCAAGCTTGAGGAGGATAATTTGCATATTCCAGGTGCCTTCTGGGAAAAGCGAAGAGTCTCCCTAAGCTAGAAGATCGTTGGGTACAGCCGGGACCAGCTGCTTGGAAAGCATCACCAAACCAGGGATTCAAGCTTGAGGAGGATAATTTGCATATTCCAGGTGACTTCTGGGAAAAGCGAAGAGTCTCCCTCAGCAAGAAGATCGTTGGGTACAGCCGGGACCAGCTGCTTGGAAAGAATCACCAAACCAGGGATTCAAGCTTGAGGAGGCTAATTTGCATATTCCAGGTGCCTTCTGGGAAAAGCGAAGAGTCTCCCTAAGCTAGAAGATCGTTGGGTACAGCCGGGACCAGCTGCTTGGAAAGCATCACCAAACCAGGGATTCAAGTTTGAGGAGGATAATTTGCATATTCCAGGTGCCTTCTGGGAAAAGCGAAGAGTCTCCCTAAGCTAGAAGATCGTTGGGTACAGCCGGGACCAGCTGCTTGGAAAGCATCACCAAACCAGGGATTCAAGCTTGAGGAGGATAATTTGCATATTCCAGGTGCCTTCTGGGAAAAGCGAAGAGTCTCCCTAAGCTAGAAGATCGTTGGGTACAGCCGGGACCAGCTGCTTGGAAAGCATCACCAAACCAGGGATTCAAGCTTGAGGAGGATAATTTGCATATTCCAGGTGCCTTCTGGGAAAAGCGAAGAGTCTCCCTCAGCAAGAAGATTGTTGGGTACAGCCGGGACCAGCTGCTTGGAAAGAATCACCAAACCAGGGATTCAAGCTTGAGGAGGCTAATTTGCATATTCCAGGTGCCTTCTGAGAAAAGCGAAGAGTCTCCCTAAACTAGAAGATCGTTGGGTACAGCCGGGACCAGCTGCTTGGAAAGCATCACCAAACCAGGGATTCAAGCTTGAGGAGGATAATTTGCATATTCCAGGTGCCTTCTGGGAAAAGCGAAGAGTCTCCCTAAGCTAGAAGATCGTTGGGTACAGCCGGGACCAGCTGCTTGGAAAGCATCACCAAACCAGGGATTCAAGCTTGAGGAGGATAATTTGCATATTCCAGGTGCCTTCTGGGAAAAGCGAAGAGTCTCCCTCAGCAAGAAGATCGTTGGGTACAGCCGGGACCAGCTGCTTGGAAATAATCACCAAACCAGGGATTCAAGCTTGAGGAGACTAATTTGCATATTCCAGGTGCCTTCTGGGAAAAGCGAAGAGTCTCCCTAAGCTAGAAGATCGTTGGGTACAGCCGGGACCAGCTGCTTGGAAAGCATCACCAAACCAGGGATTCAAGCTTGAGGAGGATAATTTGCATATTCCAGGTGCCTTCTGGGAAAAGCGAAGAGTCTCCCTAAGCTAGAAGATCGTTGGGTACAGCCGGGACCAGCTGCTTGGAAAGCATCACCAAACCAGGGATTCAAGCTTGAGGAGCATAATTTGCATATTCCAGGTGCCTTCTCGGAAAAGCGAAGAGTCTCCCTAAGCTAGAAGATCATTGGGTACAGCCGGGACCAGCTGCTTGGAAAGCATCACCAAACCAGGGATTCAAGCTTGAGGAGAATAATTTGCATATTCCAGGTGCCTTCTGGGAAAAGCGAAGAGTCTCCCTCAGCAAGAAGATCGTTGGGTACAGCCGGGACCAGCTGCTTGGAAAGAATCACCAAACCAGGGATTCAAGCTTGAGGAGGCTAATTTGCATATTCCAGGTGCCTTCTGGGAAAAGCAAAGAGTCTCCCTAAGCTAGAAGATCGTTGGGTACAGCCGGGACCAGCTGCTTGGAAAGCATCACCAAACCAGGGATTCAAGCTTGAGGAGGATAATTTGCATATTCCAGATGCCTTCTGGGAAAAGCGAAGAGTCTCCCTCAGCAAGAAGATCGTTGGGTACAGCCGGGACCAGCTGCTTGGAAAGAATCACCAAACCAGGGATTCAAGCTTGAGGAGGCTAATTTGCATATTCCAGGTGCCTTCTGGGAAAAGCGAAGAGTCTCCCTAAGCTAGAAGATCGTTGGGTACAGCCGGGACCAGCTGCTTGGAAAGCATCACCAAACCAGGGATTCAAGTTTGAGGAGGATAATTTGCATATTCCAGGTGCCTTCTGGGAAAAGCGAAGAGTCTCCCTAAGCTAGAAGATCGTTGGGTACATCCAGGACCAGCTGCTTGGAAAGCATCACTAAACCAGGGATTCAAGCTTGAGGATAATTTGCATATTCCAGGTGCCTTCTGGGAAAAGCGAAGAGTCTCTCTCAGCAAGAAGATCGTTGGGTACAGCCGGGACCAGCTGCTTGGAAAGAATCACCAAACCAGGGATTCAAGCTTGAGAAGGCTAATTTGCATATTCCAGGTGCCTTCTGGGAAAAGCGAAGAGTCTCCCTCAGCAAGAAGATCGTTGGGTACAGCCGGGACCAGCCGCTTGGAAATAATCACCAAACCAGGGATTCAAGCTTGAGGAGGCTAATTTGCATATTCCAGGTGCCTTCTGGGAAAAGCGAAGAGTCTCCCTAAGCTAGAAGATCGTTGGGTACAGCCGGGACCAGCTGCTTGGAAAGCATCACCAAACCAGGGATTCAAGCTTGAGGAGGATAATTTGCATATTCCAGGTGCCTTCTGGGAAAAGCGAAGAGTCTCCCTAAGCTAGAAGATCGTTGGGTACAGCCGGGACCAGCTGCTTGGAAAGCATCACCAAACCAGGAATTCAAGCTTGAGGAGGATAATTTGCATATTCCAGGTGCCTTCTGGGAAAAGTAAAGAGTCTCCCTAAGCTAGAAGATCGTTGGGTACAGCCGGGACCAGCTGCTTGGAAAGCATCACCAAACCAGGGATTCAAGCTTGAGGAGGATAATTTGCATATTCCAGGTGCCTTCTGGGAAAAGCGAAGAGTCTCCCTAAGCTAGAAGATCGTTGGGTACAGCCGGGACCAGCTGCTTGGAAATCATCACCAAACCAGGGATTCAAGCTTGAGGAGGATAATTTGCATATTCCAGGTGCCTTCTGGGAAAAGCGAAGAGTCTCCCTAAGCTAGAAGATCGTTGGGTACAGCCGGGACCAGCTACTTGGAAAGCATCACCAACCAGGAATTCAAGCTTGAGGAGGATAATTTGCATATTCCAGGTGCCTTCTGGGAAAAGCGAAGAGTCTCCCTAATCTAGAAGATCGTTGGGTACAGCCGGGACCAGCTGCTTGGAAATAATCACCAAACCAGGGATTCAAGCTTGAGGAGGCTAATTTGCATATTCCAGGTGCCTTCTGGGAAAAGCGAAGAGTCACCCTAAGCTAGAAGATCGTTGGGTACAGCCGGGACCAGCTGCTTGGAAAGCATCACCAAACCAGGGATTCAAGCTTGAGGAGGATAATTTGCATATTCCAGGTGCCTTCTGGGAAAAGCGAAGAGTCTCTCTAAGCTAGAAGATCGTTGGGTACATCCGGGACCAGCTGCTTGGAAAGCATCACCAAACCAGGGATTCAAGCTTGAGGAGGATAATTTGCATATTCCAGGTGCCTTCTGGGAAAAGCGAAGAGTCTCCCTAAGCTAGAAGATCGTTGGGTACAGCCGGGACCAGCTGCTTGGAAAGCATCACCAAACCAGGGATTCAAGTTTGAGGAGGATAATTTGCATATTCCAGGTGCCTTCTGGGAAAAGCGAAGAGTCTCCCTAAGCTAGAAGATCGTTGGGTACAGCCGGGACCAGCTGCTTGGAAAGCATCACCAAACCAGGGATTCAAGCTTGAGGAGGATAATTTGCATATTCCAGGTGCCTTCTGGGAAAAGCGAAGAGTCTCCCTAAGCTAGAAGATCGTTGGGTACAGCCGGGACCAGCTGCTTGGAAAGCATCACCAAACCAGGGATTCAAGCTTGAGGAGGATAATTTGCATATTCCAGGTGCCTTCTGGGAAAAGCGAAGAGTCTCCCTCAGCAAGAAGATTGTTGGGTACAGCCGGGACCAGCTGCTTGGAAAGAATCACCAAACCAGGGATTCAAGCTTGAGGAGGCTAATTTGCATATTCCAGGTGCCTTCTGAGAAAAGCGAAGAGTCTCCCTAAGCTAGAAGATCGTTGGGTACAGCCGGGACCAGCTGCTTGGAAAGCATCACCAAACCAGGGATTCAAGCTTGAGGAGGATAATTTGCATATTCCAGGTGCCTTCTGGGAAAAGCGAAGAGTCTCCCTAAGCTAGAAGATCGTTGGGTACAGCCGGGACCAGCTGCTTGGAAAGCATCACCAAACCAGGGATTCAAGCTTGAGGAGGATAATTTGCATATTCCAGGTGCCTTCTGGGAAAAGCAAAGAGTCTCCCTCAGCAAGAAGATCGTTGGGTACAGCCGGGACCAGCTGCTTGGAAATAATCACCAAATCAGGGATTCAAGCTTGAGGAGGCTAATTTGCATATTCCAGGTGCCTTCTGGGAAAAGCGAAGAGTCTCCCTAAGCTAGAAGATCGTTGGGTACAGCCGGGACCAGCTGCTTGGAAAGCATCACCAAACCAGGGATTCAAGCTTGAGGAGGATAATTTGCATATTCCAGGTGCCTTCTGGGAAAAGCGAAGAGTCTCCCTAAGCTAGAAGATCGTTGGGTACAGCCGGGACCAGCTGCTTGGAAAGCATCACCAAACCAGGGATTCAAGCTTGAGGAGCATAATTTGCATATTCCAGGTGCCTTCTGGGAAAAGCGAAGAGTCTCCCTAAGCTAGAAGATCGTTGGGTACAGCCGGGACCAGCTGCTTGGAAAGCATCACCAAACCAGGGATTCAAGCTTGAGGAGGATAATTTGCATATTCCAGGTGCCTTCTGGGAAAAGCGAAGGGTCTCCCTCAGCAAGAAGATCGTTGGGTACAGCCGGGACCAGCTGCTTGGAAAGAATCACCAAACCAGGGATTCAAGCTTGAGGAGGCTAATTTGCATATTCCAGGTGCCTTCTGGGAAAAGCAAAGAGTCTCCCTAAGCTAGAAGATCGTTGGGTACAGCCGGGACCAGCTGCTTGGAAAGCATCACCAAACCAGGGATTCAAGCTTGAGGAGGATAATTTGCATATTCCAGGTGCCTTCTGGGAAAAGCGAAGAGTCTCCCTCAGCAAGAAGATCGTTGGGTACAGCCGGGACCAGCTGCTTGGAAAGAATCACCAAACCAGGGATTCAAGCTTGAGGAGGCTAATTTGCATATTCCAGGTGCCTTCTGGGAAAAGCGAAGAGTCTCCCTAAGCTAGAAGATCGTTGGGTACAGCCGGGACCAGCTGCTTGGAAAGCATCACCAAACCAGGGATTCAAGTTTGAGGAGGATAATTTGCATATTCCAGGTGCCTTCTGGGAAAAGCGAAGAGTCTCCCTAAGCTAGAAGATCGTTGGGTACAGCCGGGACCAGCTGCTTGGAAAGCATCACTAAACCAGGGATTCAAGCTTGAGGATAATTTGCATATTCCAGGTGCCTTCTGGGAAAAGCGAAGAGTCTCCCTCAGCAAGAAGATCGTTGGGTACAGCCGGGACCAGCTGCTTGGAAAGAATCACCAAACCAGGGATTCAAGCTTGAGGAGGCTAATTTGCATATTCCAGGTGCCTTCTGGGAAAAGCGAAGAGTCTCCCTCAGCAATAAGATCGTTGGGTACAGCCGGGACCAGCTGCTTGGAAAGAATCACCAAACCAGGGATTCAAGCTTGAGGAGGCTAATTTGCATATTCCAGGTGCCTTCTGGGAAAAGCGAAGAGTCTCCCTAAGCTAGAAGATCGTTGGGTACAGCCGGGACCAGCTGCTTGGAAAGCATCACCAAACCAGGGATTCAAGCTTGAGGAGGATAATTTGCATATTCCATGTGCCTTCTGGGAAAAGCGAAGAGTCTCCCTAAGCTAGAAGATCGTTGGGTACAGCCGGGACCAGCTGCTTGGAAAGCATCACCAAACCAGGAATTCAAGCTTGAGGAGGATAATTTGCATATTCCAGGTGCCTTCTGGGAAAAGTGAAGAGTCTCCCTAAGCTAGAAGATCGTTGGGTACAGCCGGGACCAGCTGCTTGGAAAGCATCACCAAACCAGGGATTCAAGCTTGAGGAGGATAATTTGCATATTCCAGGTGCCTTCTGGGAAAAGCGAAGAGTCTCCCTAAGCTAGAAGATCGTTGGGTACAGCCGGGACCAGCTGCTTGGAAATCATCACCAAACCAGGGATTCAAGCTTGAGGAGGATAATTTGCATATTCCAGGTGCCTTCTGGGAAAAGCGAAGAGTCTCCCTAAGCTAGAAGATCGTTGGGTACAGCCGGGACCAGCTACTTGGAAAGCATCACCAACCAGGAATTTAAGCTTGAGGAGGATAATTTGCATATTCCAGGTGCCTTCTGGGAAAAGCGAAGAGTCTCCCTAAGCTAGAAGATCGTTGGGTACAGCCGGGACCAGCTGCTTGGAAAGCATCACCAAACCAGGGATTCAAGCTTGAGGAGGATAATTTGCATATTCCAGGTGCCTTCTGGGAAAAGCGAAGAGTCTCCCTCAGCAAGAAGATCGTTGGGTACAGCCGGGACCAGCTGCTTGGAAAGAATCACCAAACCAGGGATTCAAGCTTGAGGAGGCTAATTTGCATATTCCAGGTGCCTTCTGGGAAAAGCGAAGAGTCTCCCTAAGCTAGAAGATTGTTGGGTACAGCCGGGACCAGCTGCTTGGAAAGCATCACCAAACCAGGGATTCAAGCTTGAGGAGGATAATTTGCATATTCCATGTGCCTTCTGGGAAAAGCGAAGAGTCTCCCTAAGCTAGAAGATCGTTGGGTACAGCCGGGACCAGCTGCTTGGAAAGCATCACCAAACCAGGAATTCAAGCTTGAGGAG
Organism: Ranitomeya imitator; assembly: GCF_032444005.1. Taxonomy (NCBI): domain Eukaryota; kingdom Metazoa; phylum Chordata; class Amphibia; order Anura; family Dendrobatidae; genus Ranitomeya; species Ranitomeya imitator. The sequence continues at coordinate 562,915,967 of NC_091287.1, read as the reverse complement.
GATAATTTGCATATTCCAGGTGCCTTCTGGGAAAAGTGAAGAGTCTCCCTAAGCTAGAAGATCGTTGGGTACAGCCGGGACCAGCTGCTTGGAAAGCATCACCAAACCAGGGATTCAAGCTTGAGGAGGATAATTTGCATATTCCAGGTGCCTTCTGGGAAAAGCGAAGAGTCTCCCTAAGCTAGAAGATCGTTGGGTACAGCCGGGACCAGCTGCTTGGAAATCATCACCAAACCAGGGATTCAAGCTTGAGGAGGATAATTTGCATATTCCAGGTGCCTTCTGGGAAAAGCGAAGAGTCTCCCTAAGCTAGAAGATCGTTGGGTACAGCCGGGACCAGCTACTTGGAAAGCATCACCAACCAGGAATTCAAGCTTGAGGAGGATAATTTGCATATTCCAGGTGCCTTCTGGGAAAAGCGAAGAGTCTCCCTAAGCTAGAAGATCGTTGGGTACAGCCGGGACCAGCTGCTTGGAAAGCATCACCAAACCAGGGATTCAAGCTTGAGGAGGATAATTTGCATATTCCAGGTGCCTTCTGGGAAAAGCGAAGAGTCTCCCTCAGCAAGAAGATCGTTGGGTACAGCCGGGACCAGCTGCTTGGAAAGAATCACCAAACCAGGGATTCAAGCTTGAGGAGGCTAATTTGCATATTCCAGGTGCCTTCTGGGAAAAGCGAAGAGTCTCCCTAAGCTAGAAGATCGTTGGGTACAGCCGGGACCAGCTGCTTGGAAAGCATCACCAAACCAGGGATTCAAGCTTGAGGAGGATAATTTGCATATTCCAGGTGCCTTCTGGGAAAAGCGAAGAGTCTCCCTAAGCTAGAAGATCGTTGGGTACAGCCGGGACCAGCTGCTTGGAAAGCATCACCAAACCAGGGATTCAAGCTTGAGGAGGATAATTTGCATATTCCAGGTGCCTTCTGGGAAAAGCGAAGAGTCTCCCTCAGCAAGAAGATCGTTGGGTACAGCCGGGACCAGCTGCTTGGAAATAATCACCAAACCAGGGATTCAAGCTTGAGGAGACTAATTTGCATATTCCAGGTGCCTTCTGGGAAAAGCGAAGAGTCTCCCTAAGCTAGAAGATCGTTGGGTACAGCCGGGACCAGCTGCTTGGAAAGCATCACCAAACCAGGGATTCAAGCTTGAGGAGGATAATTTGCATATTCCAGGTGCCTTCTGGGAAAAGCGAAGAGTCTCCCTAAGCTAGAAGATCGTTGGGTACAGCCGGGACCAGCTGCTTGGAAAGCATCACCAAACCCGGGATTCAAGCTTGAGGAGCATAATTTGCATATTCCAGGTGCCTTCTGGGAAAAGCGAAGAGTCTCCCTAAGCTAGAAGATCGTTGGGTACAGCCGGGACCAGCTGCTTGGAAAGCATCACCAAACCAGGGATTCAAGCTTGAGGAGAATAATTTGCATATTCCAGGTGCCTTCTGGGAAAAGCGAAGAGTCTCCCTCAGCAAGAAGATCGTTGGGTACAGCCGGGACCAGCTGCTTGGAAAGAATCACCAAACCAGGGATTCAAGCTTGAGGAGGCTAATTTGCATATTCCAGGTGCCTTCTGGGAAAAGCAAAGAGTCTCCCTAAGCTAGAAGATCGTTGGGTACAGCCGGGACCAGCTGCTTGGAAAGCATCACCAAACCAGGGATTCAAGCTTGAGGAGGATAATTTGCATATTCCAGATGCCTTCTGGGAAAAGCGAAGAGTCTCCCTCAGCAAGAAGATCGTTGGGTACAGCCGGGACCAGCTGCTTGGAAAGAATCACCAAACCAGGGATTCAAGCTTGAGGAGGCTAATTTGCATATTCCAGGTGCCTTCTGGGAAAAGCGAAGAGTCTCCCTAAGCTAGAAGATCGTTGGGTACAGCCGGGACCAGCTGCTTGGAAAGCATCACCAAACCAGGGATTCAAGTTTGAGGAGGATAATTTGCATATTCCAGGTGCCTTCTGGGAAAAGCGAAGAGTCTCCCTAAGCTAGAAGATCGTTGGGTACATCCAGGACCAGCTGCTTGGAAAGCATCACTAAACCAGGGATTCAAGCTTGAGGATAATTTGCATATTCCAGGTGCCTTCTGGGAAAAGCGAAGAGTCTCTCTCAGCAAGAAGATCGTTGGGTACAGCCGGGACCAGCTGCTTGGAAAGAATCACCAAACCAGGGATTCAAGCTTGAGAAGGCTAATTTGCATATTCCAGGTGCCTTCTGGGAAAAGCGAAGAGTCTCTCTCAGCAAGAAGATCGTTGGGTACAGCCGGGACCAGCCGCTTGGAAATAATCACCAAACCAGGGATTCAAGCTTGAGGAGGCTAATTTGCATATTCCAGGTGCCTTCTGGGAAAAGCGAAGAGTCTCCCTAAGCTAGAAGATCGTTGGGTACAGCCGGGACCAGCTGCTTGGAAAGCATCACCAAACCAGGGATTCAAGCTTGAGGAGGATAATTTGCATATTCCAGGTGCCTTCTGGGAAAAGCGAAGAGTCTCCCTAAGCTAGAAGATCGTTGGGTACAGCCGGGACCAGCTGCTTGGAAAGCATCACCAAACCAGGAATTCAAGCTTGAGGAGGATAATTTGCATATTCCAGGTGCCTTCTGGGAAAAGTAAAGAGTCTCCCTAAGCTAGAAGATCGTTGGGTACAGCCGGGACCAGCTGCTTGGAAAGCATCACCAAACCAGGGATTCAAGCTTGAGGAGGATAATTTGCATATTCCAGGTGCCTTCTGGGAAAAGCGAAGAGTCTCCCTAAGCTAGAAGATCGTTGGGTACAGCCGGGACCAGCTGCTTGGAAATCATCACCAAACCAGGGATTCAAGCTTGAGGAGGATAATTTGCATATTCCAGGTGCCTTCTGGGAAAAGCGAAGAGTCTCCCTAAGCTAGAAGATCGTTGGGTACAGCCGGGACCAGCTACTTGGAAAGCATCACCAACCAGGAATTCAAGCTTGAGGAGGATAATTTGCATATTCCAGGTGCCTTCTGGGAAAAGCGAAGAGTCTCCCTAATCTAGAAGATCGTTGGGTACAGCCGGGACCAGCTGCTTGGAAATAATCACCAAACCAGGGATTCAAGCTTGAGGAGGCTAATTTGCATATTCCAGGTGCCTTCTGGGAAAAGCGAAGAGTCTCCCTAAGCTAGAAGATCGTTGGGTACAGCCGGGACCAGCTGCTTGGAAAGCATCACCAAACCAGGGATTCAAGCTTGAGGAGGATAATTTGCATATTCCAGGTGCCTTCTGGGAAAAGCGAAGAGTCTCTCTAAGCTAGAAGATCGTTGGGTACATCCGGGACCAGCTGCTTGGAAAGCATCACCAAACCAGGGATTCAAGCTTGAGGAGGATAATTTGCATATTCCAGGTGCCTTCTGGGAAAAGCGAAGAGTCTCCCTCAGCAAGAAGATCGTTGGGTACAGCCGGGACCAGCTGCTTGGAAAGAATCACCAAACCAGGGATTCAAGCTTGAGGAGGCTAATTTGCATATTCCAGGTGCCTTCTGGGAAAAGCGAAGAGTCTCCCTAAGCTAGAAGATCGTTGGGTACAGCCGGGACCAGCTGCTTGGAAAGCATCACCAAACCAGGGATTCAAGTTTGAGGAGGATAATTTGCATATTCCAGGTGCCTTCTGGGAAAAGCGAAGAGTCTCCCTAAGCTAGAAGATCGTTGGGTACAGCCGGGACCAGCTGCTTGGAAAGCATCACCAAACCAGGGATTCAAGCTTGAGGAGGATAATTTGCATATTCCAGGTGCCTTCTGGGAAAAGCGAAGAGTCTCCCTAAGCTAGAAGATCGTTGGGTACAGCCGGGACCAGCTGCTTGGAAAGCATCACCAAACCAGGGATTCAAGCTTGAGGAGGATAATTTGCATATTCCAGGTGCCTTCTGGGAAAAGCGAAGAGTCTCCCTCAGCAAGAAGATTGTTGGGTACAGCCGGGACCAGCTGCTTGGAAAGAATCACCAAACCAGGGATTCAAGCTTGAGGAGGCTAATTTGCATATTCCAGGTGCCTTCTGAGAAAAGCGAAGAGTCTCCCTAAGCTAGAAGATCGTTGGGTACAGCCGGGACCAGCTGCTTGGAAAGCATCACCAAACCAGGGATTCAAGCTTGAGGAGGATAATTTGCATATTCCAGGTGCCTTCTGGGAAAAGCGAAGAGTCTCCCTAAGCTAGAAGATCGTTGGGTACAGCCGGGACCAGCTGCTTGGAAAGCATCACCAAACCAGGGATTCAAGCTTGAGGAGGATAATTTGCATATTCCAGGTGCCTTCTGGGAAAAGCAAAGAGTCTCCCTCAGCAAGAAGATCGTTGGGTACAGCCGGGACCAGCTGCTTGGAAATAATCACCAAATCAGGGATTCAAGCTTGAGGAGGCTAATTTGCATATTCCAGGTGCCTTCTGGGAAAAGCGAAGAGTCTCCCTAAGCTAGAAGATCGTTGGGTACAGCCGGGACCAGCTGCTTGGAAAGCATCACCAAACCAGGGATTCAAGCTTGAGGAGGATAATTTGCATATTCCAGGTGCCTTCTGGGAAAAGCGAAGAGTCTCCCTAAGCTAGAAGATCGTTGGGTACAGCCGGGACCAGCTGCTTGGAAAGCATCACCAAACCAGGGATTCAAGCTTGAGGAGCATAATTTGCATATTCCAGGTGCCTTCTGGGAAAAGCGAAGAGTCTCCCTAAGCTAGAAGATCGTTGGGTACAGCCGGGACCAGCTGCTTGGAAAGCATCACCAAACCAGGGATTCAAGCTTGAGGAGGATAATTTGCATATTCCAGGTGCCTTCTGGGAAAAGCGAAGGGTCTCCCTCAGCAAGAAGATCGTTGGGTACAGCCGGGACCAGCTGCTTGGAAAGAATCACCAAACCAGGGATTCAAGCTTGAGGAGGCTAATTTGCATATTCCAGGTGCCTTCTGAGAAAAGCGAAGAGTCTCCCTAAGCTAGAAGATCGTTGGGTACAGCCGGGACCAGCTGCTTGGAAAGCATCACCAAACCAGGGATTCAAGCTTGAGGAGGATAATTTGCATATTCCAGGTGCCTTCTGGGAAAAGCGAAGAGTCTCCCTAAGCTAGAAGATCGTTGGGTACAGCCGGGACCAGCTGCTTGGAAAGCATCACCAAACCAGGGATTCAAGCTTGAGGAGGATAATTTGCATATTCCAGGTGCCTTCTGGGAAAAGCAAAGAGTCTCCCTCAGCAAGAAGATCGTTGGGTACAGCCGGGACCAGCTGCTTGGAAATAATCACCAAATCAGGGATTCAAGCTTGAGGAGGCTAATTTGCATATTCCAGGTGCCTTCTGGGAAAAGCGAAGAGTCTCCCTAAGCTAGAAGATCGTTGGGTACAGCCGGGACCAGCTGCTTGGAAAGCATCACCAAACCAGGGATTCAAGCTTGAGGAGGATAATTTGCATATTCCAGGTGCCTTCTGGGAAAAGCGAAGAGTCTCCCTAAGCTAGAAGATCGTTGGGTACAGCCGGGACCAGCTGCTTGGAAAGCATCACCAAACCAGGGATTCAAGCTTGAGGAGCATAATTTGCATATTCCAGGTGCCTTCTGGGAAAAGCGAAGAGTCTCCCTAAGCTAGAAGATCGTTGGGTACAGCCGGGACCAGCTGCTTGGAAAGCATCACCAAACCAGGGATTCAAGCTTGAGGAGGATAATTTGCATATTCCAGGTGCCTTCTGGGAAAAGCGAAGGGTCTCCCTCAGCAAGAAGATCGTTGGGTACAGCCGGGACCAGCTGCTTGGAAAGAATCACCAAACCAGGGATTCAAGCTTGAGGAGGCTAATTTGCATATTCCAGGTGCCTTCTGGGAAAAGCAAAGAGTCTCCCTAAGCTAGAAGATCGTTGGGTACAGCCGGGACCAGCTGCTTGGAAAGCATCACCAAACCAGGGATTCAAGCTTGAGGAGGATAATTTGCATATTCCAGGTGCCTTCTGGGAAAAGCGAAGAGTCTCCCTCAGCAAGAAGATCGTTGGGTACAGCCGGGACCAGCTGCTTGGAAAGAATCACCAAACCAGGGATTCAAGCTTGAGGAGGCTAATTTGCATATTCCAGGTGCCTTCTGGGAAAAGCGAAGAGTCTCCCTAAGCTAGAAGATCGTTGGGTACAGCCGGGACCAGCTGCTTGGAAAGCATCACCAAACCAGGGATTCAAGTTTGAGGAGGATAATTTGCATATTCCAGGTGCCTTCTGGGAAAAGCGAAGAGTCTCCCTAAGCTAGAAGATCGTTGGGTACAGCCGGGACCAGCTGCTTGGAAAGCATCACTAAACCAGGGATTCAAGCTTGAGGATAATTTGCATATTCCAGGTGCCTTCTGGGAAAAGCGAAGAGTCTCCCTCAGCAAGAAGATCGTTGGGTACAGCCGGGACCAGCTGCTTGGAAAGAATCACCAAACCAGGGATTCAAGCTTGAGGAGGCTAATTTGCATATTCCAGGTGCCTTCTGGGAAAAGCGAAGAGTCTCCCTCAGCAATAAGATCGTTGGGTACAGCCGGGACCAGCTGCTTGGAAAGAATCACCAAACCAGGGATTCAAGCTTGAGGAGGCTAATTTGCATATTCCAGGTGCCTTCTGGGAAAAGCGAAGAGTCTCCCTAAGCTAGAAGATCGTTGGGTACAGCCGGGACCAGCTGCTTGGAAAGCATCACCAAACCAGGGATTCAAGCTTGAGGAGGATAATTTGCATATTCCATGTGCCTTCTGGGAAAAGCGAAGAGTCTCCCTAAGCTAGAAGATCGTTGGGTACAGCCGGGACCAGCTGCTTGGAAAGCATCACCAAACCAGGAATTCAAGCTTGAGGAGGATAATTTGCATATTCCAGGTGCCTTCTGGGAAAAGTGAAGAGTCTCCCTAAGCTAGAAGATCGTTGGGTACAGCCGGGACCAGCTGCTTGGAAAGCATCACCAAACCAGGGATTCAAGCTTGAGGAGGATAATTTGCATATTCCAGGTGCCTTCTGGGAAAAGCGAAGAGTCTCCCTAAGCTAGAAGATCGTTGGGTACAGCCGGGACCAGCTGCTTGGAAATCATCACCAAACCAGGGATTCAAGCTTGAGGAGGATAATTTGCATATTCCAGGTGCCTTCTGGGAAAAGCGAAGAGTCTCCCTAAGCTAGAAGATCGTTGGGTACAGCCGGGACCAGCTACTTGGAAAGCATCACCAACCAGGAATTTAAGCTTGAGGAGGATAATTTGCATATTCCAGGTGCCTTCTGGGAAAAGCGAAGAGTCTCCCTAAGCTAGAAGATCGTTGGGTACAGCCGGGACCAGCTGCTTGGAAAGCATCACCAAACCAGGGATTCAAGCTTGAGGAGGATAATTTGCATATTCCAGGTGCCTTCTGGGAAAAGCGAAGAGTCTCCCTCAGCAAGAAGATCGTTGGGTACAGCCGGGACCAGCTGCTTGGAAAGAATCACCAAACCAGGGATTCAAGCTTGAGGAGGCTAATTTGCATATTCCAGGTGCCTTCTGGGAAAAGCGAAGAGTCTCCCTAAGCTAGAAGATTGTTGGGTACAGCCGGGACCAGCTGCTTGGAAAGCATCACCAAACCAGGGATTCAAGCTTGAGGAGGATAATTTGCATATTCCATGTGCCTTCTGGGAAAAGCGAAGAGTCTCCCTAAGCTAGAAGATCGTTGGGTACAGCCGGGACCAGCTGCTTGGAAAGCATCACCAAACCAGGAATTCAAGCTTGAGGAGGATAATTTGCATATTCCAGGTGCCTTCTGGGAAAAGTGAAGAGTCTCCCTAAGCTAGAAGATCGTTGGGTACAGCCGGGACCAGCTGCTTGGAAAGCATCACCAAACCAGGGATTCAAGCTTGAGGAGGATAATTTGCATATTCCAGGTGCCTTCTGGGAAAAGCGAAGAGTCTCCCTAAGCTAGAAGATCGTTGGGTACAGCCGGGACCAGCTACTTGGAAAGCATCACCAACCAGGAATTTAAGCTTGAGGAGGATAATTTGCATATTCCAGGTGCCTTCTGGGAAAAGCGAAGAGTCTCCCTAAGCTAGAAGATCGTTGGGTACAGCCGGGACCAGCTGCTTGGAAAGCATCACCAAACCAGGGATTCAAGCTTGAGGAGGATAATTTGCATATTCCAGGTGCCTTCTGGGAAAAGCGAAGAGTCTCCCTCAGCAAGAAGATCGTTGGGTACAGCCGGGACCAGCTGCTTGGAAAGAATCACCAAACCAGGGATTCAAGCTTGAGGAGGCTAATTTGCATATTCCAGGTGCCTTCTGGGAAAAGCGAAGAGTCTCCCTAAGCTAGAAGATTGTTGGGTACAGCCGGGACCAGCTGCTTGGAAAGCATCACCAAACCAGGGATTCAAGCTTGAGGAGGATAATTTGCATATTCCATGTGCCTTCTGGGAAAAGCGAAGAGTCTCCCTAAGCTAGAAGATCGTTGGGTACAGCCGGGACCAGCTGCTTGGAAAGCATCACCAAACCAGGAATTCAAGCTTGAGGAGGATAATTTGCATATTCCAGGTGCCTTCTGGGAAAAGTGAAGAGTCTCCCTAAGCTAGAAGATCGTTGGGTACAGCCGGGACCAGCTGCTTGGAAAGCATCACCAAACCAGGGATTCAAGCTTGAGGAGGATAATTTGCATATTCCAGGTGCCTTCTGGGAAAAGCGAAGAGTCTCCCTAAGCTAGAAGATCGTTGGGTACAGCCGGGACCAGCTGCTTGGAAATCATCACCAAACCAGGGATTCAAGCTTGAGGAGGATAATTTGCATATTCCAGGTGCCTTCTGGGAAAAGCGAAGAGTCTCCCTAAGCTAGAAGATCGTTGGGTACAGCCGGGACCAGCTACTTGGAAAGCATCACCAACCAGGAATTCAAGCTTGAGGAGGATAATTTGCATATTCCAGGTGCCTTCTGGGAAAAGCGAAGAGTCTCCCTAAGCTAGAAGATCGTTGGGTACAGCCGGGACCAGCTGCTTGGAAAGCATCACCAAACCAGGGATTCAAGCTTGAGGAGGATAATTTGCATATTCCAGGTGCCTTCTGGGAAAAGCGAAGAGTCTCCCTCAGCAAGAAGATCGTTGGGTACAGCCGGGACCAGCTGCTTGGAAAGAATCACCAAACCAGGGATTCAAGCTTGAGGAGGCTAATTTGCATATTCCAGGTGCCTTCTGGGAAAAGCGAAGAGTCTCCCTAAGCTAGAAGATCGTTGGGTACAGCCGGGACCAGCTGCTTGGAAAGCATCACCAAACCAGGGATTCAAGCTTGAGGAGGATAATTTGCATATTCCAGGTGCCTTCTGGGAAAAGCGAAGAGTCTCCCTAAGCTAGAAGATCGTTGGGTACAGCCGGGACCAGCTGCTTGGAAAGCATCACCAAACCAGGGATTCAAGCTTGAGGAGGATAATTTGCATATTCCAGGTGCCTTCTGGGAAAAGCGAAGAGTCTCCCTCAGCAAGAAGATCGTTGGGTACAGCCGGGACCAGCTGCTTGGAAAGAATCACCAAACCAGGGATTCAAGCTTGAGGAGGCTAATTTGCATATTCCAGGTGTCTTCTGGGAAAAGCGAAGAGTCTCCCTAAGCTAGAAGATCGTTGGGTACAGCCGGGACCAGCTGCTTGGAAAGAATCACCAAACCAGGGATTCAAGCTTGAGGAGGATAATTTGCATATTCCAGGTGCCTTCTGGGAAAAGCGAAGAGTCTCCCTAAGCTAGAAGATCGTTGGGTACAGCCGGGACCAGCTGCTTGGAAAGCATCACCAAACCAGGGATTCAAGCTTGAGGAGGATAATTTGCATATTCCAGGTGCCTTCTGGGAAAAGCAAAGAGTCTCCCTAAGCTAGAAGATCGTTGGGTACAGCCGGGACCAGCTGCTTGGAAAGCATCACCAAACCAGGGATTCAAGCTTGAGGAGGATAATTTGCATATTCCAGGTGCCTTCTGGGAAAAGCGAAGAGTCTCCCTCAGCAAGAAGATTGTTGGGTACAGCCGGGACCAGCTGCTTGGAAAGAATCACCAAACCAGGGATTCAAGCTTGAGGAGGCTAATTTGCATATTCCAGGTGCCTTATGGGAAAAGCGAAGAGTCTCCCTAAGCTAGAAGATCGTTGGGTACAGCCGGGACCAGCTGCTTGGAAAGCATCACCAAACCAGGGATTCAAGCTTGAGGAGGATAATTTGCATATTCCAGGTGCCTTCTGGGAAAAGTGAAGAGTCTCCCTAAGCTAGAAGATCGTTGGGTACAGCCGGGACCAGCTGCTTGGAAAGCATCACCAAACCAGGGATTCAAGCTTGAGGAGGATAATTTGCATATTCCAGGTGCCTTCTGGGAAAAGCGAAGAGTCTCCCTCAGCAAGAAGATCGTTGGGTACAGCCGGGACCAGCTGCTTGGAAAGAATCACCAAACCAGGGATTCAAGCTTGAGGAGGCTAATTTGCAAATTCCAGGTGCCTTCTGGGAAAAGCGAAGAGTCTCCCTCAGCAAGAAGATCGTTGGGTACAGCCGGGACCAGCTGCTTGGAAAGAATCACCAAACCAGGGATTCAAGCTTGAGGAGGATAATTTGCATATTCCAGGTGCCTTCTGGGAAAAGCAAAGAGTCTCCCTAAGCTAGAAGATCGTTGGGTACAGCCGGGACCAGCTGCTTGGAAAGAATCACCAAACCAGGGATTCAAGCTTGAGGAGGATAATTTGCATATTCCAGGTGCCTTCTGGGAAAAGCGAAGAGTCTCCCTCAGCAAGAAGATCGTTGGGTACAGCCGGGACCAGCTGCTTGGAAAGAATCACCAAACCAGGGATTCAAGCTTGAGGAGGCTAATTTGCAAATTCCAGGTGCCTTCTGGGAAAAGCGAAGAGTCTCCCTCAGCAAGAAGATCGTTGGGTACAGCCGGGACCAGCTGCTTGGAAAGAATCACCAAACCAGGGATTCAAGCTTGAGGAGGATAATTTGCATATTCCAGGTGCCTTCTGGGAAAAGCAAAGAGTCTCCCTAAGCTAGAAGATCGTTGGGTACAGCCGGGACCAGCTGCTTGGAAAGAATCACCAAACCAGGGATTCAAGCTTGAGGAGGCTAATTTGCATATTCCAGGTGCCTTATGGGAAAAGCGAAGAGTCTCCCTAAGCTAGAAGATCGTTGGGTACAGCCGGGACCAGCTGCTTGGAAAGCATCACCAAACCAGGGATTCAAGCTTGAGGAGGATAATTTGCATATTCCAGGTGCCTTCTGGGAAAAGTGAAGAGTCTCCCTAAGCTAGAAGATCGTTGGGTACAGCCGGGACCAGCTGCTTGGAAAGCATCACCAAACCAGGGATTCAAGCTTGAGGAGGATAATTTGCATATTCCAGGTGCCTTCTGGGAAAAGCGAAGAGTCTCCCTCAGCAAGAAGATCGTTGGGTACAGCCGGGACCAGCTGCTTGGAAAGAATCACCAAACCAGGGATTCAAGCTTGAGGAGGCTAATTTGCAAATTCCAGGTGCCTTCTGGGAAAAGCGAAGAGTCTCCCTCAGCAAGAAGATCGTTGGGTACAGCCGGGACCAGCTGCTTGGAAAGAATCACCAAACCAGGGATTCAAGCTTGAGGAGGATAATTTGCATATTCCAGGTGCCTTCTGGGAAAAGCAAAGAGTCTCCCTAAGCTAGAAGATCGTTGGGTACAGCCGGGACCAGCTGCTTGGAAAGAATCACCAAACCAGGGATTCAAGCTTGAGGAGGATAATTTGCATATTCCAGGTGCCTTCTGGGAAAAGCGAAGAGTCTCCCTCAGCAAGAAGATCGTTGGGTACAGCCGGGACCAGCTGCTTGGAAAGAATCACCAAACCAGGGATTCAAGCTTGAGGAGGCTAATTTGCAAATTCCAGGTGCCTTCTGGGAAAAGCGAAGAGTCTCCCTCAGCAAGAAGATCGTTGGGTACAGCCGGGACCAGCTGCTTGGAAAGAATCACCAAACCAGGGATTCAAGCTTGAGGAGGATAATTTGCATATTCCAGGTGCCTTCTGGGAAAAGCAAAGAGTCTCCCTAAGCTAGAAGATCGTTGGGTACAGCCGGGACCAGCTGCTTGGAAAGAATCACCAAACCAGGGATTCAAGCTTGAGGAGGCTAATTTGCATATTCCAGGTGCCTTCTGGGAAAAGCGAAGAGTCTCCCTAAGCTAGAAGATCGTTGGGTACAGCCGGGACCAGCTGCTTGGAAAGCATCACCAAACCAGGGATTCAAGCTTGAGGAGGATAATTTGCATATTCCAGGTGCCTTCTGGGAAAAGCGAAGAGTCTCCCTCAGCAAGAAGATCGTTGGGTACAGCCGGGACCAGCTGCTTGGAAAGAATCACCAAACCAGGGATTCAAGCTTGAGGAGGCTAATTTGCATATTCCAGGTGCCTTCTGGGAAAAGCGAAGAGTCTCCCTAAGCTAGAAGATTGTTGGGTACAGCCGGGACCAGCTGCTTGGAAAGCATCACCAAACCAGGGATTCAAGCTTGAGGAGGATAATTTGCATATTCCATGTGCCTTCTGGGAAAAGCGAAGAGTCTCCCTAAGCTAGAAGATCGTTGGGTACAGCCGGGACCAGCTGCTTGGAAAGCATCACCAAACCAGGAATTCAAGCTTGAGGAGGATAATTTGCATATTCCAGGTGCCTTCTGGGAAAAGTGAAGAGTCTCCCTAAGCTAGAAGATCGTTGGGTACAGCCGGGACCAGCTGCTTGGAAAGCATCACCAAACCAGGGATTCAAGCTTGAGGAGGATAATTTGCATATTCCAGGTGCCTTCTGGGAAAAGCGAAGAGTCTCCCTAAGCTAGAAGATCGTTGGGTACAGCCGGGACCAGCTGCTTGGAAATCATCACCAAACCAGGGATTCAAGCTTGAGGAGGATAATTTGCATATTCCAGGTGCCTTCTGGGAAAAGCGAAGAGTCTCCCTAAGCTAGAAGATCGTTGGGTACAGCCGGGACCAGCTACTTGGAAAGCATCACCAACCAGGAATTCAAGCTTGAGGAGGATAATTTGCATATTCCAGGTGCCTTCTGGGAAAAGCGAAGAGTCTCCCTAAGCTAGAAGATCGTTGGGTACAGCCGGGACCAGCTGCTTGGAAAGCATCACCAAACCAGGGATTCAAGCTTGAGGAGGATAATTTGCATATTCCAGGTGCCTTCTGGGAAAAGCGAAGAGTCTCCCTCAGCAAGAAGATCGTTGGGTACAGCCGGGACCAGCTGCTTGGAAAGAATCACCAAACCAGGGATTCAAGCTTGAGGAGGCTAATTTGCATATTCCAGGTGCCTTCTGGGAAAAGCGAAGAGTCTCCCTAAGCTAGAAGATCGTTGGGTACAGCCGGGACCAGCTGCTTGGAAAGCATCACCAAACCAGGGATTCAAGCTTGAGGAGGATAATTTGCATATTCCAGGTGCCTTCTGGGAAAAGCGAAGAGTCTCCCTAAGCTAGAAGATCGTTGGGTACAGCCGGGACCAGCTGCTTGGAAAGCATCACCAAACCAGGGATTCAAGCTTGAGGAGGATAATTTGCATATTCCAGGTGCCTTCTGGGAAAAGCGAAGAGTCTCCCTCAGCAAGAAGATCGTTGGGTACAGCCGGGACCAGCTGCTTGGAAAGAATCACCAAACCAGGGATTCAAGCTTGAGGAGGCTAATTTGCATATTCCAGGTGTCTTCTGGGAAAAGCGAAGAGTCTCCCTAAGCTAGAAGATCGTTGGGTACAGCCGGGACCAGCTGCTTGGAAAGAATCACCAAACCAGGGATTCAAGCTTGAGGAGGATAATTTGCATATTCCAGGTGCCTTCTGGGAAAAGCGAAGAGTCTCCCTAAGCTAGAAGATCGTTGGGTACAGCCGGGACCAGCTGCTTGAAAAGCATCACCAAACCAGGGATTCAAGCTTGAGGAGGATAATTTGCATATTCCAGGTGCCTTCTGGGAAAAGCAAAGAGTCTCCCTAAGCTAGAAGATCGTTGGGTACAGCCGGGACCAGCTGCTTGGAAAGCATCACCAAACCAGGGATTCAAGCTTGAGGAGGATAATTTGCATATTCCAGGTGCCTTCTGGGAAAAGCGAAGAGTCTCCCTCAGCAAGAAGATTGTTGGGTACAGCCGGGACCAGCTGCTTGGAAAGAATCACCAAACCAGGGATTCAAGCTTGAGGAGGCTAATTTGCATATTCCAGGTGCCTTATGGGAAAAGCGAAGAGTCTCCCTAAGCTAGAAGATCGTTGGGTACAGCCGGGACCAGCTGCTTGGAAAGCATCACCAAACCAGGGATTCAAGCTTGAGGAGGATAATTTGCATATTCCAGGTGCCTTCTGGGAAAAGTGAAGAGTCTCCCTAAGCTAGAAGATCGTTGGGTACAGCCGGGACCAGCTGCTTGGAAAGCATCACCAAACCAGGGATTCAAGCTTGAGGAGGATAATTTGCATATTCCAGGTGCCTTCTGGGAAAAGCGAAGAGTCTCCCTCAGCAAGAAGATCGTTGGGTACAGCCGGGACCAGCTGCTTGGAAAGAATCACCAAACCAGGGATTCAAGCTTGAGGAGGCTAATTTGCAAATTCCAGGTGCCTTCTGGGAAAAGCGAAGAGTCTCCCTCAGCAAGAAGATCGTTGGGTACAGCCGGGACCAGCTGCTTGGAAAGAATCACCAAACCAGGGATTCAAGCTTGAGGAGGATAATTTGCATATTCCAGGTGCCTTCTGGGAAAAGCAAAGAGTCTCCCTAAGCTAGAAGATCGTTGGGTACAGCCGGGACCAGCTGCTTGGAAAGAATCACCAAACCAGGGATTCAAGCTTGAGGAGGATAATTTGCATATTCCAGGTGCCTTCTGGGAAAAGCGAAGAGTCTCCCTCAGCAAGAAGATCGTTGGGTACAGCCGGGACCAGCTGCTTGGAAAGAATCACCAAACCAGGGATTCAAGCTTGAGGAGGCTAATTTGCAAATTCCAGGTGCCTTCTGGGAAAAGCGAAGAGTCTCCCTCAGCAAGAAGATCGTTGGGTACAGCCGGGACCAGCTGCTTGGAAAGAATCACCAAACCAGGGATTCAAGCTTGAGGAGGATAATTTGCATATTCCAGGTGCCTTCTGGGAAAAGCAAAGAGTCTCCCTAAGCTAGAAGATCGTTGGGTACAGCCGGGACCAGCTGCTTGGAAAGAATCACCAAACCAGGGATTCAAGCTTGAGGAGGCTAATTTGCATATTCCAGGTGCCTTCTGGGAAAAGCGAAGAGTCTCCCTAAGCTAGAAGATCGTTGGGTACAGCCGGGACCAGCTGCTTGGAAAGCATCACCAAACCAGGGATTCAAGTTTGAGGAGGATAATTTGCATATTCCAGGTGCCTTCTGGGAAAAGCGAAGAGTCTCCCTAAGCTAGAAGATCGTTGGGTACAGCCGGGACCAGCTGCTTGGAAAGCATCACTAAACCAGGGATTCAAGCTTGAGGATAATTTGCATATTCCAGGTGCCTTCTGGGAAAAGCGAAGAGTCTCCCTCAGCAAGAAGATCGTTGGGTACAGCCGGGACCAGCTGCTTGGAAAGAATCACCAAACCAGGGATTCAAGCTTGAGGAGGCTAATTTGCATATTCCAGGTGCCTTCTGGGAAAAGCGAAGAGTCTCCCTAAGCTAGAAGATCGTTGGGTACAGCCGGGACCAGCTGCTTGGAAAGCATCACCAAACCAGAATAACAAATCTGCAGGTGGTTGGGCATCTAGGAAATAGCGACCACAATATTGTGCGGTTTCACCTGTCTTTCACTAGGGGGACTTGTCAGGGAGTCACAAAAACACTGAACTTTAGGAAGGCAAAGTTTGACCAGCTTAGAGATGCCCTTAATCTGGTAGACTGGGACAATATCCTCAGAAATAAGAATACAGATAATAAATGGGAAATGTTTAAGAACATCCTAAATAGGCAGTGTAAGCGGTTTATACCTTGTGGGAATAAAAGGACTAGAAATAGGAAAAACCCAATGTGGCTAAACAAAGAAGTAAGACAGGCAATTAACAGTAAAAAGAAAGCATTTGCACTACTAAAGCAGGATGGCACCATTGAAGCTCTAAAAAACTATAGGGAGAAAAATACTTTATCTAAAAAACTAATTAAAGCTGCCAAAAAGGAAACAGAGAAGCACATTGCTAAGGAGAGTAAAACTAATCCCAAACTGTTCTTCAACTATATCAATAGTAAAAGAATAAAAACTGAAAATGTAGGCCCCTTAAAAAATAGTGAGGAAAGAATGGTTGTAGATGACGAGGAAAAAGCTAACATATTAAACACCTTCTTCTCCACGGTATTCACGGTGGAAAATGAAATGCTAGGTGAAATCCCAAGAAACAATGAAAACCCTATATTAAGGGTCACCAATCTAACCCAAGAAGAGGTGCGAAACCGGCTAAATAAGATTAAAATAGATAAATCTCCGGGTCCGGATGGCATACACCCACGAGTACTAAGAGAACTAAGTAATGTAATAGATAAACCATTATTTCTTATTTTTAGTGACTCTATAGCGACAGGGTCTGTTCCGCAGGATTGGCGCATAGCAAATGTGGTGCCAATATTCAAAAAGGGCTCTAAAAGTGAACCTGGAAATTATAGGCCAGTAAGTCTAACCTCTATTGTTGGCAAAATATTTGAAGGGTTTCTGAGGGATGTTATTCTGGATTATCTCAATGAGAATAACTGTTTAACTCCATATCAGCATGGGTTTATGAGAAATCGCTCCTGTCAAACCAATCTAATCAGTTTTTATGAAGAGGTAAGCTATAGGCTGGACCACGGTGAGTCATTGGACGTGGTATATCTCGATTTTTCCAAAGCGTTTGATACCGTGCCGCACAAGAGGTTGGTACACAAAATGAGAATGCTTGGTCTGGGGGAAAATGTGTGTAAATGGGTTAGTAACTGGCTTAGTGATAGAAAGCAGAGGGTGGTTATAAATGGTATAGTCTCTAACTGGGTCGCTGTGACCAGTGGGGTACCGCAGGGGTCAGTATTGGGACCTGTTCTCTTCAACATATTCATTAATGATCTGGTAGAAGGTTTACACAGTAAAATATCGATATTTGCAGATGATACAAAACTATGTAAAGCAGTTAATACAAGAGAAGATAGTATTCTGCTACAGATGGATCTGGATAAGTTGGAAACTTGGGCTGAAAGGTGGCAGATGAGGTTTAACAATGATAAATGTAAGGTTATACACATGGGAAGAGGGAATCAATATCACCATTACACACTGAACGGGAAACCACTGGGTAAATCTGACAGGGAGAAGGACTTGGGGATCCTAGTTAATGATAAACTTACCTGGAGCAGCCAGTGCCAGGCAGCAGCTGCCAAGGCAAACAGGATCATGGGGTGCATTAAAAGAGGTCTGGATACACATGATGAGAGCATTATACTGCCTCTGTACAAATCCCTAGTTAGACCGCACATGGAGTACTGTGTCCAGTTTTGGGCACCGGTGCTCAGGAAGGATATAATGGAACTAGAGAGAGTACAAAGGAGGGCAACAAAATTAATAAAGGGGATGGGAGAACTACAATACCCAGATAGATTAGCGAAATTAGGATTATTTAGTCTAGAAAAAAGACGAATGAGGGGCGATCTAATAACCATGTATAAGTATATAAGGGGACAATACAAATATCTCGCTGAGGATCTGTTTATACCAAGGAAGGTGACGGGCACAAGGGGGCATTCTTTGCGTCTGGAGGAGAGAAGGTTTTTCCACCAACATAGAAGAGGATTCTTTACTGTTAGGGCAGTGAGAATCTGGAATTGCTTGCCTGAGGAGGTGGTGATGGCGAACTCAGTCGAGGGGTTCAAGAGAGGCCTGGATGTCTTCCTGGAGCAGAACAATAATATTGTATCATACAATTATTAGGTTCTGTAGAAGGACGTAGATCTGGGTATTTATTATGATGGAATATAGGCTGAACTGGATGGACAAATGTCTTTTTTCGGCCTTACTAACTATGTTACTATGTAAACCAGGGATTCAAGCTTGAGGAGGATAATTTGCATATTCCAGGTGCCTTCTGGGAAAAGCAAAGAGTCTCCCTAAGCTAGAAGATCGTTGGGTACAGCCGGGACCAGCTGCTTGGAAAGCATCACCAAACCAGGGATTCAAGCTTGAGGAGGATAATTTGCATATTCCAGGGGCCTTCTGGGAAAAGCGAAGAGTCTCCCTAAGCTAGAAGATCGTTGGGTACAGCCGGGACCAGCTGCTTGGAAAGCATCACCAAACCAGGGATTCAAGCTTGAGGAGGATAATTTGCATATTCCAGGTGCCTTCTGGGAAAAGCGAAGAGTCTCCCTAAGCTAGAAGATCGTTGGGTACAGCCGGGACCAGCTGCTTGGAAAGCATCACCAAACCAGGGATTCAAGCTTGAGGAGGATAATTTGCATATTCCAGGTGCCTTCTGGGAAAAGCGAAGAGTCTCCCTAAGCTAGAAGATCGTTGGGTACAGCCGGGACCAGCTGCTTGGAAAGCATCACCAAACCAGGGATTCAAGTTTGAGGAGGATAATTTGCATATTCCAGGTGCCTTCTGGGAAAAGCGAAGAGTCTCCCTAAGCTAGAAGATCGTTGGGTACAGCCGGGACCAGCTGCTTGGAAAGAATCACCAAACCAGGGATTCAAGCTTGAGGAGGATAATTTGCATATTCCAGGTGCCTTCTGGGAAAAGCGAAGAGTCTCCCTAAGCTAGAAGATCTTTGGGTACAGCCGGGACCAGCTGCTTGGAAAGCATCACCAAACCAGGGATTCAAGCTTGAGGAGGATAATTTGCATATTCCAGGTGCCTTCTGGGAAAAGCGAAGAGTCTCCCTCAGCAAGAAGATCGTTGGGTACAGCCGGGACCAGCTGCTTGGAAAGAATCACCAAACCAGGGATTCAAGCTTGAGGAGGCTAATTTGCATATTCCAGGTGCCTTCTGGGAAAAGCGAAGAGTCTCCCTAAGCTAGAAGATCGTTGGGTACAGCCGGGACCAGCTGCTTGGAAAGCATCACCAAACCAGGGATTCAAGCTTGAGGAGGATAATTTGCATATTCCAGGTGCCTTCTGGGAAAAGCGAAGAGTCTCCCTAAGCTAGAAGATCGTTGGGTACAGCCGGGACCAGCTGCTTGGAAAGCATCACCAAACCAGGGATTCAACCTTGAGGAGGATAATTTGCATATTCCAGGTGCCTTCTGGGAAAAGCAAAGAGTCTCCCTAAGCTAGAAGATCGTTGGGTACAGCCGGGACCAGCTGCTTGGAAAGCATCACCAAACCAGGGATTCAAGCTTGAGGAGGATAATTTGCATATTCCAGGTGCCTTCTGGGAAAAGCGAAGAGTCTCCCTCAGCAAGAAGATCGTTGGGTACAGCCGGGACCAGCTGCTTGGAAAGAATCACCAAACCAGGGATTCAAGCTTGAGGAGGCTAATTTGCATATTCCAGGTGCCTTCTGGGAAAAGCGAAGAGTCTCCCTAAGCTAGAAGATCGTTGGGTACAGCCGGGACCAGCTGCTTGGAAAGCATCACCAAACCAGGGATTCAAGCTTGAGGAGGATAATTTGCATATTCCAGGTGCCTTCTGGGAAAAGCGAAGAGTCTCCCTAAGCTAGAAGATCGTTGGGTACAGCCGGGACCAGCTGCTTGGAAAGCATCACCAAACCAGGGATTCAAGCTTGAGGAGGATAATTTGCATATTCCAGGTGCCTTCTGGGAAAAGCGAAGAGTCTCCCTAAGCTAGAAGATCGTTGGGTACAGCCGGGACCAGCTGCTTGGAAAGCATCACCAAACCAGGGATTCAAGCTTGAGGAGGCTAATTTGCATATTCCAGGTGCCTTCTGGGAAAAGCGAAGAGTCTACCTAAGCTAGAAGATCGTTGGGTACAGCCGGGACCAGCTGCTTGGAAAGCATCACCAAACCAGGGATTCAAGCTTGAGGAGTATAATTTGCATATTCCAGGTGCCTTCTGGGAAAAGCGAAGAGTCTCCCTAAGCTAGAAGATCGTTGGGTACAGCCGGGACCAGCTGCTTGGAAAGCATCACCAAACCAGGGATTCAAGCTTGAGGAGGATAATTTGCATATTCCAGGTGCCTTCTGGGAAAAGCGAAGAGTCTCCCTAAGCTAGAAGATCGTTGGGTACAGCCGGGACCAGCTGCTTGGAAAGCATCACCAAACCAGGGATTCAAGCTTGAGGAGGATAATTTGCATATTCCAGGTGCCTTCTGGGAAAAGCGAAGAGTCTCCCTCAGCAAGAAGATCGTTGGGTACAGCCGGGACCAGCTGCTTGGAAAGCATCACCAAACCAGGGATTCAAGCTTGAGGAGGCTAATTTGCATATTCCAGGTGCCTTCTGGGAAAAGCGAAGAGTCTCCCTAAGCTAGAAGATCGTTGGGTACAGCCGGGACCAGCTGCTTGGAAAGCATCACCAAACCAGGGATTCAAGCTTGAGGAGGATAATTTGCATATTCCAGGTGCCTTCTGGGAAAAGCGAAGAGTCTCCCTAAGCTAGAAGATCGTTGGGTACAGCCGGGACCAGCTGCTTGGAAAGCATCACCAAACCAGGGATTCAAGCTTGAGGAGGATAATTTGCATATTCCAGGTGCCTTCTGGGAAAAGCGAAGAGTCTCCCTAAGCTAGAAGATCGTTGGGTACAGCTGGGACTAGCTGCTTGGAAAGCATCACCAAACCAGGGATTCAAGCTTGAGGAGGATAATTTGCATATTCCAGGTGCCTTCTGGGAAAAGCGAAGAGTCTCCCTAAGCTAGAAGATCGTTGGGTACAGCCGGGACCAGCTGCTTGGAAAGCATCACCAAACCAGGGATTCAAGCTTGAGGAGGATAATTTGCATATTCCAGGTGCCTTCTGGGAAAAGCGAAGAGTCTCCCTAAGCTAGAAGATCGTTGGGTACAGCCGGGACCAGCTGCTTGGAAAGCATCACCAAACCAGGGATTCAAGCTTGAGGAGGATAATTTGCATATTCCAGGTGCCTTCTGGGAAAAGCGAAGAGTCTCCCTAAGCTAGAAGATCGTTGGGTACAGCCGGGACCAGCTGCTTGGAAAGCATCACCAAACCAGGGATTCAAGCTTGAGGAGGATAATTTGCATATTCCAGGTGCCTTCTGGGAAAAGCGAAGAGTCTCCCTAAGCTAGAAGATCGTTGGGTACAGCCGGGACCAGCTGCTTGGAAAGCATCACCAAACCAGGGATTCAAGTTTGAGGAGGATAATTTGCATATTCCAGGTGCCTTCTGGGAAAAGCGAAGAGTCTCCCTAAGCTAGAAGATCGTTGGGTACAGCCGGGACCAGCTGCTTGGAAAGAATCACCAAACCAGGGATTCAAGCTTGAGGAGGATAATTTGCATATTCCAGGTGCCTTCTGGGAAAAGCGAAGAGTCTCCCTAAGCTAGAAGATCGTTGGGTACAGCTGGGACCAGCTGCTTGGAAATCATCACCAAACCAGGGATTCAAGCTTGAGGAGGATAATTTGCATATTCCAGGTGCCTTCTGGGAAAAGCGAAGAGTCTCCCTAAGCTAGAAGATCGTTGGGTACAGCCGGGACCATCTGCTTGGAAAGAATCACCAAACCAGGGATTCAAGCTTGAGGAGGCTAATTTGCATATTCCAGGTGCCTTCTGGGAAAAGCGAAGAGTCTCCCTAAGCTAGAAGATCGTTGGGTACAGCCGGGACCAGCTGCTTGGAAAGCATCACCAAACCAGGGATTCAAGCTTGAGGAGGATAATTTGCATATTCCAGGTGCCTTCTGGGAAAAGCGAAGAGTCTCCCTAAGCTAGAAGATCGTTGGGTACAGCCGGGACCAGCTGCTTGGAAAGCATCACCAAACCAGGGATTCAAGCTTGAGGAGGATAATTTGCATATTCCAGGTGCCTTCTGGGAAAAGCGAAGAGTCTCCCTCAGCAAGAAGATCGTTGGGTACAGCCGGGACCAGCTGCTTGGAAAGAATGACCAAACCAGGGATTCAAGCTTGAGGAGGCTAATTTGCATATTCCAGGTGCCTTCTGGGAAAAGCGAAGAGTCTCCCTAAGCTAGAAGATCGTTGGGTACAGCCGGGACCAGCTGCTTGGAAAGCATCACCAAACCAGGGATTCAAGCTTGAGGAGGATAATTTGCATATTCCAGGTGCCTTCTGGGAAAAGCGAAGAGTCTCCCTCAGCAAGAAGATCGTTGGGTACAGCCGGGACCAGCTGCTTGGAAAGCATCACCAAACCAGGGATTCAAGCTTGAGGAGGATAATTTGCATATTCCAGGTGCCTTCTGGGAAAAGCGAAGAGTCTCCCTAAGCTAGAAGAACGTTGGGTACAGCCGGGACCAGCTGCTTGGAAAGCATCACCAAACCAGGGATTCAAGCTTGAGGAGCATAATTTGCATATTCCAGGTGCCTTCTGGGAAAAGCGAAGAGTCTCCCTAAGCTAGAAGATCGTTGGGTACAGCCGGGACCAGCTGCTTGGAAAGCATCACCAAACCAGGGATTCAAGCTTGAGGAGGATAATTTGCATATTCCAGGTGCCTTCTGGGAAAAGCGAAGAGTCTCCCTCAGCAAGAAGATCGTTGGGTACAGCCGGGACCAGCTGCTTGGAAAGAATCACCAAACCAGGGATTCAAGCTTGAGGAGGCTAATTTGCATATTCCAGGTGCCTTCTGGGAAAAGCGAAGAGTCTCCCTAAGCTAGAAGATCGTTGGGTACAGCCGGGACCAGCTGCTTGGAAAGCATCACCAAACCAGGGATTCAAGCTTGAGGAGGATAATTTGCATATTCCAGGTGCCTTCTGGGAAAAGCGAAGAGTCTCCCTAAGCTAGAAGATCGTTGGGTACAGCCGGGACCAGCTGCTTGGAAAGCATCACCAAACCAGGGATTCAAGCTTGAGGAGGATAATTTGCATATTCCAGGTGCCTTCTGGGAAAAGCGAAGAGTCTCCCTCAGCAAGAAGATCGTTGGGTACAGCCGGGACCAGCTGCTTGGAAAGAATCACCAAACCAGGGATTCAAGCTTGAGGAGGCTAATTTGCATATTCCAGGTGCCTTCTGGGAAAAGCAAAGAGTCTCCCTAAGCTAGAAGATCGTTGGGTACAGCCGGGACCAGCTGCTTGGAAAGCATCACCAAACCAGGGATTCAAGCTTGAGGAGGATAATTTGCATATTCCAGGTGCCTTCTGGGAAAAGCGAAGAGTCTCCCTAAGCTAGAAGATCGTTGGGTACAGCCGGGACCAGCTGCTTGGAAAGCATCACCAAACCAGGGATTCAAGCTTGAGGAGGATAATTTGCATATTCCAGGTGCCTTCTGGGAAAAGCGAAGAGTCTCCCTCAGCAAGAAGATTGTTGGGTACAGCCGGGACCAGCTGCTTGGAAAGAATCACCAAACCAGGGATTCAAGCTTGAGGAGGATAATTTGCATATTCCAGGTGCCTTCTGGGAAAAGCGAAGAGTCTCCCTAAGCTAGAAGAACGTTGGGTACAGCCGGGACCAGCTGCTTGGAAAGCATCACCAAACCAGGGATTCAAGCTTGAGGAGGATAATTTGCATATTCCAGGTGCCTTCTGGGAAAAGCGAAGAGTCTCCCTCAGCAAGAAGATCGTTGGGTACAGCCGGGACCAGCTGCTTGGAAAGAATCACCAAACCAGGGATTCAAGCTTGAGGAGGCTAATTTGCATATTCCAGGTGCCTTCTGGGAAAAGCGAAGAGTCTCCCTAAGCTAGAAGATCGTTGGGTACAGCCGGGACCAGCTGCTTGGAAAGCATCACCAAACCAGGGATTCAAGCTTGAGGAGGATAATTTGCATATTCCAGGTGCCTTCTGGGAAAAGCGAAGAGTCTCCCTAAGCTAGAAGATCGTTGGGTACAGCCGGGACCAGCTGCTTGGAAAGCATCACCAAACCAGGGATTCAAGCTTGAGGAGGATAATTTGCATATTCCAGGTGCCTTCTGGGAAAAGCGAAGAGTCTCCCTCAGCAAGAAGATTGTTGGGTACAGCCGGGACCAGCTGCTTGGAAAGAATCACCAAACCAGGGATTCAAGCTTGAGGAGGCTAATTTGCATATTCCAGGTGCCTTCTGAGAAAAGCGAAGAGTCTCCCTAAGCTAGAAGATCGTTGGGTACAGCCGGGACCAGCTGCTTGGAAAGCATTACCAAACCAGGGATTCAAGCTTGAGGAGGATAATTTGCATATTCCAGGTGCCTTCTGGGAAAAGCGAAGAGTCTCCCTAAGCTAGAAGATCGTTGGGTACAGCCGGGACCAGCTGCTTGGAAAGCATCACCAAACCAGGGATTCAAGCTTGAGGAGGATAATTTGCATATTCCAGGTGCCTTCTGGGAAAAGCGAAGAGTCTCCCTAAGCTAGAAGATCGTTGGGTACAGCCGGGACCAGCTGCTAGGAAATCATCACCAAACCAGGGATTCAAGCTTGAGGAGGATAATTTGCATATTCCAGGTGCCTTCTGGGAAAAGCGAAGAGTCTCCCTAAGCTAGAAGATCGTTGGGTACAGCCGGGACCAGCTGCTTGGAAAGCATCACCAAACCAGGGATTCAACCTTGAGGAGGATAATTTGCATATTCCAGGTGCCTTCTGGGAAAAGCGAAGAGTCTCCCTAAGCTAGAAGATCGTTGGGTACAGCCGGGACCAGCTGCTTGGAAAGCATCACCAAACCAGGGATTCAAGCTTGAGGAGGAAAATTTGCATATTCCAGGTGCCTTCTGGGAAAAGCGAAGAGTCTCCCTCAGCAAGAAGATTGTTGGGTACAGCCGGGACCAGCTGCTTGGAAAGAATCACCAAACCAGGGATTCAAGCTTGAGGAGGCTAATTTGCATATTCCAGGTGCCTTCTGGGAAAAGCGAAGAGTCTCCCTAAGCTAGAAGATCGTTGGGTACAGCCGGGACCAGCTGCTTGGAAAGCATCACCAAACCAGGGATTCAAGCTTGAGGAGGATAATTTGCATATTCCAGGTGCCTTCTGGGAAAAGCGAAGAGTCTCCCTAAGCTAGAAGATCGTTGGGTACAGCCGGGACCAGCTGCTTGGAAAGCATCACCAAACCAGGGATTCAAGCTTGAGGAGGCTAATTTGCATATTCCAGGTGCCTTCTGGGAAAAGCGAAGAGTCTCCCTAAGCTAGAAGATCGTTGGGTACAGCCGGGACCAGCTGCTTGGAAAGCATCACCAAACTAGGGATTCAAGCTTGAGGAGGATAATTTGCATATTCCAGGTGCCTTCTGGGAAAAGCGAAGAGTCTCCCTAAGCTAGAAGATCGTTGGGTACAGCCGGGACCAGCTGCTTGGAATGCATCACCAAACCAGGGATTCAAGCTTGAGGAGGATAATTTGCATATTCCAGGTGCCTTCTGGGAAAAGCGAAGAGTCTCCCTCAGCAAGAAGATCGTTGGGTACAGCCGGGACCAGCTGCTTGGAAAGAATCACCAAACCAGGGATTCAAGCTTGAGGAGGCTAATTTGCATATTCCAGGTGCCTTCTGGGAAAAGCGAAGAGTCTCCCTAAGCTAGAAGATCGTTGGGTACAGCCGGGTCCAGCTGCTTGGAAAGCATCACCAAACCAGGGATTCAAGCTTGAGGAGGATAATTTGCATATTCCAGGTGCCTTCTGGGAAAAGCGAAGAGTCTCCCTAAGCTAGAAGATCGTTGGGTACAGCCGGGACCAGCTGCTTGGAAAGCATCACCAAACCAGGGATTCAAGCTTGAGGAGGATAATTTGCATATTCCAGGTGCCTTCTGGGAAAAGCGAAGAGTTTCCCTCAGCAAGAAGATCGTTGGGTACAGCCGGGACCAGCTGCTTGGAAAGAATCACCAAACCAGGGATTCAAGCTTGAGGAGGCTAATTTGCATATTCCAGGTGCCTTCTGGGAAAAGCGAAGAGTCTCCCTAAGCTAGAAGATCGTTGGGTACAGCCGGGACCAGCTGCTTGGAAAGAATCACCAAACCAGGGATTCAAGCTTGAGGAGGCTAATTTGCATATTCCAGGTGCCTTCTGAGAAAAGCGAAGAGTCTCCCTAAGCTAGAAGATCGTTGGGTACAGCCGGGACCAGCTGCTTGGAAAGCATCACCAAACCAGGGATTCAAGCTTGAGGAGGATAATTTGCATATTCCAGGTGCCTTCTGGGAAAAGCGAAGAGTCTCCCTAAGCTAGAAGATCGTTGGATACAGCCGGGACCAGCTGCTTGGAAAGCATCACCAAACCAGGGATTCAAGCTTGAGGAGGATAATTTGCATATTCCAGGTGCCTTCTGGGAAAAGCGAAGAGTCTCCCTCAGCAAGAAGATCGTTGGGTACAGCCGGGACCAGCTGCTTGGAAATAATCACCAAACCAGGGATTCAAGCTTGAGGAGGCTAATTTGCATATTCCAGGTGCCTTCTGGGAAAAGCGAAGAGTCTCCCTAAGCTAGAAGATCGTTGGGTACAGCCGGGACCAGCTGCTTGGAAAGCATCACCAAACCAGGGATTCAAGCTTGAGGAGGCTAATTTGCATATTCCAGGTGCCTTCTGGGAAAAGCGAATAGTCTCCCTAAGCTAGAAGATCGTTGGGTACAGCCGGGACCAGCTGCTTGGAAAGCATCACCAAACCAGGGATTCAAGCTTGAGGAGGATAATTTGCATATTCCAGGTGCCTTCTGGGAAAAGCGAAGAGTCTCCCTAAGCTAGAAGATCGTTGGGTACAGCCGGGACCAGCTGCTTGGAAAGCATCACCAAACCAGGGATTCAAGCTTGAGGAGGATAATTTGCATATTCCAGGTGCCTTCTGGGAAAAGCGAAGAGTCTCCCTCAGCAAGAAGATCGTTGGGTACAGCCGGGACCAGCTGCTTGGAAAGAATCACCAAACCAGGGATTCAAGCTTGAGGAGGCTAATTTGCATATTCCAGGTGCCTTCTGGGAAAAGCGAAGAGTCTCCCTAAGCTAGAAGATCGTTGGGTACAG
Source organism: Ranitomeya imitator (assembly GCF_032444005.1). NCBI lineage: Eukaryota > Metazoa > Chordata > Amphibia > Anura > Dendrobatidae > Ranitomeya > Ranitomeya imitator. Next base: position 562,889,141 of record NC_091287.1, on the reverse strand, counting down.
CCGGGACCAGCTGCTTGGAAAGCATCACCAAACCAGGGATTCAAGCTTGAGGAGGATAATTTGCATATTCCAGGTGCCTTCTGGGAAAAGCGAAGAGTCTCCCTAAGCTAGAAGATCGTTGGGTACAGCCGGGACCAGCTGCTTGGAAAGCATCACCAAACCAGAGATTCAAGCTTGAGGAGGATAATTTGCATATTCCAGGTGCCTTCTGGGAAAAGCGAAGAGTTTCCCTCAGCAACAAGATCGTTGGGTACAGCCGGGACCAGCTGCTTGGAAAGAATCACCAAACCAGGGATTCAAGCTTGAGGAGGCTAATTTGCATATTCCAGGTGCCTTCTGGGAAAAGCGAAGAGTCTCCCTAAGCTAGAAGATCGTTGGGTACAGCCGGGACCAGCTGCTTGGAAAGAATCACCAAACCAGGGATTCAAGCTTGAGGAGGCTAATTTGCATATTCCAGGTGCCTTCTGAGAAAAGCGAAGAGTCTCCCTAAGCTAGAAGATCGTTGGGTACAGCCGGGACCAGCTGCTTGGAAAGCATCACCAAACCAGGGATTCAAGCTTGAGGAGGATAATTTGCATATTCCAGGTGCCTTCTGGGAAAAGCGAAGAGTCTCCCTAAGCTAGAAGATCGTTGGGTACAGCCGGGACCAGCTGCTTGGAAAGCATCACCAAACCAGGGATTCAAGCTTGAGGAGGATAATTTGCATATTCCAGGTGCCTTCTGGGAAAAGCGAAGAGTCTCCCTCAGCAAGAAGATCGTTGGGTACAGCCGGGACCAGCTGCTTGGAAATAATCACCAAACCAGGGATTCAAGCTTGAGGAGGCTAATTTGCATATTCCAGGTGCCTTCTGGGAAAAGCGAAGAGTCTCCCTAAGCTAGAAGATCGTTGGGTACAGCCGGGACCAGCTGCTTGGAAAGCATCACCAAACCAGGGATTCAAGCTTGAGGAGGCTAATTTGCATATTCCAGGTGCCTTCTGGGAAAAGCGAAGAGTCTCCCTAAGCTAGAAGATCGTTGGGTACAGCCGGGACCAGCTGCTTGGAAAGCATCACCAAACCAGGGATTCAAGCTTGAGGAGCATAATTTGCATATTCCAGGTGCCTTCTGGGAAAAGCGAAGAGTCTCCCTAAGCTAGAAGATCGTTGGGTACAGCCGGGACCAGCTGCTTGGAAAGCATCACCAAACCAGGGATTCAAGCTTGAGGAGGATAATTTGCATATTCCAGGTGCCTTCTGGGAAAAGCGAAGAGTCTCCCTAAGCTAGAAGATCGTTGGGTACAGCCGGGACCAGCTGCTTGGAAAGAATCACCAAACCAGGGATTCAAGCTTGAGGAGGCTAATTTGCATATTCCAGGTGCCTTCTGGGAAAAGCAAAGAGTCTCCCTAAGCTAGAAGATCGTTGGGTACAGCCGGGACCAGCTGCTTGGAAAGCATCACCAAACCAGGGATTCAAGCTTGAGGAGGATAATTTGCATATTCCAGGTGCCTTCTGGGAAAAGCGAAGAGTCTCCCTCAGCAAGAAGATCGTTGGGTACAGCCGGGACCAGCTGCTTGGAAAGAATCACCAAACCAGGGATTCAAGCTTGAGGAGGCTAATTTGCATATTCCAGGTGCCTTCTGGGAAAAGCGAAGAGTCTCCCTAAGCTAGAAGATCGTTGGGTACAGCCGGGACCAGCTGCTTGGAAAGCATCACCAAACCAGGGATTCAAGTTTGAGGAGGATAATTTGCATATTCCAGGTGCCTTCTGGGAAAAGCGAAGAGTCTCCCTAAGCTAGAAGATCGTTGGGTACAGCCGGGACCAGCTGCTTGGAAAGCATCACTAAACCAGGGATTCAAGCTTGAGGATAATTTGCATATTCCAGGTGCCTTCTGGGAAAAGCGAAGAGTCTCCCTCAGCAAGAAGATCGTTGGGTACAGCCGGGACCAGCTGCTTGGAAAGAATCACCAAACCAGGGATTCAAGCTTGAGAAGGCTAATTTGCATATTCCAGGTGCCTTCTGGGAAAAGCGAAGAGTCTCCCTCAGCAAGAAGATCGTTGGGTACAGCCGGGACCAGCTGCTTGGAAAGAATCACCAAACCAGGGATTCAAGCTTGAGGAGGCTAATTTGCATATTCCAGGTGCCTTCTGGGAAAAGCGAAGAGTCTCCCTAAGCTAGAAGATCGTTGGGTACAGCCGGGACCAGCTGCTTGGAAAGCATCACCAAACCAGGGATTCAAGCTTGAGGAGGATAATTTGCATATTCCAGGTGCCTTCTGGGAAAAGCGAAGAGTCTCCCTAAGCTAGAAGATCGTTGGGTACAGCCGGGACCAGCTGCTTGGAAAGCATCACCAAACCAGGAATTCAAGCTTGAGGAGGATAATTTGCATATTCCAGGTGCCTTCTGGGAAAAGTGAAGAGTCTCCCTAAGCTAGAAGATCGTTGGGTACAGCCGGGACCAGCTGCTTGGAAAGCATCACCAAACCAGGGATTCAAGCTTGAGGAGGATAATTTGCATATTCCAGGTGCCTTCTGGGAAAAGCGAAGAGTCTCCCTAAGCTAGAAGATCGTTGGGTACAGCCGGGACCAGCTGCTTGGAAAGCATCACCAAACCAGGGATTCAAGCTTGAGGAGCATAATTTGCATATTCCAGGTGCCTTCTGGGAAAAGCGAAGAGTCTCCCTAAGCTAGAAGATCGTTGGGTACAGCCGGGACCAGCTGCTTGGAAAGCATCACCAAACCAGGGATTCAAGCTTGAGGAGGATAATTTGCATATTCCAGGTGCCTTCTGGGAAAAGCGAAGAGTCTCCCTAAGCTAGAAGATCGTTGGGTACAGCCGGGACCAGCTGCTTGGAAAGAATCACCAAACCAGGGATTCAAGCTTGAGGAGGCTAATTTGCATATTCCAGGTGCCTTCTGGGAAAAGCAAAGAGTCTCCCTAAGCTAGAAGATCATTGGGTACAGCCGGGACCAGCTGCTTGGAAAGCATCACCAAACCAGGGATTCAAGCTTGAGGAGGATAATTTGCATATTCCAGGTGCCTTCTGGGAAAAGTGAAGAGTCTCCCTCAGCAAGAAGATCGTTGGGTACAGCCGGGACCAGCTGCTTGGAAAGAATCACCAAACCAGGGATTCAAGCTTGAGGAGGCTAATTTGCATATTCCAGGTGCCTTCTGGGAAAAGCGAAGAGTCTCCCTAAGCTAGAAGATCGTTGGGTACAGCCGGGACCAGCTGCTTGGAAAGCATCACCAAACCAGGGATTCAAGTTTGAGGAGGATAATTTGCATATTCCAGGTGCCTTCTGGGAAAAGCGAAGAGTCTCCCTAAGCTAGAAGATCGTTGGGTACAGCCGGGACCAGCTGCTTGGAAAGCATCACTAAACCAGGGATTCAAGCTTGAGGATAATTTGCATATTCCAGGTGCCTTCTGGGAAAAGCGAAGAGTCTCCCTCAGCAAGAAGATCGTTGGGTACAGCCGGGACCAGCTGCTTGGAAAGAATCACCAAACCAGGGATTCAAGCTTGAGAAGGCTAATTTGCATATTCCAGGTGCCTTCTGGGAAAAGCGAAGAGTCTCCCTCAGCAAGAAGATCGTTGGGTACAGCCGGGACCAGCTGCTTGGAAAGAATCACCAAACCAGGGATTCAAGCTTGAGGAGGCTAATTTGCATATTCCAGGTGCCTTCTGGGAAAAGCGAAGAGTCTCCCTAAGCTAGAAGATCGTTGGGTACAGCCGGGACCAGCTGCTTGGAAAGCATCACCAAACCAGGGATTCAAGCTTGAGGAGGATAATTTGCATATTCCAGGTGCCTTCTGGGAAAAGCGAAGAGTCTCCCTAAGCTAGAAGATCGTTGGGTACAGCCGGGACCAGCTGCTTGGAAAGCATCACCAAACCAGGAATTCAAGCTTGAGGAGGATAATTTGCATATTCCAGGTGCCTTCTGGGAAAAGTGAAGAGTCTCCCTAAGCTAGAAGATCGTTGGGTACAGCCGGGACCAGCTGCTTGGAAAGCATCACCAAACCAGGGATTCAAGCTTGAGGAGGATAATTTGCATATTCCAGGTGCCTTCTGGGAAAAGCGAAGAGTCTCCCTAAGCTAGAAGATCGTTGGGTACAGCCGGGACCAGCTGCTTGGAAATCATCACCAAACCAGGAATTCAAGCTTGAGGAGGATAATTTGCATATTCCAGGTGCCTTCTGGGAAAAGCGAAGAGTCTCCCTAAGCTAGAAGATCGTTGGGTACAGCCGGGACCAGCTACTTGGAAAGCATCACCAACCAGGAATTCAAGCTTGAGGAGGATAATTTGCATATTCCAGGTGCCTTCTGGGAAAAGCGAAGAGTCTCCCTAAGCTAGAAGATCGTTGGGTACAGCCGGGACCAGCTGCTTGGAAAGCATCACCAAACCAGGGATTCAAGCTTGAGGAGGATAATTTGCATATTCCAGGTGCCTTCTGGGAAAAGCGAAGAGTCTCCCTCAGCAAGAAGATCGTTGGGTACAGCCGGGACCAGCTGCTTGGAAAGAATCACCAAACCAGGGATTCAAGCTTGAGGAGGCTAATTTGCATATTCCAGGTGCCTTCTGGGAAAAGCGAAGAGTCTCCCTAAGCTAGAAGATCGTTGGGTACAGCCGGGACCAGCTGCTTGGAAAGCATCACCAAACCAGGGATTCAAGCTTGAGGAGGATAATTTGCATATTCCAGGTGCCTTCTGGGAAAAGCGAAGAGTCTCTCTAAGCTAGAAGATCGTTGGGTACAGCCGGGACCAGCTGCTTGGAAAGCATCACCAAACCAGGGATTCAAGCTTGAGGAGGATAATTTGCATATTCCAGGTGCCTTCTGGGAAAAGCGAAGAGTCTCCCTCAGCAAGAAGATCGTTGGGTACAGCCGGGACCAGCTGCTTGGAAAGAATCACCAAACCAGGGATTCAAGCTTGAGGAGGCTAATTTGCATATTCCAGGTGCCTTCTGGGAAAAGCGAAGAGTCTCCCTAAGCTAGAAGATCGTTGGGTACAGCCGGGACCAGCTGCTTGGAAAGCATCACCAAACCAGGGATTCAAGCTTGAGGAGGATAATTTGCATATTCCAGGTGCCTTCTGGGAAAAGCGAAGAGTCTCCCTAAGCTAGAAGATCGTTGGGTACAGCCGGGACCAGCTGCTTGGAAATCATCACCAAACCAGGAATTCAAGCTTGAGGAGGATAATTTGCATATTCCAGGTGCCTTCTGGGAAAAGCGAAGAGTCTCCCTAAGCTAGAAGATCGTTGGGTACAGCCGGGACCAGCTACTTGGAAAGCATCACCAACCAGGAATTCAAGCTTGAGGAGGATAATTTGCATATTCCAGGTGCCTTCTGGGAAAAGCGAAGAGTCTCCCTAAGCTAGAAGATCGTTGGGTACAGCCGGGACCAGCTGCTTGGAAAGCATCACCAAACCAGGGATTCAAGCTTGAGGAGGATAATTTGCATATTCCAGGTGCCTTCTGGGAAAAGCGAAGAGTCTCCCTCAGCAAGAAGATCGTTGGGTACAGCCGGGACCAGCTGCTTGGAAAGAATCACCAAACCAGGGATTCAAGCTTGAGGAGGCTAATTTGCATATTCCAGGTGCCTTCTGGGAAAAGCGAAGAGTCTCCCTAAGCTAGAAGATCGTTGGGTACAGCCGGGACCAGCTGCTTGGAAAGCATCACCAAACCAGGGATTCAAGCTTGAGGAGGATAATTTGCATATTCCAGGTGCCTTCTGGGAAAAGCGAAGAGTCTCTCTAAGCTAGAAGATCGTTGGGTACAGCCGGGACCAGCTGCTTGGAAAGCATCACCAAACCAGGGATTCAAGCTTGAGGAGGATAATTTGCATATTCCAGGTGCCTTCTGGGAAAAGCGAAGAGTCTCCCTCAGCAAGAAGATCGTTGGGTACAGCCGGGACCAGCTGCTTGGAAAGCATCACCAAACCAGGGATTCAAGCTTGAGGAGGCTAATTTGCATATTCCAGGTGCCTTCTGGGAAAAGCGAAGAGTCTCCCTAAGCTAGAAGATCGTTGGGTACAGCCGGGACCAGCTGCTTGGAAAGCATCACCAAACCAGGGATTCAAGTTTGAGGAGGATAATTTGCATATTCCAGGTGCCTTCTGGGAAAAGCGAAGAGTCTCCCTAAGCTAGAAGATCGTTGGGTACAGCCGGGACCAGCTGCTTGGAAAGCATCACCAAACCAGGGATTCAAGCTTGAGGAGGATAATTTGCATATTCCAGGTGCCTTCTGGGAAAAGCGAAGAGTCTCCCTAAGCTAGAAGATCGTTGGGTACAGCCGGGACCAGCTGCTTGGAAAGCATCACCAAACCAGGGATTCAAGCTTGAGGAGGATAATTTGCATATTCCAGGTGCCTTCTGGGAAAAGCGAAGAGTCTCCCTCAGCAAGAAGATTGTTGGGTACAGCCGGGACCAGCTGCTTGGAAAGAATCACCAAACCAGGGATTCAAGCTTGAGGAGGCTAATTTGCATATTCCAGGTGCCTTCTGAGAAAAGCGAAGAGTCTCCCTAAGCTAGAAGATCGTTGGGTACAGCCGGGACCAGCTGCTTGGAAAGCATCACCAAACCAGGGATTCAAGCTTGAGGAGGATAATTTGCATATTCCAGGTGCCTTCTGGGAAAAGCGAAGAGTCTCCCTAAGCTAGAAGATCGTTGGGTACAGCCGGGACCAGCTGCTTGGAAAGCATCACCAAACCAGGGATTCAAGCTTGAGGAGGATAATTTGCATATTCCAGGTGCCTTCTGGGAAAAGCGAAGAGTCTCCCTCAGCAAGAAGATCGTTGGGTACAGCCGGGACCAGCTGCTTGGAAATAATCACCAAATCAGGGATTCAAGCTTGAGGAGGCTAATTTGCATATTCCAGGTGCCTTCTGGGAAAAGCGAAGAGTCTCCCTAAGCTAGAAGATCGTTGGGTACAGCCGGGACCAGCTGCTTGGAAAGCATCACCAAACCAGGGATTCAAGCTTGAGGAGGATAATTTGCATATTCCAGGTGCCTTCTGGGAAAAGCGAAGAGTCTCCCTAAGCTAGAAGATCGTTGGGTACAGCCGGGACCAGCTGCTTGGAAAGCATCACCAAACCAGGGATTCAAGCTTGAGGAGCATAATTTGCATATTCCAGGTGCTTTCTGGGAAAAGCGAAGTGTCTCCCTAAGCTAGAAGATCGTTGGGTACAGCCGGGACCAGCTGCTTGGAAAGCATCACCAAACCAGGGATTCAAGCTTGAGGAGGATAATTTGCATATTCCAGGTGCCTTCTGGGAAAAGCGAAGAGTCTCCCTCAGCAAGAAGATCGTTGGGTACAGCCGGGACCAGCTGCTTGGAAAGAATCACCAAACCAGGGATTCAAGCTTGAGGAGGCTAATTTGCATATTCCAGGTGCCTTCTGGGAAAAGCAAAGAGTCTCCCTAAGCTAGAAGATCGTTGGGTACAGCCGGGACCAGCTGCTTGGAAAGCATCACCAAACCAGGGATTCAAGCTTGAGGAGGATAATTTGCATATTCCAGGTGCCTTCTGGGAAAAGCGAAGAGTCTCCCTCAGCAAGAAGATCGTTGGGTACAGCCGGGACCAGCTGCTTGGAAAGAATCACCAAACCAGGGATTCAAGCTTGAGGAGGCTAATTTGCATATTCCAGGTGCCTTCTGGGAAAAGCGAAGAGTCTCCCTAAGCTAGAAGATCGTTGGGTACAGCCGGGACCAGCTGCTTGGAAAGCATCACCAAACCAGGGATTCAAGTTTGAGGAGGATAATTTGCAAATTCCAGGTGCCTTCTGGGAAAAGCGAAGAGTCTCCCTAAGCTAGAAGATCGTTGGGTACAGCCGGGACCAGCTGCTTGGAAAGCATCACTAAACCAGGGATTCAAGCTTGAGGATAATTTGCATATTCCAGGTGCCTTCTGGGAAAAGCGAAGAGTCTCCCTCAGCAAGAAGATCGTTGGGTACAGCCGGGACCAGCTGCTTGGAAAGAATCACCAAACCAGGGATTCAAGCTTGAGGAGGCTAATTTGCATATTCCAGGTGCCTTCTGGGAAAAGCGAAGAGTCTCCCTAAGCTAGAAGATCGTTGGGTACAGCCGGGACCAGCTGCTTGGAAAGCATCACCAAACCAGGGATTCAAGCTTGAGGAGGATAATTTGCATATTCCAGGTGCCTTCTGGGAAAAGCGAAGAGTCTCCCTAAGCTAGAAGATCGTTGGGTACAGCCGGGACCAGCTGCTTGGAAAGCATCACCAAACCAGGAATTCAAGCTTGAGGAGGATAATTTGCATATTCCAGGTGCCTTCTGGGAAAAGTGAAGAGTCTCCCTAAGCTAGAAGATCGTTGGGTACAGCCGGGACCAGCTGCTTGGAAAGCATCACCAAACCAGGGATTCAAGCTTGAGGAGGATAATTTGCATATTCCAGGTGCCTTCTGGGAAAAGCGAAGAGTCTCCCTAAGCTAGAAGATCGTTGGGTACAGCCGGGACCAGCTGCTTGGAAATCATCACCAAACCAGGGATTCAAGCTTGAGGAGGATAATTTGCATATTCCAGGTGCCTTCTGGGAAAAGCGAAGAGTCTCCCTAAGCTAGAAGATCGTTGGGTACAGCCGGGACCAGCTACTTGGAAAGCATCACCAACCAGGAATTCAAGCTTGAGGAGGATAATTTGCATATTCCAGGTGCCTTCTGGGAAAAGCGAAGAGTCTCCCTAAGCTAGAAGATAGTTGGGTACAGCCGGGACCAGCTGCTTGGAAAGCATCACCAAACCAGGGATTCAAGCTTGAGGAGGATAATTTGCATATTCCAGGTGCCTTCTGGGAAAAGCGAAGAGTCTCCCTAAGCTAGAAGATCGTTGGGTACAGCCGGGACCAGCTGCTTGGAAAGCATCACCAAACCAGGGATTCAAGCTTGAGGAGGATAATTTGCATATTCCAGGTGCTTTCTGGGAAAAGCGAAGTGTCTCCCTAAGCTAGAAGATCGTTGGGTACAGCCGGGACCAGCTGCTTGGAAAGCATCACCAAACCAGGGATTCAAGCTTGAGGAGGATAATTTGCATATTCCAGGTGCCTTCTGGGAAAAGCGAAGAGTCTCCCTCAGCAAGAAGATCGTTGGGTACAGCCGGGACCAGCTGCTTGGAAAGAATCACCAAACCAGGGATTCAAGCTTGAGGAGGCTAATTTGCATATTCCAGGTGCCTTCTGGGAAAAGCAAAGAGTCTCCCTAAGCTAGAAGATCGTTGGGTACAGCCGGGACCAGCTGCTTGGAAAGCATCACCAAACCAGGGATTCAAGCTTGAGGAGGATAATTTGCATATTCCAGGTGCCTTCTGGGAAAAGCGAAGAGTCTCCCTCAGCAAGAAGATCGTTGGGTACAGCCGGGACCAGCTGCTTGGAAAGAATCACCAAACCAGGGATTCAAGCTTGAGGAGGCTAATTTGCATATTCCAGGTGCCTTCTGGGAAAAGCGAAGAGTCTCCCTAAGCTAGAAGATCGTTGGGTACAGCCGGGACCAGCTGCTTGGAAAGCATCACCAAACCAGGGATTCAAGTTTGAGGAGGATAATTTGCATATTGCAGGTGCCTTCTGGGAAAAGCGAAGAGTCTCCCTAAGCTAGAAGATCGTTGGGTACAGCCGGGACCAGCTGCTTGGAAAGCATCACTAAACCAGGGATTCAAGCTTGAGGATAATTTGCATATTCCAGGTGCCTTCTGGGAAAAGCGAAGAGTCTCCCTCAGCAAGAAGATCGTTGGGTACAGCCGGGACCAGCTGCTTGGAAAGAATCACCAAACCAGGGATTCAAGCTTGAGGAGGCTAATTTGCATATTCCAGGTGCCTTCTGGGAAAAGCGAAGAGTCTCCCTAAGCTAGAAGATCGTTGGGTACAGCCGGGACCAGCTGCTTGGAAAGCATCACCAAACCAGGGATTCAAGCTTGAGGAGGATAATTTGCATATTCCAGGTGCCTTCTGGGAAAAGTGAAGAGTCTCCCTAAGCTAGAAGATCGTTGGGTACAGCCGGGACCAGCTGCTTGGAAAGCATCACCAAACCAGGGATTCAAGCTTGAGGAGGATAATTTGCATATTCCAGGTGCCTTCTGGGAAAAGCGAAGAGTCTCCCTAAGCTAGAAGATCGTTGGGTACAGCCGGGACCAGCTGCTTGGAAATCATCACCAAACCAGGGATTCAAGCTTGAGGAGGATAATTTGCATATTCCAGGTGCCTTCTGGGAAAAGCGAAGAGTCTCCCTAAGCTAGAAGATCGTTGGGTACAGCCGGGACCAGCTACTTGGAAAGCATCACCAACCAGGAATTCAAGCTTGAGGAGGATAATTTGCATATTCCAGGTGCCTTCTGGGAAAAGCGAAGAGTCTCCCTAAGCTAGAAGATAGTTGGGTACAGCCGGGACCAGCTGCTTGGAAAGCATCACCAAACCAGGGATTCAAGCTTGAGGAGGATAATTTGCATATTCCAGGTGCCTTCTGGGAAAAGCGAAGAGTCTCCCTAAGCTAGAAGATCGTTGGGTACAGCCGGGACCAGCTGCTTGGAAAGCATCACCAAACCAGGGATTCAAGCTTGAGGAGGATAATTTGCATATTCCAGGTGCCTTCTGGGAAAAGCGAAGAGTCTCCCTAAGCTAGAAGATCGTTGGGTACAGCCGGGACCAGCTGCTTGGAAAGCATCACCAAACCAGGGATTCAAGCTTGAGGAGGATAATTTGCATATTCCAGGTGCCTTCTGGGAAAAGCGAAGAGTCTCCCTCAGCAAGAAGATTGTTGGGTACAGCCGGGACCAGCTGCTTGGAAAGAATCACCAAACCAGGGATTCAAGCTTGAGGAGGCTAATTTGCATATTCCAGGTGCCTTATGGGAAAAGCGAAGAGTCTCCCTAAGCTAGAAGATCGTTGGGTACAGCCGGGACCAGCTGCTTGGAAAGCATCACCAAACCAGGGATTCAAGCTTGAGGAGGATAATTTGCATATTCCAGGTGCCTTCTGGGAAAAGTGAAGAGTCTCCCTAAGCTAGAAGATCGTTGGGTACAGCCGGGACCAGCTGCTTGGAAAGCATCACCAAACCAGGGATTCAAGCTTGAGGAGGATAATTTGCATATTCCAGGTGCCTTCTGGGAAAAGCGAAGAGTCTCCCTCAGCAAGAAGATCGTTGGGTACAGCCGGGACCAGCTGCTTGGAAAGAATCACCAAACCAGGGATTCAAGCTTGAGGAGGCTAATTTGCATATTCCAGGTGCCTTCTGGGAAAAGCAAAGAGTCTCCCTAAGCTAGAAGATCGTTGGGTACAGCCGGGACCAGCTGCTTGGAAAGCATCACCAAACCAGGGATTCAAGCTTGAGGAGGATAATTTGCATATTCCAGGTGCCTTCTGGGAAAAGCGAAGAGTCTCCCTCAGCAAGAAGATCGTTGGGTACAGCCGGGACCAGCTGCTTGGAAAGAATCACCAAACCAGGGATTCAAGCTTGAGGAGGCTAATTTGCATATTCCAGGTGCCTTCTGGGAAAAGCAAAGAGTCTCCCTAAGCTAGAAGATCGTTGGGTACAGCCGGGACCAGCTGCTTGGAAAGCATCACCAAACCAGGGATTCAAGCTTGAGGAGGATAATTTGCATATTCCAGGTGCCTTCTGGGAAAAGCGAAGAGTCTCCCTCAGCAAGAAGATCGTTGGGTACAGCCGGGACCAGCTGCTTGGAAAGAATCACCAAACCAGGGATTCAAGCTTGAGGAGGCTAATTTGCATATTCCAGGTGCCTTCTGGGAAAAGCGAAGAGTCTCCCTAAGCTAGAAGATCGTTGGGTACAGCCGGGACCAGCTGCTTGGAAATCATCACCAAACCAGGGATTCAAGCTTGAGGAGGATAATTTGCATATTCCAGGTGCCTTCTGGGAAAAGCGAAGAGTCTCTCTAAGCTAGAAGATCGTTGGGTACAGCCGGGACCAGCTGCTTGGAAAGCATCACCAAACCAGGGATTCAAGCTTGAGGAGGATAATTTGCATATTCCAGGTGCCTTCTGGGAAAAGCGAAGAGTCTCCCTCAGCAAGAAGATCGTTGGGTACAGCCGGGACCAGCTGCTTGGAAAGAATCACCAAACCAGGGATTCAAGCTTGAGGAGGCTAATTTGCATATTCCAGGTGCCTTCTGGGAAAAGCGAAGAGTCTCCCTAAGCTAGAAGATCGTTGGGTACAGCCGGGACCAGCTGCTTGGAAAGCATCACCAAACCAGGGATTCAAGTTTGAGGAGGATAATTTGCATATTCCAGGTGCCTTCTGGGAAAAGCGAAGAGTCTCCCTAAGCTAGAAGATCGTTGGGTACAGCCGGGACCAGCTGCTTGGAAAGCATCACCAAACCAGGGATTCAAGCTTGAGGAGGATAATTTGCATATTCCAGGTGCCTTCTGGGAAAAGCGAAGAGTCTCCCTAAGCTAGAAGATCGTTGGGTACAGCCGGGACCAGCTGCTTGGAAAGCATCACCAAACCAGGGATTCAAGCTTGAGGAGGATAATTTGCATATTCCAGGTGCCTTCTGGGAAAAGCGAAGAGTCTCCCTCAGCAAGAAGATTGTTGGGTACAGCCGGGACCAGCTGCTTGGAAAGAATCACCAAACCAGGGATTCAAGCTTGAGGAGGCTAATTTGCATATTCCAGGTGCCTTCTGAGAAAAGCGAAGAGTCTCCCTAAGCTAGAAGATCGTTGGGTACAGCCGGGACCAGCTGCTTGGAAAGCATCACCAAACCAGGGATTCAAGCTTGAGGAGGATAATTTGCATATTCCAGGTGCCTTCTGGGAAAAGCGAAGAGTCTCCCTAAGCTAGAAGATCGTTGGGTACAGCCGGGACCAGCTGCTTGGAAAGCATCACCAAACCAGGGATTCAAGCTTGAGGAGGATAATTTGCATATTCCAGGTGCCTTCTGGGAAAAGCGAAGAGTCTCCCTCAGCAAGAAGATCGTTGGGTACAGCCGGGACCAGCTGCTTGGAAATAATCACCAAATCAGGGATTCAAGCTTGAGGAGGCTAATTTGCATATTCCAGGTGCCTTCTGGGAAAAGCGAAGAGTCTCCCTAAGCTAGAAGATCGTTGGGTACAGCCGGGACCAGCTGCTTGGAAAGCATCACCAAACCAGGGATTCAAGCTTGAGGAGGATAATTTGCATATTCCAGGTGCCTTCTGGGAAAAGCGAAGAGTCTCCCTAAGCTAGAAGATCGTTGGGTACAGCCGGGACCAGCTGCTTGGAAAGCATCACCAAACCAGGGATTCAAGCTTGAGGAGCATAATTTGCATATTCCAGGTGCCTTCTGGGAAAAGCGAAGAGTCTCCCTAAGCTAGAAGATCGTTGGGTACAGCCGGGACCAGCTGCTTGGAAAGCATCACCAAACCAGGGATTCAAGCTTGAGGAGGATAATTTGCATATTCCAGGTGCCTTCTGGGAAAAGCGAAGAGTCTCCCTCAGCAAGAAGATCGTTGGGTACAGCCGGGACCAGCTGCTTGGAAAGAATCACCAAACCAGGGATTCAAGCTTGAGGAGGCTAATTTGCATATTCCAGGTGCCTTCTGGGAAAAGCAAAGAGTCTCCCTAAGCTAGAAGATCGTTGGGTACAGCCGGGACCAGCTGCTTGGAAAGCATCACCAAACCAGGGATTCAAGCTTGAGGAGGATAATTTGCATATTCCAGGTGCCTTCTGGGAAAAGCGAAGAGTCTCCCTCAGCAAGAAGATCGTTGGGTACAGCCGGGACCAGCTGCTTGGAAAGAATCACCAAACCAGGGATTCAAGCTTGAGGAGGCTAATTTGCATATTCCAGGTGCCTTCTGGGAAAAGCGAAGAGTCTCCCTAAGCTAGAAGATCGTTGGGTACAGCCGGGACCAGCTGCTTGGAAAGCATCACCAAACCAGGGATTCAAGTTTGAGGAGGATAATTTGCATATTCCAAGTGCCTTCTGGGAAAAGCGAAGAGTCTCCCTAAGCTAGAAGATCGTTGGGTACAGCCGGGACCAGCTGCTTGGAAAGCATCACTAAACCAGGGATTCAAGCTTGAGGATAATTTGCATATTCCAGGTGCCTTCTGGGAAAAGCGAAGAGTCTTCCTAAGCTAGAAGATCGTTGGGTACAGCCGGGACCAGCTGCTTGGAAAGCATCACCAAACCAGGGATTCAAGCTTGAGGAGGATAATTTGCATATTCCAGGTGCCTTCTGGGAAAAGCAAAGAGTCTCCCTAAGCTAGAAGATCGTTGGGTACAGCCGAGACCAGCTGCTTGGAAAGCATCACCAAACCAGGAATTCAAGCTTGAGGAGGATAATTTGCATATTCCAGGTGCCTTCTGGGAAAAGCGAAGAGTCTCCCTAAGCTAGAAGATCGTTGGGTACAGCCGGGACCAGCTGCTTGGAAAGCATCACCAAACCAGGGATTCAAGCTTGAGGAGGATAATTTGCATATTCCAGGTGCCTTCTGGGAAAAGCGAAGAGTCTCCCTCAGCAAGAAGATCGTTGGGTACAGCCGGGACCAGCTGCTTGGAAATAATCACCAAATCAGGGATTCAAGCTTGAGGAGGCTAATTTGCATATTCCAGGTGCCTTCTGGGAAAAGCGAAGAGTCTCCCTAAGCTAGAAGATCGTTGGGTACAGCCGGGACCAGCTGCTTGGAAAGCATCACCAAACCAGGGATTCAAGCTTGAGGAGGATAATTTGCATATTCCAGGTGCCTTCTGGGAAAAGCGAAGAGTCTCCCTAAGCTAGAAGATCGTTGGGTACAGCCGGGACCAGCTGCTTGGAAAGCATCACCAAACCAGGGATTCAAGCTTGAGGAGCATAATTTGCATATTCCAGGTGCCTTCTGGGAAAAGCGAAGAGTCTCCCTAAGCTAGAAGATCGTTGGGTACAGCCGGGACCAGCTGCTTGGAAAGCATCACCAAACCAGGGATTCAAGCTTGAGGAGGATAATTTGCATATTCCAGGTGCCTTCTGGGAAAAGCGAAGAGTCTCCCTCAGCAAGAAGATCGTTGGGTACAGCCGGGACCAGCTGCTTGGAAAGAATCACCAAACCAGGGATTCAAGCTTGAGGAGGCTAATTTGCATATTCCAGGTGCCTTCTGGGAAAAGCAAAGAGTCTCCCTAAGCTAGAAGATCGTTGGGTACAGCCGGGACCAGCTGCTTGGAAAGCATCACCAAACCAGGGATTCAAGCTTGAGGAGGATAATTTGCATATTCCAGGTGCCTTCTGGGAAAAGCGAAGAGTCTCCCTCAGCAAGAAGATCGTTGGGTACAGCCGGGACCAGCTGCTTGGAAAGAATCACCAAACCAGGGATTCAAGCTTGAGGAGGCTAATTTGCATATTCCAGGTGCCTTCTGGGAAAAGCGAAGAGTCTCCCTAAGCTAGAAGATCGTTGGGTACAGCAGGGACCAGCTGCTTGGAAAGCATCACCAAACCAGGGATTCAAGTTTGAGGAGGATAATTTGCATATTCCAGGTGCCTTCTGGGAAAAGCGAAGAGTCTCCCTAAGCTAGAAGATCGTTGGGTACAGCCGGGACCAGCTGCTTGGAAAGCATCACTAAACCAGGGATTCAAGCTTGAGGATAATTTGCATATTCCAGGTGCCTTCTGGGAAAAGCGAAGAGTCTCCCTCAGCAAGAAGATCGTTGGGTACAGCCGGGACCAGCTGCTTGGAAAGAATCACCAAACCAGGGATTCAAGCTTGAGGAGGCTAATTTGCATATTCCAGGTGCCTTCTGGGAAAAGCGAAGAGTCTCCCTAAGCTAGAAGATCGTTGGGTACAGCCGGGACCAGCTGCTTGGAAAGCATCACCAAACCAGGGATTCAAGCTTGAGGAGGATAATTTGCATATTCCAGGTGCCTTCTGGGAAAAGCGAAGAGTCTCCCTCAGCAAGAAGATTGTTGGGTACAGCCGGGACCAGCTGCTTGGAAAGAATCACCAAACCAGGGATTCAAGCTTGAGGAGGCTAATTTGCATATTCCAGGTGCCTTCTGAGAAAAGCGAAGAGTCTCCCTAAGCTAGAAGATCGTTGGGTACAGCCGGGACCAGCTGCTTGGAAAGCATCACCAAACCAGGGATTCAAGCTTGAGGAGGATAATTTGCATATTCCAGGTGCCTTCTGGGAAAAGCGAAGAGTCTCCCTAAGCTAGAAGATCGTTGGGTACAGCCGGGACCAGCTGCTTGGAAAGCATCACCAAACCAGGGATTCAAGCTTGAGGAGGATAATTTGCATATTCCAGGTGCCTTCTGGGAAAAGCGAAGAGTCTCCCTCAGCAAGAAGATCATTGGGTACAGCCGGGACCAGCTGCTTGGAAATAATCACCAAATCAGGGATTCAAGCTTGAGGAGGCTAATTTGCATATTCCAGGTGCCTTCTGGGAAAAGCGAAGAGTCTCCCTAAGCTAGAAGATCGTTGGGTACAGCCGGGACCAGCTGCTTGGAAAGCATCACCAAACCAGGGATTCAAGCTTGAGGAGGATAATTTGCATATTCCAGGTGCCTTCTGGGAAAAGCGAAGAGTCTCCCTAAGCTAGAAGATCGTTGGGTACAGCCGGGACCAGCTGCTTGGAAAGCATCACCAAACCAGGGATTCAAGCTTGAGGAGCATAATTTGCATATTCCAGGTGCCTTCTGGGAAAAGCGAAGAGTCTCCCTAAGCTAGAAGATCGTTGGGTACAGCCGGGACCAGCTGCTTGGAAAGCATCACCAAACCAGGGATTCAAGCTTGAGGAGGATAATTTGCATATTCCAGGTGCCTTCTGGGAAAAGCGAAGAGTCTCCCTCAGCTAGAAGATCGTTGGGTACAGCCGGGACCAGCTGCTTGGAAAGCATCACCAAACCAGGGATTCAAGCTTGAGGAGCATAATTTGCATATTCCAGGTGCCTTCTGGGAAAAGCGAAGAGTCTCCCTAAGCTAGAAGATCGTTGGGTACAGCCGGGACCAGCTGCTTGGAAAGCATCACCAAACCAGGGATTCAAGCTTGAGGAGGATAATTTGCATATTCCAGGTGCCTTCTGGGAAAAGCGAAGAGTCTCCCTCAGCAAGAAGATCGTTGGGTACAACCGGGACCAGCTGCTTGGAAAGAATCACCAAACCAGGGATTCAAGCTTGAGGAGGCTAATTTGCATATTCCAGGTGCCTTCTGGGAAAAGCAAAGAGTCTCCCTAAGCTAGAAGATCGTTGGGTACAGCCGGGACCAGCTGCTTGGAAAGCATCACCAAACCAGGGATTCAAGCTTGAGGAGGATAATTTGCATATTCCAGGTGCCTTCTGGGAAAAGCGAAGAGTCTCCCTCAGCAAGAAGATCGTTGGGTACAGCCGGGACCAGCTGCTTGGAAAGAATCACCAAACCAGGGATTCAAGCTTGAGGAGGCTAATTTGCATATTCCAGGTGCCTTCTGGGAAAAGCGAAGAGTCTCCCTAAGCTAGAAGATCGTTGGGTACAGCCGGGACCAGCTGCTTGGAAAGCATCACCAAACCAGGGATTCAAGTTTGAGGAGGATAATTTGCATATTCCAAGTGCCTTCTGGGAAAAGCGAAGAGTCTCCCTAAGCTAGAAGATCGTTGGGTACAGCCGGGACCAGCTGCTTGGAAAGCATCACTAAACCAGGGATTCAAGCTTGAGGATAATTTGCATATTCCAGGTGCCTTCTGGGAAAAGCGAAGAGTCTCCCTCAGCAAGAAGATCGTTGGGTACAGCCGGGACCAGCTGCTTGGAAAGAATCACCAAACCAGGGATTCAAGCTTGAGGAGGCTAATTTGCATATTCCAGGTGCCTTCTGGGAAAAGCGAAGAGTCTCCCTAAGCTAGAAGATCGTTGGGTACAGCCGGGACCAGCTGCTTGGAAAGCATCACCAAACCAGGGATTCAAGCTTGAGGAGGATAATTTGCATATTCCAGGTGCCTTCTGGGAAAAGCGAAGAGTCTCCCTAAGCTAGAAGAACGTTGGGTACAGCCGGGACCAGCTGCTTGGAAATCATCACCAAACCAGGGATTCAAGCTTGAGGAGGATAATTTGCATATTCCAGGTGCCTTCTGGGAAAAGCGAAGAGTCTCCCTAAGCTAGAAGATCGTTGGGTACATCCGGGACCAGCTGCTTGGAAAGCATCACCAAACCAGGGATTCAAGCTTGAGGAGGATAATTTGCATATTCCAGGTGCCTTCTGGGAAAAGCGAAGAGTCTCCCTAAGCTAGAAGATCGTTGGGTACAGCCGAGACCAGCTGCTTGGAAAGCATCACCAAACCAGGGATTCAAGCTTGAGGAGGATAATTTGCATATTCCAGGTGCCTTCTGGGAAAAGCGAAGAGTCTCCCTAAGCTAGAAGATCGTTGGGTACAGCCGGGACCAGCTGCTTGAAAAGCATCACCAAACCAGGGATTCAAGCTTGAGGAGGCTAATTTGCATATTCCAGGTGCCTTCTGGGAAAAGCGAAGAGTCTCCCTAAGCTAGAAGATCGTTGGGTACAGCCGGGACCAGCTGCTTGGAAAGCATCACCAAACCAGGGATTCAAGCTTGAGGAGGATAATTTGCATATTCCAGGTGCCTTCTGGGAAAAGCGAAGAGTCTCCCTAAGCTAGAAGATCGTTGGGTACAGCCGGGACCAGCTGCTTGGAAAGCATCACCAAACCAGGGATTCAAGCTTGAGGAGGATAATTTGCATATTCCAGGTGCCTTCTGGGAAAAGCGAAGAGTCTCCCTCAGCAAGAAGATTGTTGGGTACAGCCGGGACCAGCTGCTTGGAAAGAATCACCAAACCAGGGATTCAAGCTTGAGGAGGCTAATTTGCATATTCCAGGTGCCTTCTGAGAAAAGCGAAGAGTCTCCCTAAGCTAGAAGATCGTTGGGTACAGCCGGGACCAGCTGCTTGGAAAGCATCACCAAACCAGGGATTCAAGCTTGAGGAGGATAATTTGCATATTCCAGGTGCCTTCTGGGAAAAGCGAAGAGTCTCCCTAAGCTAGAAGATCGTTGGGTACAGCCGGGACCAGCTGCTTGGAAAGCATCACCAAACCAGGGATTCAAGCTTGAGGAGGATAATTTGCATATTCCAGGTGCCTTCTGGGAAAAGCGAAGAGTCTCCCTCAGCAAGAAGATCGTTGGGTACAGCCGGGACCAGCTGCTTGGAAATAATCACCAAATCAGGGATTCAAGCTTGAGGAGGCTAATTTGCATATTCCAGGTGCCTTCTGGGAAAAGCGAAGAGTCTCCCTAAGCTAGAAGATCGTTGGGTACAGCCGGGACCAGCTGCTTGGAAAGCATCACCAAACCAGGGATTCAAGCTTGAGGAGGATAATTTGCATATTCCAGGTGCCTTCTGGGAAAAGCGAAGAGTCTCCCTAAGCTAGAAGATCGTTGGGTACAGCCGGGACCAGCTGCTTGGAAAGCATCACCAAACCAGGGATTCAAGCTTGAGGAGCATAATTTGCATATTCCAGGTGCCTTCTGGGAAAAGCGAAGAGTCTCCCTAAGCTAGAAGATCGTTGGGTACAGCCGGGACCAGCTGCTTGGAAAGCATCACCAAACCAGGGATTCAAGCTTGAGGAGGATAATTTGCATATTCCAGGTGCCTTCTGGGAAAAGCGAAGAGTCTCCCTCAGCAAGAAGATCGTTGGGTACAGCCGGAACCAGCTGCTTGGAAAGAATCACCAAACCAGGGATTCAAGCTTGAGGAGGCTAATTTGCATATTCCAGGTGCCTTCTGGGAAAAGCAAAGAGTCTCCCTAAGCTAGAAGATCGTTGGGTACAGCCGGGACCAGCTGCTTGGAAAGCATCACCAAACCAGGGATTCAAGCTTGAGGAGGATAATTTGCATATTCCAGGTGCCTTCTGGGAGAAGCGAAGAGTCTCCCTCAGCAAGAAGATCGTTGGGTACAGCCGGGACCAGCTGCTTGGAAAGAATCACCAAACCAGGGATTCAAGCTTGAGGAGGCTAATTTGCATATTCCAGGTGCCTTCTGGGAAAAGCGAAGAGTCTCCCTAAGCTAGAAGATCGTTGGGTACAGCCGGGACCAGCTGCTTGGAAAGCATCACCAAACCAGGGATTCAAGTTTGAGGAGGATAATTTGCATATTCCAGGTGCCTTCTGGGAAAAGCGAAGAGTCTCCCTAAGGTAGAAGATCGTTGGGTACAGCCGGGACCAGCTGCTTGGAAAGCATCACTAAACCAGGGATTCAAGCTTGAGGATAATTTGCATATTCCAGGTGCCTTCTGGGAAAAGCGAAGAGTCTCCCTCAGCAAGAAGATCGTTGGGTACAGCCGGGACCAGCTGCTTGGAAAGAATCACCAAACCAGGGATTCAAGCTTGAGGAGGCTAATTTGCATATTCCAGGTGCCTTCTGGGAAAAGCGAAGAGTCTCCCTCAGCAAGAAGATCGTTGGGTACAGCCGGGACCAGCTGCTTGGAAAGAATCACCAAACCAGGGATTCAAGCTTGAGGAGGCTAATTTGCATATTCCAGGTGCCTTCTGGGAAAAGCGAAGAGTCTCCCTAAGCTAGAAGATCGTTGGGTACAGCCGGGACCAGCTGCTTGGAAAGCATCACCAAACCAGGGATTCAAGCTTGAGGAGGATAATTTGCATATTCCAGGTGCCTTCTGGGAAAAGCGAAGAGTCTCCCTAAGCTAGAAGATCGTTGGGTACAGCTGGGACCAGCTGCTTGGAAAGCATCACCAAACCAGGAATTCAAGCTTGAGGAGGCTAATTTGCATATTCCAGGTGCCTTCTGGGAAAAGCGAAGAGTCTCCCTCAGCAAGAAGATCGTTGGGTACAGCCGGGACCAGCTGCTTGGAAAGAATCACCAAACCAGGGATTCAAGCTTGAGGAGGATAATTTGCATATTCCAGGTGCCTTCTGGGAAAAGCGAAGAGTCTCCCTAAGCTAGAAGATCGTTGGGTACAGCCGGGACCAGCTACTTGGAAAGCATCACCAACCAGGAATTCAAGCTTGAGGAGGATAATTTGCATATTCCAGGTGCCTTCTGGGAAAAGCGAAGAGTCTCCCTAAGCTAGAAGATAGTTGGGTACAGCCGGGACCAGCTGCTTGGAAAGCATCACCAAACCAGGGATTCAAGCTTGAGGAGGATAATTTGCATATTCCAGGTGCCTTCTGGGAAAAGCGAAGAGTCTCCCTCAGCAAGAAGATCGTTGGGTACAGCCGGGACCAGCTGCTTGGAAAGAATCACCAAACCAGGGATTCAAGCTTGAGGAGGCTAATTTGCATATTCCAGGTGCCTTCTGGGAAAAGCGAAGAGTCTCCCTAAGCTAGAAGATCGTTGGGTACAGCCGGGACCAGCTGCTTGGAAAGCATCACCAAACCAGGGATTCAAGCTTGAGGAGGATAATTTGCATATTCCAGGTGCCTTCTGGGAAAAGCGAAGAGTCTCCCTAAGCTAGAAGATCGTTGGGTACAGCCGGGACCAGCTGCTTGGAAAGCATCACCAAACCAGGGATTCAAGCTTGAGGAGGATAATTTGCATATTCCAGGTGCCTTCTGGGAAAAGCGAAGAGTCTCCCTCAGCAAGAAGATCGTTGGGTACAGCCGGGACCAGCTGCTTGGAAAGAATCACCAAACCAGGGATTCAAGCTTGAGGAGGCTAATTTGCATATTCCAGGTGCCTTCTGGGAAAAGCGAAGAGTCTCCCTAAGCTAGAAGATCGTTGGGTACAGCCGGGACCAGCTGCTTGGAAAGCATCACCAAACCAGGGATTCAAGTTTGAGGAGGATTATTTGCATATTCCAGGTGCCTTCTGGGAAAAGCGAAGAGTCTCCCTAAGCTAGAAGATCGTTGGGTACAGCCGGGACCAGCTGCTTGGAAAGCATCACCAAACCAGGGATTCAAGCTTGAGGAGGATAATTTGCATATTCCAGGTGCCTTCTGGGAAAAGCGAAGAGTCTCCCTAAGCTAGAAGATCGTTGGGTACAGCCGGGACCAGCTGCTTGGAAAGCATCACCAAACCAGGGATTCAAGCTTGAGGAGGATAATTTGCATATTCCAGGTGCCTTCTGGGAAAAGCGAAGAGTCTCCCTCAGCAAGAAGATCGTTGGGTACAGCCGGGACCAGCTGCTTGGAAAGAATCACCAAACCAGGGATTCAAGCTTGAGGAGGATAATTTGCATATTCCAGGTGCCTTCTGGGAAAAGCGAAGAGTCTCCCTAAGCTAGAAGATCGTTGGGTACAGCCGGGACCAGCTGCTTGGAAAGCATCACCAAACCAGGGATTCAAGTTTGAGGAGGATAATTTGCATATTCCAGGTGCCTTCTGGGAAAAGCGAAGAGTCTCCCTTAACTAGAAGTTCGTTGGGTACAGCCGGGACCAGCTGCTTGGAAAGCATCACCAAACCAGGGATTCAAGCTTGAGGAGGATAATTTGCATATTCCAGGTGCCTTCTGGGAAAAGCGAAGAGTCTCCCTAAGCTAGAAGATCGTTGGGTACAGCCGGGACCAGCTGCTTGGAAAGCATCACCAAACCAGGGATTCAAGCTTGAGGAGGATAATTTGCATATTCCAGGTGCCTTCTGGGAAAAGCGAAGAGTCTCCCTCAGCAAGTAGATTGTTGGGTACAGCCGGGACCAGCTGCTTGGAAAGAATCACCAAACCAGGGATTCAAGCTTGAGGAGGCTAATTTGCATATTCCAGGTGCCTTATGGGAAAAGCGAAGAGTCTCCCTAAGCTAGAAGATCGTTGGGTACAGCCGGGACCAGCTGCTTGGAAAGCATCACCAAACCAGGGATTCAAGCTTGAGGAGGATAATTTGCATATTCCAGGTGCCTTCTGGGAAAAGTGAAGAGTCTCCCTAAGCTAGAAGATCGTTGGGTACAGCCGGGACCAGCTGCTTGGAAAGCATCACCAAACCAGGGATTCAAGCTTGAGGAGGATAATTTGCATATTCCAGGTGCCTTCTGGGAAAAGTGAAGTCTCCCTAAGCTAGAAGATCGTTGGGTACAGCCGGGACCAGCTGCTTGGAAAGCATCACCAAACCAGGGATTCAAGCTTGAGGAGGATAATTTGCATATTCCAGGTGCCTTCTGGGAAAAGCGAAGAGTCTCCCTCAGCAAGAAGATCGTTGGGTACAGCCGGGACCAGCTGCTTGGAAAGAATCACCAAACCAGGGATTCAAGCTTGAGGAGGATAATTTGCATATTCCAGGTGCCTTCTGGGAAAAGCAAAGAGTCTCCCTAAGCTAGAAGATCGTTGGGTACAGCCGGGACCAGCTGCTTGGAAAGCATCACCAAACCAGGGATTCAAGCTTGAGGAGGATAATTTGCATATTCCAGGTGCCTTCTGGGAAAAGCGAAGAGTCTCCCTCAGCAAGAAGATCGTTGGGTACAGCCGGGACCAGCTGCTTGGAAAGAATCACCAAACCAGGGATTCAAGCTTGAGGAGGCTAATTTGCATATTCCAGGTGCCTTCTGGGAAAAGCGAAGAGTCTCCCTAAGCTAGAAGATCGTTGGGTACAGCCGGGACCAGCTGCTTGGAAAGCATCACCAAACCAGGGATTCAAGTTTGAGGAGGATAATTTGCATATTCCAAGTGCCTTCTGGGAAAAGCGAAGAGTCTCCCTAAGCTAGAAGATCGTTGGGTACAGCCGGGACCAGCTGCTTGGAAAGCATCACCAAACCAGGGATTCAAGCTTGAGGAGGATAATTTGCATATTCCAGGTGCCTTCTGGGAAAAGCGAAGAGTCTCCCTCAGCAAGAAGATCGTTGGGTACAGCCGGGACCAGCTGCTTGGAAAGAATCACCAAACCAGGGATTCAAGCTTGAGGAGGCTAATTTGCATATTCCAGGTGCCTTCTGGGAAAAGCGAAGAGTCTCCCTAAGCTAGAAGATCGTTGAGTACAGCCGGGACCAGCTGCTTGGAAAGCATCACCAAACCAGGGATTCAAGCTGGAGGAGGATAATTTGCATATTCCAGGTGCCTTCTGGGAAAAGCGAAGAGTCTCCCTAAGCTAGAAGATCGTTGGGTACAGTCGGGACCAACTGCTTGGAAAGCATCACCAAACCAGGGATTCAAGCTTGAGGAGGATAATTTGCATATTCCAGGTGCCTTCTGGGAAAAGCGAAGAGTCTCCCTAAGCTAGAAGATCGTTGGGTACAGCCGGAACCAGCTGCTTGGAAAGCATCACCAAACCAGGGATTCAAGCTTGAGGAGGATAATTTGCATATTCCAGGTGCCTTCTGGGAAAAGCGAAGAGTCTCCCTAAGCTAGAAGATCGTTGGGTACAGCCGGGACCAGCTGCTTGGAAAGCATCACCAAACCAGGAATTCAAGCTTGAGGAGGATAATTTGCATATTCCAGGTGCCTTCTGGGAAAAGCGAAGAGTCTCCCTAAGCTAGAAGATCGTTGGGTACAGCCGGGACCAGCTGCTTGGAAAGCATCACCAAACCAGGGATTCAAGCTTGAGGAGGATAATTTGCATATTCCAGGTGCCTTCTGGGAAAAGCGAAGAGTCTCCCTAAGCTAGAAGATCGTTGGGTACAGCCGGGACCAGCTGCTTGGAAAGCATCACCAAACCAGGGATTCAAGCTTGAGGAGGATAATTTGCATATTCCAGGTGCCTTCTGGGAAAAGCAAAGAGTCTCCCTCAGCAAGAAGATCGTTGGGTACAGCCGGGACCAGCTACTTGGAAAGCATCACCAAACCAGGGATTCAAGCTTGAGGAGGATAATTTGCATATTCCAGGTGCCTTCTGGGAAAAGCGAAGAGTCTCCCTAAGCTAGAAGATCGTTGGGTACAGCCAGGACCAGCTGCTTGGAAAGCATCACCAAACCAGGGATTCAAGCTTGAGGAGGATAATTTGCATATTCCAGGTGCCTTCTGGGAAAAGCGAAGAGTCTCCCTCAGCAAGAAGATCGTTGGGTACAGCCGGGACCAGCTGCTTGGAAAGCATCACCAAACCAGGGATTCAAGCTTGAGGAGGATAATTTGCATATTCCAGGTGCCTTCTGGGAAAAGCGAAGAGTCTCCCTAAGCTAGAAGATCGTTGGGTACAGCCGGGACCAGCTGCTTGGAAAGCATCACCAAACCAGGGATTCAAGTTTGAGGAGGATAATTTGCATATTCCAAGTGCCTTCTGGGAAAAGCGAAGAGTCTCCCTAAGCTAGAAGATCGTTGGGTACAGCCGGGACCAGCTGCTTGGAAAGCATCACCAAACCAGGGATTCAAGCTTGAGGAGGATAATTTGCATATTCCAGGTGCCTTCTGGGAAAAGCGAAGAGTCTCCCTCAGCAAGAAGATCGTTGGGTACAGCCGGGACCAGCTGCTTGGAAAGAATCACCAAACCAGGGATTCAAGCTTGAGGAGGCTAATTTGCATATTCCAGGTGCCTTCTGGGAAAAGCGAAGAGTCTCCCTAAGCTAGAAGATCGTTGAGTACAGCCGGGACCAGCTGCTTGGAAAGCATCACCAAACCAGGGATTCAAGCTGGAGGAGGATAATTTGCATATTCCAGGTGCCTTCTGGGAAAAGCGAAGAGTCTCCCTAAGCTAGAAGATCGTTGGGTACAGTCGGGACCAACTGCTTGGAAAGCATCACCAAACCAGGGATTCAAGCTTGAGGAGGATAATTTGCATATTCCAGGTGCCTTCTGGGAAAAGCGAAGAGTCTCCCTAAGCTAGAAGATCGTTGGGTACAGCCGGAACCAGCTGCTTGGAAAGCATCACCAAACCAGGGATTCAAGCTTGAGGAGGATAATTTGCATATTCCAGGTGCCTTCTGGGAAAAGCGAAGAGTCTCCCTAAGCTAGAAGATCGTTGGGTACAGCCGGGACCAGCTGCTTGGAAAGCATCACCAAACCAGGAATTCAAGCTTGAGGAGGATAATTTGCATATTCCAGGTGCCTTCTGGGAAAAGCGAAGAGTCTCCCTAAGCTAGAAGATCGTTGGGTACAGCCGGGACCAGCTGCTTGGAAAGCATCACCAAACCAGGGATTCAAGCTTGAGGAGGATAATTTGCATATTCCAGGTGCCTTCTGGGAAAAGCGAAGAGTCTCCCTAAGCTAGAAGATCGTTGGGTACAGCCGGGACCAGCTGCTTGGAAAGCATCACCAAACCAGGGATTCAAGCTTGAGGAGGATAATTTGCATATTCCAGGTGCCTTCTGGGAAAAGCAAAGAGTCTCCCTCAGCAAGAAGATCGTTGGGTACAGCCGGGACCAGCTACTTGGAAAGCATCACCAAACCAGGGATTCAAGCTTGAGGAGGATAATTTGCATATTCCAGGTGCCTTCTGGGAAAAGCGAAGAGTCTCCCTAAGCTAGAAGATCGTTGGGTACAGCCAGGACCAGCTGCTTGGAAAGCATCACCAAACCAGGGATTCAAGCTTGAGGAGGATAATTTGCATATTCCAGGTGCCTTCTGGGAAAAGCGAAGAGTCTCCCTCAGCAAGAAGATCGTTGGGTACAGCCGGGACCAGCTGCTTGGAAAGCATCACCAAACCAGGGATTCAAGCTTGAGGAGGATAATTTGCATATTCCAGGTGCCTTCTGGGAAAAGCGAAGAGTCTCCCTAAGCTAGAAGATCGTTGGGTACAGCCGGGACCAGCTGCTTGGAAAGCATCACCAAACCAGGGATTCAAGCTGGAGGAGGATAATTTGCATATTCCAGGTGCCTTCTGGGAAAAGCGAAGAGTCTCCCTAAGCTAGAAGATCGTTGGGTACAGTCGGGACCAGCTGCTTGGAAAGCATCACCAAACCAGGGATTCAAGCTTGAGGAGGATAATTTGCATATTCCAGGTGCCTTCTGGGAAAAGCGAAGAGTCTCCCTAAGCTAGAAGATCGTTGGGTACAGCCGGGACCAGCTGCTTGGAAAGCATCACCAAACCAGGGATTCAAGCTTGAGGAGGATAATTTGCATGTTCCAGGTGCCTTCTGGGAAAAGCGAAGAGTCTCCCTAAGCTAGAAGATCGTTGGGTACAGCCGGGACCAGCTGCTTGGAAAGCATCACCAAACCAGGGATTCAAGCTGGAGGAGGATAATTTGCATATTCCAGGTGCCTTCTGGGAAAAGCGAAGAGTCTCCCTAAGCTAGAAGATCGTTGGGTACAGTCGGGACCAGCTGCTTGGAAAGCATCACCAAACCAGGGATTCAAGCTTGAGGAGGATAATTTGCATATTCCAGGTGCCTTCTGGGAAAAGCGAAGAGTCTCCCTAAGCTAGAAGATCGTTGGGTACAGCCGGGACCAGCTGCTTGGAAAGCATCACCAAACCAGGGATTCAAGCTTGAGGAGGATAATTTGCATATTCCAGGTGCCTTCTGGGAAAAGCGAAGAGTCTCCCTCAGCAAGAAGATCGTTGGGTACAGCCGGGACCAGCTGCTTGGAAAGCATCACCAAACCAGGAATTCAAGCTTGAGGAGGATAATTTGCATATTCCAGGTGCCTTCTGGGAAAAGTGAAGAGTCTCCCTAAGCTAGAAGATCGTTGGGTACAGCCGGGACCAGCGGCTTGGAAAGCATCACCAAACCAGGGATTCAAGCTTGAGGAGGATAATTTGCATATTCCAGGTGCCTTCTGGGAAAAGCGAAGAGTCTCCCTAAGCTAGAAGATCGTTGGGTACAGCCGGGACCAGCTGCTTGGAAATCATCACCAAACCAGGGATTCAAGCTTGAGGAGGATAATTTGCATATTCCAGGTGCCTTCTGGGAAAAGCGAAGAGTCTCCCTAAGCTAGAAGATCGTTGGGTACAGCCGGGACCAGCTACTTGGAAAGCATCACCAACCAGGAATTCAAGCTTGAGGAGGATAATTTGCATATTCCAGGTGCCTTCTGGGAAAAGCGAAGAGTCTCCCTAAGCTAGAAGATAGTTGGGTACAGCCGGGACCAGCTGCTTGGAAAGCATCACCAAACCAGGGATTCAAGCTTGAGGAGGATAATTTGCATATTCCAGGTGCCTTCTGGGAAAAGCGAAGAGTCTCCCTAAGCTAGAAGATCGTTGGGTACAGCCGGGACCAGCTGCTTGGAAAGCATCACCAAACCAGGGATTCAAGCTGGAGGAGGATAATTTGCATATTCCAGGTGCCTTCTGGGAAAAACGAAGAGTCTCCCTAAGCTAGAAGATCGTTGGGTACAGTCGGGACCAGCTGCTTGGAAAGCATCACCAAACCAGGGATTCAAGCTTGAGGAGGATAATTTGCATATTCCAGGTGCCTTCTGGGAAAAGCGAAGAGTCTCCCTAAGCTAGAAGATCGTTGGGTACAGCCGGGACCAGCTGCTTGGAAAGCATCACCAAACCAGGGATTCAAGCTTGAGGAGGATAATTTGCATATTCCAGGTGCCTTCTGGGAAAAGCGAAGAGTCTCCCTCAGCAAGAAGATCGTTGGGTACAGCCGGGACCAGCTGCTTGGAAAGCATCACCAAACCAGGAATTCAAGCTTGAGGAGGATAATTTGCATATTCCAGGTGCCTTCTGGGAAAAGTGAAGAGTCTCCCTAAGCTAGAAGATCGTTGGGTACAGCCGGGACCAGCGGCTTGGAAAGCATCACCAAACCAGGGATTCAAGCTTGAGGAGGATAATTTGCATATTCCAGGTGCCTTCTGGGAAAAGCGAAGAGTCTCCCTAAGCTAGAAGATCGTTGGGTACAGCCGGGACCAGCTGCTTGGAAATCATCACCAAACCAGGGATTCAAGCTTGAGGAGGATAATTTGCATATTCCAGGTGCCTTCTGGGAAAAGCGAAGAGTCTCCCTAAGCTAGAAGATCGTTGGGTACAGCCGGGACCAGCTACTTGGAAAGCATCACCAACCAGGAATTCAAGCTTGAGGAGGATAATTTGCATATTCCAGGTGCCTTCTGGGAAAAGCGAAGAGTCTCCCTAAGCTAGAAGATAGTTGGGTACAGCCGGGACCAGCTGCTTGGAAAGCATCACCAAACCAGGGATTCAAGCTTGAGGAGGATAATTTGCATATTCCAGGTGCCTTCTGGGAAAAGCGAAGAGTCTCCCTCAGCAAGAAGATCGTTGGGTACAGCCGGGACCAGCTGCTTGGAAAGAATCACCAAACCAGGGATTCAAGCTTGAGGAGGCTAATTTGCATATTCCAGGTGCCTTCTGGGAAAAGCGAAGAGTCTCCCTAAGCTAGAAGATCGTTGGGTACAGCCGGGACCAGCTGCTTGGAAAGCATCACCAAACCAGGGATTCAAGCTTGAGGAGGATAATTTGCATATTCCAGGTGCCTTCTGGGAAAAGCGAAGAGTCTCCCTAAGCTAGAAGATCGTTGGGTACAGCCGGGACCAGCTGCTTGGAAAGCATCACCAAACCAGGGATTCAAGCTTGAGGAGGATAATTTGCATATTCCAGGTGCCTTCTGGGAAAAGCGAAGAGTCTCCCTCAGCAAGAAGATCGTTGGGTACAGCCGGGACCAGCTGCTTGGAAAGAATCACCAAACCAGGGATTCAAGCTTGAGGAGGCTAATTTGCATATTCCAGGTGCCTTCTGGGAAAAGCGAAGAGTCTCCCTAAGCTAGAAGATCGTTGGGTACAGCCGGGACCAGCTGCTTGGAAAGCATCACCAAACCAGGGATTCAAGTTTGAGGAGGATTATTTGCATATTCCAGGTGCCTTCTGGGAAAAGCGAAGAGTCTCCCTAAGCTAGAAGATCGTTGGGTACAGCCGGGACCAGCTGCTTGGAAAGCATCACCAAACCAGGGATTCAAGCTTGAGGAGGATAATTTGCATATTCCAGGTGCCTTCTGGGAAAAGCGAAGAGTCTCCCTAAGCTAGAAGATCGTTGGGTACAGCCGGGACCAGCTGCTTGGAAAGCATCACCAAACCAGGGATTCAAGCTTGAGGAGGATAATTTGCATATTCCAGGTGCCTTCTGGGAAAAGCGAAGAGTCTCCCTCAGCAAGAAGATCGTTGGGTACAGCCGGGACCAGCTGCTTGGAAAGAATCACCAAACCAGGGATTCAAGCTTGAGGAGGCTAATTTGCATATTCCAGGTGCCTTCTGGGAAAAGCGAAGAGTCTCCCTAAGCTAGAAGATCGTTGGGTACAGCCGGGACCAGCTGCTTGGAAAGCATCACCAAACCAGGGATTCAAGTTTGAGGAGGATAATTTGCATATTCCAGGTGCCTTCTGGGAAAAGCGAAGAGTCTCCCTTAACTAGAAGTTCGTTGGGTACAGCCGGGACCAGCTGCTTGGAAAGCATCACCAAACCAGGGATTCAAGCTTGAGGAGGATAATTTGCATATTCCAGGTGCCTTCTGGGAAAAGCGAAGAGTCTCCCTAAGCTAGAAGATCGTTGGGTACAGCCGGGACCAGCTGCTTGGAAAGCATCACCAAACCAGGGATTCAAGCTTGAGGAGGATAATTTGCATATTCCAGGTGCCTTCTGGGAAAAGCGAAGAGTCTCCCTCAGCAAGTAGATTGTTGGGTACAGCCGGGACCAGCTGCTTGGAAAGAATCACCAAACCAGGGATTCAAGCTTGAGGAGGCTAATTTGCATATTCCAGGTGCCTTATGGGAAAAGCGAAGAGTCTCCCTAAGCTAGAAGATCGTTGGGTACAGCCGGGACCAGCTGCTTGGAAAGCATCACCAAACCAGGGATTCAAGCTTGAGGAGGATAATTTGCATATTCCAGGTGCCTTCTGGGAAAAGTGAAGAGTCTCCCTAAGCTAGAAGATCGTTGGGTACAGCCGGGACCAGCTGCTTGGAAAGCATCACCAAACCAGGGATTCAAGCTTGAGGAGGATAATTTGCATATTCCAGGTGCCTTCTGGGAAAAGTGAAGAGTCTCCCTAAGCTAGAAGATCGTTGGGTACAGCCGGGACCAGCTGCTTGGAAAGCATCACCAAACCAGGGATTCAAGCTTGAGGAGGATAATTTGCATATTCCAGGTGCCTTCTGGGAAAAGCGAAGAGTCTCCCTCAGCAAGAAGATCGTTGGGTACAGCCGGGACCAGCTGCTTGGAAAGAATCACCAAACCAGGGATTCAAGCTTGAGGAGGATAATTTGCATATTCCAGGTGCCTTCTGGGAAAAGCAAAGAGTCTCCCTAAGCTAGAAGATCGTTGGGTACAGCCGGGACCAGCTGCTTGGAAAGCATCACCAAACCAGGGATTCAAGCTTGAGGAGGATAATTTGCATATTCCAGGTGCCTTCTGGGAAAAGCGAAGAGTCTCCCTCAGCAAGAAGATCGTTGGGTACAGCCGGGACCAGCTGCTTGGAAAGAATCACCAAACCAGGGATTCAAGCTTGAGGAGGCTAATTTGCATATTCCAGGTGCCTTCTGGGAAAAGCGAAGAGTCTCCCTAAGCTAGAAGATCGTTGGGTACAGCCGGGACCAGCTGCTTGGAAAGCATCACCAAACCAGGGATTCAAGTTTGAGGAGGATAATTTGCATATTCCAAGTGCCTTCTGGGAAAAGCGAAGAGTCTCCCTAAGCTAGAAGATCGTTGGGTACAGCCGGGACCAGCTGCTTGGAAAGCATCACCAAACCAGGGATTCAAGCTTGAGGAGGCTAATTTGCATATTCCAGGTGCCTTCTGGGAAAAGCGAAGAGTCTCCCTAAGCTAGAAGATCGTTGGGTACAGCCGGGACCAGCTGCTTGGAAAGCATCACCAAACCAGGGATTCAAGCTTGAGGAGGATAATTTGCATATTCCAGGTGCCTTCTGGGAAAAGCGAAGAGTCTCCCTCAGCAAGAAGATCGTTGGGTACAGCCGGGACCAGCTGCTTGGAAAGAATCACCAAACCAGGGATTCAAGCTTGAGGAGGCTAATTTGCATATTCCAGGTGCCTTCTGGGAAAAGCGAAGAGTCTCCCTAAGCTAGAAGATCGTTGGGTACAGCCGGGACCAGCTGCTTGGAAAGCATCACCAAACCAGGGATTCAAGCTTGAGGAGGATAATTTGCATATTCCAGGTGCCTTCTGGGAAAAGCGAAGAGTCTCCCTCAGCAAGAAGATCGTTGGGTACAGCCGGGACCAGCTGCTTGGAAAGAATCACCAAACCAGGGATTCAAGCTTGAGGAGGCTAATTTGCATATTCCAGGTGCCTTCTGGGAAAAGCGAAGAGTCTCCCTAAGCTAGAAGATCGTTGGGTACAGCCGGGACCAGCTGCTTGGAAAGCATCACCAAACCAGGGATTCAAGCTTGAGGAGGATAATTTGCATATTCCAGGTGCCTTCTGGGAAAAGCGAAGAGTCTCCCTAAGCTAGAAGATCGTTGGGTACAGCCGGGACCAGCTGCTTGGAAAGCATCACCAAACCAGGGATTCAAGCTTGAGGAGGATAATTTGCATATTCCAGGTGCCTTCTGGGAAAAGCGAAGAGTCTCCCTCAGCAAGAAGATCGTTGGGTACAGCCGGGACCAGCTGCTTGGAAAGAATCACCAAACCAGGGATTCAAGCTTGAGGAGGCTAATTTGCATATTCCAGGTGCCTTCTGGGAAAAGCGAAGAGTCTCCCTAAGCTAGAAGATCGTTGGGTACAGCCGGGACCAGCTGCTTGGAAAGCATCACCAAACCAGGGATTCAAGTTTGAGGAGGATTATTTGCATATTCCAGGTGCCTTCTGGGAAAAGCGAAGAGTCTCCCTAAGCTAGAAGATCGTTGGGTACAGCCGGGACCAGCTGCTTGGAAAGCATCACCAAACCAGGGATTCAAGCTTGAGGAGGATAATTTGCATATTCCAGGTGCCTTCTGGGAAAAGCGAAGAGTCTCCCTAAGCTAGAAGATCGTTGGGTACAGCCGGGACCAGCTGCTTGGAAAGCATCACCAAACCAGGGATTCAAGCTTGAGGAGGATAATTTGCATATTCCAGGTGCCTTCTGGGAAAAGCGAAGAGTCTCCCTCAGCAAGAAGATCGTTGGGTACAGCCGGGACCAGCTGCTTGGAAAGAATCACCAAACCAGGGATTCAAGCTTGAGGAGGCTAATTTGCATATTCCAGGTGCCTTCTGGGAAAAGCGAAGAGTCTCCCTAAGCTAGAAGATCGTTGGGTACAGCCGGGACCAGCTGCTTGGAAAGCATCACCAAACCAGGGATTCAAGTTTGAGGAGGATAATTTGCATATTCCAGGTGCCTTCTGGGAAAAGCGAAGAGTCTCCCTTAACTAGAAGTTCGTTGGGTACAGCCGGGACCAGCTGCTTGGAAAGCATCACCAAACCAGGGATTCAAGCTTGAGGAGGATAATTTGCATATTCCAGGTGCCTTCTGGGAAAAGCGAAGAGTCTCCCTAAGCTAGAAGATCGTTGGGTACAGCCGGGACCAGCTGCTTGGAAAGCATCACCAAACCAGGGATTCAAGCTTGAGGAGGATAATTTGCATATTCCAGGTGCCTTCTGGGAAAAGCGAAGAGTCTCCCTCAGCAAGTAGATTGTTGGGTACAGCCGGGACCAGCTGCTTGGAAAGAATCACCAAACCAGGGATTCAAGCTTGAGGAGGCTAATTTGCATATTCCAGGTGCCTTATGGGAAAAGCGAAGAGTCTCCCTAAGCTAGAAGATCGTTGGGTACAGCCGGGACCAGCTGCTTGGAAAGCATCACCAAACCAGGGATTCAAGCTTGAGGAGGATAATTTGCATATTCCAGGTGCCTTCTGGGAAAAGTGAAGAGTCTCCCTAAGCTAGAAGATCGTTGGGTACAGCCGGGACCAGCTGCTTGGAAAGCATCACCAAACCAGGGATTCAAGCTTGAGGAGGATAATTTGCATATTCCAGGTGCCTTCTGGGAAAAGTGAAGTCTCCCTAAGCTAGAAGATCGTTGGGTACAGCCGGGACCAGCTGCTTGGAAAGCATCACCAAACCAGGGATTCAAGCTTGAGGAGGATAATTTGCATATTCCAGGTGCCTTCTGGGAAAAGCGAAGAGTCTCCCTCAGCAAGAAGATCGTTGGGTACAGCCGGGACCAGCTGCTTGGAAAGAATCACCAAACCAGGGATTCAAGCTTGAGGAGGATAATTTGCATATTCCAGGTGCCTTCTGGGAAAAGCAAAGAGTCTCCCTAAGCTAGAAGATCGTTGGGTACAGCCGGGACCAGCTGCTTGGAAAGCATCACCAAACCAGGGATTCAAGCTTGAGGAGGATAATTTGCATATTCCAGGTGCCTTCTGGGAAAAGCGAAGAGTCTCCCTCAGCAAGAAGATCGTTGGGTACAGCCGGGACCAGCTGCTTGGAAAGAATCACCAAACCAGGGATTCAAGCTTGAGGAGGCTAATTTGCATATTCCAGGTGCCTTCTGGGAAAAGCGAAGAGTCTCCCTAAGCTAGAAGATCGTTGGGTACAGCCGGGACCAGCTGCTTGGAAAGCATCACCAAACCAGGGATTCAAGTTTGAGGAGGATAATTTGCATATTCCAAGTGCCTTCTGGGAAAAGCGAAGAGTCTCCCTAAGCTAGAAGATCGTTGGGTACAGCCGGGACCAGCTGCTTGGAAAGCATCACCAAACCAGGGATTCAAGCTTGAGGAGGATAATTTGCATATTCCAGGTGCCTTCTGGGAAAAGCGAAGAGTCTCCCTCAGCAAGAAGATCGTTGGGTACAGCCGGGACCAGCTGCTTGGAAAGAATCACCAAACCAGGGATTCAAGCTTGAGGAGGCTAATTTGCATATTCCAGGTGCCTTCTGGGAAAAGCGAAGAGTCTCCCTAAGCTAGAAGATCGTTGAGTACAGCCGGGACCAGCTGCTTGGAAAGCATCACCAAACCAGGGATTCAAGCTGGAGGAGGATAATTTGCATATTCCAGGTGCCTTCTGGGAAAAGCGAAGAGTCTCCCTAAGCTAGAAGATCGTTGGGTACAGTCGGGACCAACTGCTTGGAAAGCATCACCAAACCAGGGATTCAAGCTTGAGGAGGATAATTTGCATATTCCAGGTGCCTTCTGGGAAAAGCGAAGAGTCTCCCTAAGCTAGAAGATCGTTGGGTACAGCCGGAACCAGCTGCTTGGAAAGCATCACCAAACCAGGGATTCAAGCTTGAGGAGGATAATTTGCATATTCCAGGTGCCTTCTGGGAAAAGCGAAGAGTCTCCCTAAGCTAGAAGATCGTTGGGTACAGCCGGGACCAGCTGCTTGGAAAGCATCACCAAACCAGGAATTCAAGCTTGAGGAGGATAATTTGCATATTCCAGGTGCCTTCTGGGAAAAGCGAAGAGTCTCCCTAAGCTAGAAGATCGTTGGGTACAGCCGGGACCAGCTGCTTGGAAAGCATCACCAAACCAGGGATTCAAGCTTGAGGAGGATAATTTGCATATTCCAGGTGCCTTCTGGGAAAAGCGAAGAGTCTCCCTAAGCTAGAAGATCGTTGGGTACAGCCGGGACCAGCTGCTTGGAAAGCATCACCAAACCAGGGATTCAAGCTTGAGGAGGATAATTTGCATATTCCAGGTGCCTTCTGGGAAAAGCAAAGAGTCTCCCTCAGCAAGAAGATCGTTGGGTACAGCCGGGACCAGCTACTTGGAAAGCATCACCAAACCAGGGATTCAAGCTTGAGGAGGATAATTTGCATATTCCAGGTGCCTTCTGGGAAAAGCGAAGAGTCTCCCTAAGCTAGAAGATCGTTGGGTACAGCCAGGACCAGCTGCTTGGAAAGCATCACCAAACCAGGGATTCAAGCTTGAGGAGGATAATTTGCATATTCCAGGTGCCTTCTGGGAAAAGCGAAGAGTCTCCCTCAGCAAGAAGATCGTTGGGTACAGCCGGGACCAGCTGCTTGGAAAGCATCACCAAACCAGGGATTCAAGCTTGAGGAGGATAATTTGCATATTCCAGGTGCCTTCTGGGAAAAGCGAAGAGTCTCCCTAAGCTAGAAGATCGTTGGGTACAGCCGGGACCAGCTGCTTGGAAAGCATCACCAAACCAGGGATTCAAGCTGGAGGAGGATAATTTGCATATTCCAGGTGCCTTCTGGGAAAAGCGAAGAGTCTCCCTAAGCTAGAAGATCGTTGGGTACAGTCGGGACCAGCTGCTTGGAAAGCATCACCAAACCATGGATTCAAGCTTGAGGAGGATAATTTGCATATTCCAGGTGCCTTCTGGGAAAAGCGAAGAGTCTCCCTAAGCTAGAAGATCGTTGGGTACAGCCGGGACCAGCTGCTTGGAAAGCATCACCAAACCAGGGATTCAAGCTTGAGGAGGATAATTTGCATGTTCCAGGTGCCTTCTGGGAAAAGCGAAGAGTCTCCCTAAGCTAGAAGATCGTTGGGTACAGCCGGGACCAGCTGCTTGGAAAGCATCACCAAACCAGGGATTCAAGCTGGAGGAGGATAATTTGCATATTCCAGGTGCCTTCTGGGAAAAGCGAAGAGTCTCCCTAAGCTAGAAGATCGTTGGGTACAGTCGGGACCAGCTGCTTGGAAAGCATCACCAAACCAGGGATTCAAGCTTGAGGAGGATAATTTGCATATTCCAGGTGCCTTCTGGGAAAAGCGAAGAGTCTCCCTAAGCTAGAAGATCGTTGGGTACAGCCGGGACCAGCTGCTTGGAAAGCATCACCAAACCAGGGATTCAAGCTTGAGGAGGATAATTTGCATATTCCAGGTGCCTTCTGGGAAAAGCGAAGAGTCTCCCTCAGCAAGAAGATCGTTGGGTACAGCCGGGACCAGCTGCTTGGAAAGCATCACCAAACCAGGAATTCAAGCTTGAGGAGGATAATTTGCATATTCCAGGTGCCTTCTGGGAAAAGTGAAGAGTCTCCCTAAGCTAGAAGATCGTTGGGTACAGCCGGGACCAGCGGCTTGGAAAGCATCACCAAACCAGGGATTCAAGCTTGAGGAGGATAATTTGCATATTCCAGGTGCCTTCTGGGAAAAGCGAAGAGTCTCCCTAAGCTAGAAGATCGTTGGGTACAGCCGGGACCAGCTGCTTGGAAATCATCACCAAACCAGGGATTCAAGCTTGAGGAGGATAATTTGCATATTCCAGGTGCCTTCTGGGAAAAGCGAAGAGTCTCCCTAAGCTAGAAGATCGTTGGGTACAGCCGGGACCAGCTACTTGGAAAGCATCACCAACCAGGAATTCAAGCTTGAGGAGGATAATTTGCATATTCCAGGTGCCTTCTGGGAAAAGCGAAGAGTCTCCCTAAGCTAGAAGATAGTTGGGTACAGCCGGGACCAGCTGCTTGGAAAGCATCACCAAACCAGGGATTCAAGCTTGAGGAGGATAATTTGCATATTCCAGGTGCCTTCTGGGAAAAGCGAAGAGTCTCCCTAAGCTAGAAGATCGTTGGGTACAGCCGGGACCAGCTGCTTGGAAAGCATCACCAAACCAGGGATTCAAGCTGGAGGAGGATAATTTGCATATTCCAGGTGCCTTCTGGGAAAAACGAAGAGTCTCCCTAAGCTAGAAGATCGTTGGGTACAGTCGGGACCAGCTGCTTGGAAAGCATCACCAAACCAGGGATTCAAGCTTGAGGAGGATAATTTGCATATTCCAGGTGCCTTCTGGGAAAAGCGAAGAGTCTCCCTAAGCTAGAAGATCGTTGGGTACAGCCGGGACCAGCTGCTTGGAAAGCATCACCAAACCAGGGATTCAAGCTTGAGGAGGATAATTTGCATATTCCAGGTGCCTTCTGGGAAAAGCGAAGAGTCTCCCTCAGCAAGAAGATCGTTGGGTACAGCCGGGACCAGCTGCTTGGAAAGCATCACCAAACCAGGAATTCAAGCTTGAGGAGGATAATTTGCATATTCCAGGTGCCTTCTGGGAAAAGTGAAGAGTCTCCCTAAGCTAGAAGATCGTTGGGTACAGCCGGGACCAGCGGCTTGGAAAGCATCACCAAACCAGGGATTCAAGCTTGAGGAGGATAATTTGCATATTCCAGGTGCCTTCTGGGAAAAGCGAAGAGTCTCCCTAAGCTAGAAGATCGTTGGGTACAGCCGGGACCAGCTGCTTGGAAATCATCACCAAACCAGGGATTCAAGCTTGAGGAGGATAATTTGCATATTCCAGGTGCCTTCTGGGAAAAGCGAAGAGTCTCCCTAAGCTAGAAGATCGTTGGGTACAGCCGGGACCAGCTACTTGGAAAGCATCACCAACCAGGAATTCAAGCTTGAGGAGGATAATTTGCATATTCCAGGTGCCTTCTGGGAAAAGCGAAGAGTCTCCCTAAGCTAGAAGATAGTTGGGTACAGCCGGGACCAGCTGCTTGGAAAGCATCACCAAACCAGGGATTCAAGCTTGAGGAGGATAATTTGCATATTCCAGGTGCCTTCTGGGAAAAGCGAAGAGTCTCCCTCAGCAAGAAGATCGTTGGGTACAGCCGGGACCAGCTGCTTGGAAAGAATCACCAAACCAGGGATTCAAGCTTGAGGAGGCTAATTTGCATATTCCAGGTGCCTTCTGGGAAAAGCGAAGAGTCTCCCTAAGCTAGAAGATCGTTGGGTACAGCCGGGACCAGCTGCTTGGAAAGCATCACCAAACCAGGGATTCAAGCTTGAGGAGGATAATTTGCATATTCCAGGTGCCTTCTGGGAAAAGCGAAGAGTCTCCCTAAGCTAGAAGATCGTTGGGTACAGCCGGGACCAGCTGCTTGGAAAGCATCACCAAACCAGGGATTCAAGCTTGAGGAGGATAATTTGCATATTCCAGGTGCCTTCTGGGAAAAGCGAAGAGTCTCCCTCAGCAAGAAGATCGTTGGGTACAGCCGGGACCAGCTGCTTGGAAAGAATCACCAAACCAGGGATTCAAGCTTGAGGAGGCTAATTTGCATATTCCAGGTGCCTTCTGGGAAAAGCGAAGAGTCTCCCTAAGCTAGAAGATCGTTGGGTACAGCCGGGACCAGCTGCTTGGAAAGCATCACCAAACCAGGGATTCAAGTTTGAGGAGGATTATTTGCATATTCCAGGTGCCTTCTGGGAAAAGCGAAGAGTCTCCCTAAGCTAGAAGATCGTTGGGTACAGCCGGGACCAGCTGCTTGGAAAGCATCACCAAACCAGGGATTCAAGCTTGAGGAGGATAATTTGCATATTCCAGGTGCCTTCTGGGAAAAGCGAAGAGTCTCCCTAAGCTAGAAGATCGTTGGGTACAGCCGGGACCAGCTGCTTGGAAAGCATCACCAAACCAGGGATTCAAGCTTGAGGAGGATAATTTGCATATTCCAGGTGCCTTCTGGGAAAAGCGAAGAGTCTCCCTCAGCAAGAAGATCGTTGGGTACAGCCGGGACCAGCTGCTTGGAAAGAATCACCAAACCAGGGATTCAAGCTTGAGGAGGCTAATTTGCATATTCCAGGTGCCTTCTGGGAAAAGCGAAGAGTCTCCCTAAGCTAGAAGATCGTTGGGTACAGCCGGGACCAGCTGCTTGGAAAGCATCACCAAACCAGGGATTCAAGTTTGAGGAGGATAATTTGCATATTCCAGGTGCCTTCTGGGAAAAGCGAAGAGTCTCCCTTAACTAGAAGTTCGTTGGGTACAGCCGGGACCAGCTGCTTGGAAAGCATCACCAAACCAGGGATTCAAGCTTGAGGAGGATAATTTGCATATTCCAGGTGCCTTCTGGGAAAAGCGAAGAGTCTCCCTAAGCTAGAAGATCGTTGGGTACAGCCGGGACCAGCTGCTTGGAAAGCATCACCAAACCAGGGATTCAAGCTTGAGGAGGATAATTTGCATATTCCAGGTGCCTTCTGGGAAAAGCGAAGAGTCTCCCTCAGCAAGTAGATTGTTGGGTACAGCCGGGACCAGCTGCTTGGAAAGAATCACCAAACCAGGGATTCAAGCTTGAGGAGGCTAATTTGCATATTCCAGGTGCCTTATGGGAAAAGCGAAGAGTCTCCCTAAGCTAGAAGATCGTTGGGTACAGCCGGGACCAGCTGCTTGGAAAGCATCACCAAACCAGGGATTCAAGCTTGAGGAGGATAATTTGCATATTCCAGGTGCCTTCTGGGAAAAGTGAAGAGTCTCCCTAAGCTAGAAGATCGTTGGGTACAGCCGGGACCAGCTGCTTGGAAAGCATCACCAAACCAGGGATTCAAGCTTGAGGAGGATAATTTGCATATTCCAGGTGCCTTCTGGGAAAAGTGAAGAGTCTCCCTAAGCTAGAAGATCGTTGGGTACAGCCGGGACCAGCTGCTTGGAAAGCATCACCAAACCAGGGATTCAAGCTTGAGGAGGATAATTTGCATATTCCAGGTGCCTTCTGGGAAAAGCGAAGAGTCTCCCTCAGCAAGAAGATCGTTGGGTACAGCCGGGACCAGCTGCTTGGAAAGAATCACCAAACCAGGGATTCAAGCTTGAGGAGGATAATTTGCATATTCCAGGTGCCTTCTGGGAAAAGCAAAGAGTCTCCCTAAGCTAGAAGATCGTTGGGTACAGCCGGGACCAGCTGCTTGGAAAGCATCACCAAACCAGGGATTCAAGCTTGAGGAGGATAATTTGCATATTCCAGGTGCCTTCTGGGAAAAGCGAAGAGTCTCCCTCAGCAAGAAGATCGTTGGGTACAGCCGGGACCAGCTGCTTGGAAAGAATCACCAAACCAGGGATTCAAGCTTGAGGAGGCTAATTTGCATATTCCAGGTGCCTTCTGGGAAAAGCGAAGAGTCTCCCTAAGCTAGAAGATCGTTGGGTACAGCCGGGACCAGCTGCTTGGAAAGCATCACCAAACCAGGGATTCAAGTTTGAGGAGGATAATTTGCATATTCCAAGTGCCTTCTGGGAAAAGCGAAGAGTCTCCCTAAGCTAGAAGATCGTTGGGTACAGCCGGGACCAGCTGCTTGGAAAGCATCACCAAACCAGGGATTCAAGCTTGAGGAGGCTAATTTGCATATTCCAGGTGCCTTCTGGGAAAAGCGAAGAGTCTCCCTAAGCTAGAAGATCGTTGGGTACAGCCGGGACCAGCTGCTTGGAAAGCATCACCAAACCAGGGATTCAAGCTTGAGGAGGATAATTTGCATATTCCAGGTGCCTTCTGGGAAAAGCGAAGAGTCTCCCTCAGCAAGAAGATCGTTGGGTACAGCCGGGACCAGCTGCTTGGAAAGAATCACCAAACCAGGGATTCAAGCTTGAGGAGGCTAATTTGCATATTCCAGGTGCCTTCTGGGAAAAGCGAAGAGTCTCCCTAAGCTAGAAGATCGTTGGGTACAGCCGGGACCAGCTGCTTGGAAAGCATCACCAAACCAGGGATTCAAGCTTGAGGAGGATAATTTGCATATTCCAGGTGCCTTCTGGGAAAAGCGAAGAGTCTCCCTCAGCAAGAAGATCGTTGGGTACAGCCGGGACCAGCTGCTTGGAAAGAATCACCAAACCAGGGATTCAAGCTTAAGGAGGCTAATTTGCATATTCCAGGTGCCTTCTGGGAAAAGCGAAGAGTCTCCCTAAGCTAGAAGATCGTTGGGTACAGCCGGGACCAGCTGCTTGGAAAGCATCACCAAACCAGGGATTCAAGCTTGAGGAGGATAATTTGCATATTCCAGGTGCCTTCTGGGAAAAGCGAAGAGTCTCCCTAAGCTAGAAGATCGTTGAGTACAGCCGGGACCAGCTGCTTGGAAAGCATCACCAAACCAGGGATTCAAGCTGGAGGAGGATAATTTGCATATTCCAGGTGCCTTCTGGGAAAAGCGAAGAGTCTCCCTAAGCTAGAAGATCGTTGGGTACAGTCGGGACCAACTGCTTGGAAAGCATCACCAAACCAGGGATTCAAGCTTGAGGAGGATAATTTGCATATTCCAGGTGCCTTCTGGGAAAAGCGAAGAGTCTCCCTAAGCTAGAAGATCGTTGGGTACAGCCGGAACCAGCTGCTTGGAAAGCATCACCAAACCAGGGATTCAAGCTTGAGGAGGATAATTTGCATATTCCAGGTGCCTTCTGGGAAAAGCGAAGAGTCTCCCTAAGCTAGAAGATCGTTGGGTACAGCCGGGACCAGCTGCTTGGAAAGCATCACCAAACCAGGAATTCAAGCTTGAGGAGGATAATTTGCATATTCCAGGTGCCTTCTGGGAAAAGCGAAGAGTCTCCCTAAGCTAGAAGATCGTTGGGTACAGCCGGGACCAGCTGCTTGGAAAGCATCACCAAACCAGGGATTCAAGCTTGAGGAGGATAATTTGCATATTCCAGGTGCCTTCTGGGAAAAGCGAAGAGTCTCCCTAAGCTAGAAGATCGTTGGGTACAGCCGGGACCAGCTGCTTGGAAAGCATCACCAAACCAGGGATTCAAGCTTGAGGAGGATAATTTGCATATTCCAGGTGCCTTCTGGGAAAAGCAAAGAGTCTCCCTCAGCAAGAAGATCGTTGGGTACAGCCGGGACCAGCTACTTGGAAAGCATCACCAAACCAGGGATTCAAGCTTGAGGAGGATAATTTGCATATTCCAGGTGCCTTCTGGGAAAAGCGAAGAGTCTCCCTAAGCTAGAAGATCGTTGGGTACAGCCAGGACCAGCTGCTTGGAAAGCATCACCAAACCAGGGATTCAAGCTTGAGGAGGATAATTTGCATATTCCAGGTGCCTTCTGGGAAAAGCGAAGAGTCTCCCTCAGCAAGAAGATCGTTGGGTACAGCCGGGACCAGCTGCTTGGAAAGCATCACCAAACCAGGGATTCAAGCTTGAGGAGGATAATTTGCATATTCCAGGTGCCTTCTGGGAAAAGCGAAGAGTCTCCCTAAGCTAGAAGATCGTTGGGTACAGCCGGGACCAGCTGCTTGGAAA
Source organism: Ranitomeya imitator (assembly GCF_032444005.1). Taxonomy (NCBI): domain Eukaryota; kingdom Metazoa; phylum Chordata; class Amphibia; order Anura; family Dendrobatidae; genus Ranitomeya; species Ranitomeya imitator. Next base: position 562,846,661 of record NC_091287.1, on the reverse strand, counting down.
GCATCACCAAACCAGGGATTCAAGCTGGAGGAGGATAATTTGCATATTCCAGGTGCCTTCTGGGAAAAGCGAAGAGTCTCCCTAAGCTAGAAGATCGTTGGGTACAGTCGGGACCAGCTGCTTGGAAAGCATCACCAAACCAGGGATTCAAGCTTGAGGAGGCTAATTTGCATATTCCAGGTGCCTTCTGGGAAAAGCGAAGAGTCTCCCTAAGCTAGAAGATCGTTGGGTACAGCCGGGACCAGCTGCTTGGAAAGCATCACCAAACCAGGGATTCAAGCTTGAGGAGGATAATTTGCATATTCCAGGTGCCTTCTGGGAAAAGCGAAGAGTCTCCCTAAGCTAGAAGATCGTTGGGTACAGCCGGGACCAGCTGCTTGGAAAGCATCACCAAACCAGGGATTCAAGCTGGAGGAGGATAATTTGCATATTCCAGGTGCCTTCTGGGAAAAGCGAAGAGTCTCCCTAAGCTAGAAGATCGTTGGGTACAGTCGGGACCAGCTGCTTGGAAAGCATCACCAAACCAGGGATTCAAGCTTGAGGAGGATAATTTGCATATTCCAGGTGCCTTCTGGGAAAAGCGAAGAGTCTCCCTAAGCTAGAAGATCGTTGGGTACAGCCGGGACCAGCTGCTTGGAAAGCATCACCAAACCAGGGATTCAAGCTTGAGGAGGATAATTTGCATATTCCAGGTGCCTTCTGGGAAAAGCGAAGAGTCTCCCTAAGCTAGAAGATCGTTGGGTACAGCCGGGACCAGCTGCTTGGAAAGCATCACCAAACCAGGGATTCAAGCTTGAGGAGGATAATTTGCATATTCCAGGTGCCTTCTGGGAAAAGCGAAGAGTCTCCCTCAGCAAGAAGATCGTTGGGTACAGCCGGGACCAGCTACTTGGAAAGCATCACCAAACCAGGGATTCAAGCTTGAGGAGGATAATTTGCATATTCCAGGTGCCTTCTGGGAAAAGCGAAGAGTCTCACTAAGCTAGAAGATCGTTGGGTACAGCCGGGACCAGCTGCTTGGAAAGCATCACCAAACCAGGGATTCAAGCTTGAGGAGGCTAATTTGCATATTCCAGGTGCCTTCTGGGAAAAGCGAAGAGTCTCCCTAAGCTAGAAGATCGTTGGGTACAGCCGGGACCAGCTGCTTGGAAAGCATCACCAAACCAGGGATTCAAGCTTGAGGAGGATAATTTGCATATTCCAGGTGCCTTCTGGGAAAAGCGAAGAGTCTCCCTAAGCTAGAAGATCGTTGGGTACAGCCGGGACCAGCTGCTTGGAAAGCATCACCAAACCAGGGATTCAAGCTTGAGGAGGATAATTTGCATATTCCAGGTGCCTTCTGGGAAAAGCGAAGAGTCTCCCTCAGCAAGAAGATCGTTGGGTACAGCCGGGACCAGCTACTTGGAAAGCATCACCAAACCAGGGATTCAAGCTTGAGGAGGATAATTTGCATATTCCAGGTGCCTTCTGGGAAAAGCGAAGAGTCTCCCTAAGCTAGAAGATCGTTGGGGACAGCCGGGACCAGCTGCTTGGAAAGCATCACCAAACCAGGGATTCAAGCTTGAGGAGGATAATTTGCATATTCCAGGTGCCTTCTGGGAAAAGTGAAGAGTCTCCCTCAGCAAGAAGATCGTTGGGTACAGCCGGGACCAGCTTCTTGGAAAGAATCACCAAACCAGGGATTCAAGCTTGAGGAGGCTAATTTGCATATTCCAGGTGCCTTCTGGGAAAAGCGAAGAGTCTCCCTAAGCTAGAAGATCGTTGGGTACAGCCGGGACCAGCTGCTTGGAAAGCATCACCAAACCAGGGATTCAAGCTTGAGGAGGATAATTTGCATTTTCCAGGTGCCTTCTGGGAAAAGCGAAGAGTCTCCCTCAGCAAGAAGATCGTTGGGTACAGCCGGGACCAGCTGCTTGGAAAGCATCACCAAACCAGGGATTCAAGCTTGAGGAGGCTAATTTGCATATTCCAGGTGCCTTCTGGGAAAAGCGAAGAGTCTCCCTAAGCTAGAAGATCGTTGGGTACAGCCGGGACCAGCTGCTTGGAAAGCATCACCAAACCAGGGATTCAAGCTTGAGGAGGATAATTTGCATATTCCAGGTGCCTTCTGGGAAAAGCGAAGAGTCTCCCTAAGCTAGAAGATCGTTGGGTACAGCCGGGACCAGCTGCTTGGAAAGCATCACCAAACCAGGGATTCAAGCTTGAGGAGGATAATTTGCATATTCCAGGTGCCTTCTGGGAAAAGCGAAGAGTCTCCCTAAGCTAGAAGATCGTTGGGTACAGCCGGGACCAGCTGCTTGGAAAGCATCACCAAACCAGGGATTCAAGCTTGAGGAGGATAATTTGCATATTCCAGGTGCCTTCTGGGAAAAGCGAAGAGTCTCCCTCAGCAAGAAGATCGTTGGGTACAGCCGGGACCAGCTGCTTGGAAAGAATCACCAAACCAGGGATTCAAGCTTGAGGAGGCTAATTTGCATATTCCTGGTGCCTTCGGGGAAAAGCGAAGAGTCTCCCTAAGCTAGAAGATCGTTGGGTACAGCCGGGACCAGCTGCTTGGAAAGCATCACCAAACCAGGGATTCAAGCTTGAGGAGGATAATTTGCATATTCCAGGTGCCTTCTGGGAAAAGCGAAGAGTCTCCCTCAGCAAGAAGATCGTTGGGTACAGCCGGGACCAGCTGCTTGGAAAGAATCACCAAACCAGGGATTCAAGCTTGAGGAGGCTAATTTGCATATTCCAGGTGCCTTCTGGGAAAAGCGAAGAGTCTCCCTAAGCTAGAAGATCGTTGGGTACAGCCGGGACCAGCTGCTTGGAAAGCATCACCAAACCAGGGATTCAAGCTGGAGGAGGATAATTTGCATATTCCAGGTGCCTTCTGGGAAAAGCGAAGAGTCTCCCTAAGCTAGAAGATCGTTGGGTACAGTCGGGACCAGCTGCTTGGAAAGCATCACCAAACCAGGGATTCAAGCTTGAGGAGGATAATTTGCATATTCCAGGTGCCTTCTGGGAAAAGCGAAGAGTCTCCCTAAGCTAGAAGATCGTTGGGTACAGCCGGGACCAGCTGCTTGTAAAGCATCACCAAACCAGGGATTCAAGCTTGAGGAGGATAATTTGCATATTCCAGGTGCCTTCTGGGAAAAGCGAAGAGTCTCCCTAAGCTAGAAGATCTTTGGGTACAGCCGGGACCAGCTGCTTGGAAAGCATCACCAAACCAGGGATTCAAGCTTGAGGAGGATAATTTGCATATTCCAGGTGCCTTCTGGGAAAAGCGAAGAGTCTCCCTAAGCTAGAAGATCGTTGGGTACAGCCGGGACCAGCTGCTTGGAAAGCATCACCAAACCAGGGATTCAAGCTTGAGGAGGATAATTTGCATATTCCAGGTGCCTTCTGGGAAAAGCGAAGAGTCTCCCTCAGCAAGAAGATCGTTGGGTACAGCCGGGACCAGCTACTTGGAAAGCATCACCAAACCAGGGATTCAAGCTTGAGGAGGATAATTTGCATATTCCAGGTGTCTTCTGGGAAAAGCGAAGAGTCTCCCTAAGCTAGAAGATCGTTGGGTACAGCCGGGACCAGCTGCTTGGAAAGCATCACCAAACCAGGGATTCAAGCTTGAGGAGGATAATTTGCATATTCCAGGTGCCTTCTGGGAAAAGCGAAGAGTCTCCCTCAGCAAGAAGATCGTTGGGTACAGCCGGGACCAGCTACTTGGAAAGCATCACCAAACCAGGGATTCAAGCTTGAGGAGGATAATTTGCATATTCCAGGTGCCTTCTGGGAAAAGCGAAGAGTCTCACTAAGCTAGAAGATCGTTGGGTACAGCCGGGACCAGCTGCTTGGAAAGCATCACCAAACCAGGGATTCAAGCTTGAGGAGGCTAATTTGCATATTCCAGGTGCCTTCTGGGAAAAGCGAAGAGTCTCCCTAAGCTAGAAGATCGTTGGGTACAGCCGGGACCAGCTGCTTGGAAAGCATCACCAAACCAGGGATTCAAGCTTGAGGAGGATAATTTGCATATTCCAGGTGCCTTCTGGGAAAAGCGAAGAGTCTCCCTAAGCTAGAAGATCGTTGGGTACAGCCGGGACCAGCTGCTTGGAAAGCATCACCAAACCAGGGATTCAAGCTTGAGGAGGATAATTTGCATATTCCAGGTGCCTTCTGGGAAAAGCGAAGAGTCTCCCTCAGCAAGAAGATCGTTGGGTACAGCCGGGACCAGCTACTTGGAAAGCATCACCAAACCAGGGATTCAAGCTTGAGGAGGATAATTTGCATATTCCAGGTGCCTTCTGGGAAAAGCGAAGAGTCTCCCTAAGCTAGAAGATCGTTGGGGACAGCCGGGACCAGCTGCTTGGAAAAAATCACCAAACCAGGGATTCAAGCTTGAGGAGGATAATTTGCATATTCCAGGTGCCTTCTGGGAAAAGTGAAGAGTCTCCCTCAGCAAGAAGATCGTTGGGTACAGCCGGGACCAGCTGCTTGGAAAGAATCACCAAACCAGGGATTCAAGCTTGAGGAGGCTAATTTGCATATTCCAGGTGCCTTCTGGGAAAAGCGAAGAGTCTCCCTAAGCTAGAAGATCGTTGGGTACAGCCGGGACCAGCTGCTTGGAAAGCATCACCAAACCAGGGATTCAAGCTTGAGGAGGATAATTTGCATTTTCCAGGTGCCTTCTGGGAAAAGCGAAGAGTCTCCCTCAGCAAGAAGATCGTTGGGTACAGCCGGGACCAGCTGCTTGGAAAGCATCACCAAACCAGAGATTCAAGCTTGAGGAGGCTAATTTGCATATTCCAGGTGCCTTCTGGGAAAAGCGAAGAGTCTCCCTAAGCTAGAAGATCGTTGGGTACAGCCGGGACCAGCTGCTTGGAAAGCATCACCAAACCAGGGATTCAAGCTTGAGGAGGATAATTTGCATATTCCAGGTGCCTTCTGGGAAAAGCGAAGAGTCTCCCTAAGCTAGAAGATCGTTGGGTACAGCCGGGACCAGCTGCTTGGAAAGCATCACCAAACCAGGGATTCAAGCTTGAGGAGGATAATTTGCATATTCCAGGTGCCTTCTGGGAAAAGCGAAGAGTCTCCCTAAGCTAGAAGATCGTTGGGTACAGCCGGGACCAGCTGCTTGGAAAGCATCACCAAACCAGGGATTCAAGCTTGAGGAGGATAATTTGCATATTCCAGGTGCCTTCTGGGAAAAGCGAAGAGTCTCCCTCAGCAAGAAGATCGTTGGGTACAGCCGGGACCAGCTGCTTGGAAAGAATCACCAAACCAGGGATTCAAGCTTGAGGAGGCTAATTTGCATATTCCTGGTGCCTTCGGGGAAAAGCGAAGAGTCTCCCTAAGCTAGAAGATCGTTGGGTACAGCCGGGACCAGCTGCTTGGAAAGCATCACCAAACCAGGGATTCAAGCTTGAGGAGGATAATTTGCATATTCCAGGTGCCTTCTGGGAAAAGCGAAGAGTCTCCCTCAGCAAGAAGATCGTTGGGTACAGCCGGGACCAGCTGCTTGGAAAGAATCACCAAACCAGGGATTCAAGCTTGAGGAGGCTAATTTGCATATTCCAGGTGCCTTCTGGGAAAAGCGAAGAGTCTCCCTAAGCTAGAAGATCGTTGGGTACAGCCGGGACCAGCTGCTTGGAAAGCATCACCAAACCAGGGATTCAAGCTTGAGGAGGATAATTTGCATATTCCAGGTGCCTTCTGGGAAAAGCGAAGAGTCTCCCTAAGCTAGAAGATCGTTGGGTACAGCCGGGACCAGCTGCTTGGAAAGCATCACCAAACCAGGGATTCAAGCTTGAGGAGGATAATTTGCATATTAAAGGTGCCTTCTGGGAAAAGCGAAGAGTCTCCCTAAGCTAGAAGATCGTTGGGTACAGTCGGGACCAGCTGCTTGGAAAGCATCACCAAACCAGGGATTCAAGCTTGAGGAGGATAATTTGCATATTCCAGGTGCCTTCTGGGAAAAGCAAAGAGTCTCCCTAAGCTAGAAGATCGTTGGGTACAGCCGGGACCAGCTGCTTGTAAAGCATCACCAAACCAGGGATTCAAGCTTGAGGAGGATAATTTGCATATTCCAGGTGCCTTCTGGGAAAAGCGAAGAGTCTCCCTAAGCTAGAAGATCGTTGGGTACAGCCGGGACCAGCTGCTTGGAAAGCATCACAAAACCAGGGATTCAAGCTTGAGGAGGATAATTTGCATATTCCAGGTGCCTTCTGGGAAAAGCGAAGAGTCTCCCTAAGCTAGAAGATCGTTGGGTACAGCCGGGACCAGCTGCTTGGAAAGCATCACCAAACCAGGGACTCAAGCTTGAGGAGGATAATTTGCATATTCCAGGTGCCTTCTGGGAAAAGCGAAGAGTCTCCCTCAGCAAGAAGATCGTTGGGTACAGCCGGGACCAGCTGCTTGGAAAACATCACCAAACCAGGGATTCAAGCTTGAGGAGGATAATTTGCATACTCCAGGTGCCTTCTGGGAAAAGCGAAGAGTCTCCCTCAGCAAGAAGATCGTTGGGTACAGCCGGGACCAGCTGCTTGGAAAGAATCACCAAACCAGGGATTCAAGCTTGAGGAGGCTAATTTGCATATTCCAGGTGCCTTCTGGGAAAAGCGAAGAGTCTCCCTAAGCTAGAAGATCGTTGGGTACAGCCGGGACCAGCTGCTTGGAAAGCATCACCAAACCAGGGATTCAAGCTTGAGGAGGATAATTTGCATATTCCAGGTGCCTTCTGGGAAAAGCGAAGAGTCTCCCTCATCAAGAAGATCGTTGGGTACAGCCGGGACCAGCTGCTTGGAAAGAATCACCAAACCAGGGATTCAAGCTTGAGGAGGCTAATTTGCAAATTCCAGGTGCCTTCTGGGAAAAGCGAAGAGTCTCCCTAAGCTAGAAGATCGTTGGGTACAGCCGGGACCAGCTGCTTGGAAAGCATCACCAAACCAGGGATTCAAGCTTGAGGAGGATAATTTGCATATTCCAGGTGCCTTCTGGGAAAAGCGAAGAGTCTCCCTAAGCTAGAAGATCGTTGGGTACAGCCGGGACCAGCTGCTTGGAAAGCATCACCAAACCAGGGATTCAAGCTTGAGGAGGATAATTTGCATATTCCAGGTGCCTTCTGGGAAAAGCGAAGAGTCTCCCTCAGCAAGAAGATCGTTGGGTGCAGCCGGGACCAGCTGCTTGGAAAGAATCACCAAACCAGGGATTCAAGCTTGAGGAGGTTAATTTGCATATTCCAGGTGCCTTCTGGGAAAAGCGAAGAGTCTCCCTATGCTAGAAGATCGTTGGGTACAGCCGGGACCAGCTGCTTGGAAAGCATCACCAAACCAGGGATTCAAGCTTGAGGAGGCTAATTTGCATATTCCAGGTGCCTTCTGGGAAAAGCGAAGAGTCTCCCTAAGCTAGAAGATCGTTGGGTACAGCCGGGACCAGCTGCTTGGAAAGCATCACCAAACCAGGGATTCAAGCTTGAGGAGGATAATTTGCATATTCCAGGTGCCTTCTGGGAAAAGCAAAGAGTCTCCCTAAGCTAGAAGATCGTTGGGTACAGCCGGGACCAGCTGCTTGGAAAGCATCACCAAACCAGGGACTCAAGCTTGAGGAGGATAATTTGCATATTCCAGGTGCCTTCTGGGAAAAGCGAAGAGTCTCCCTAAGCTAGAAGATCGTTGGGTACAGCCGGGACCAGCTGCTTGGAAAGCATCACCAAACCAGGGATTCAAGCTTGAGGAGGATAATTTGCATATTCCAGGTGCCTTCTGGGAAAAGCGAAGAGTCTCCCTCAGCAAGAAGATCGTTGGGTACAGCCGGGACCAGCTGCTTGGAAAGCATCACCAAACCAGGGATTCAAGCTTGAGGAGGATAATTTGCATATTCCAGGTGCCTTCTGGGAAAAGCGAAGAGTCTCCCTCAGCAAGAAGATCGTTGGGTACAGCCGGGACCAGCTGCTTGGAAAGAATCACCAAACCAGGGATTCAAGCTTGAGGAGGATAATTTGCATATTCCAGGTGCCTTCTGGGAAAAGCGAAGAGTCTCCCTAAGCTAGAAGATCGTTGGGTACAGCCGGGACCAGCTGCTTGGAAAGCATCACCAAACCAGGGATTCAAACTTGAGGAGGATAATTTGCATATTCCAGGTGCCTTCTGGGAAAAGCGAAGAGTCTCCCTCAGCAAGAAGATCGTTGGGTACAGCCGGGACCAGCTGCTTGGAAAGAATCACCAAACCAGGGATTCAAGTTTGAGGAGGCTAATTTGCATATTCCAGGTGCCTTCTGGGAAAAGCAAAGAGTCTCCCTAAGCTAGAAGATCGTTGGGTACAGCCGGGACCAGCTGCTTGGAAAGCATCACCAAACCAGGGATTCAAGCTTGAGGAGGATAATTTGCATATTCCAGGTGCCTTCTGGGAAAAGCGAAGAGTCTCCCTCAGCAAGAAGATCGTTGGGTACAGCCGGGACCAGCTGCTTGGAAAGCATCACCAAACCAGGGATTCAAGCTTGAGGAGGCTAATTTGCATATTCCAGGTGCCTTCTGGGAAAAGCGAAGAGTCTCCCTAAGCTAGAAGATCGTTGAGTACAGCCGGGACCAGCTGCTTGGAAAGCATCACCAAACCAGGGATTCAAGTTTGAGGAGGATAATTTGCATATTCCAGGTGCCTTCTGGGAAAAGCAAAGAGTCTCCCTCAGCAAGAAGATCGTTGGGTACAGCCGGGACCAGCTGCTTGGAAAGAATCACCAAACCAGGGATTCAAGCTTGAGGAGGCTAATTTGCATATTCCAGGTGCCTTCTGGGAAAAGCGAAGAGTCTCCCTAAGCTAGAAGATCGTTGGGTACAGCCGGGACCAGCTGCTTGGAAAGCATCACCAAACCAGGGATTCAAGCTTGAGGAGGATAATTTGCATATTCCAGGTGCCTTCTGGGAAAAGCGAAGAGTCTCCCTAAGCTAGAAGATCGTTGGGTACAGCCGGGACCAGCTGCTTGGAAAGCATCACCAAACCAGGAATTCAAGCTTGAGGAGGATAATTTGCATATTCCAGGTGCCTTCTGGGAAAAGCGAAGAGTCTCCCTAAGCTAGAAGATCGTTGGGTACAGCCGGGACCAGCTGCTTGGAAAGCATCACCAAACCAGGGATTCAAGCTTGAGGAGGATAATTTGCATATTCCAGGTGCCTTCTGGGAAAAGCGAAGAGTCTCCCTAAGCTAAAAGATCGTTGGGTACAGCCGGGACCAGCTGCTTGGAAAGCATCACCAAACCAGGGATTCAAGCTTGAGGAGGATAATTTGCATATTCCAGGTGCCTTCTGGGAAAAGCGAAGAGTCTCCCTAAGCTAGAAGATCGTTGGGTACAGCCGGGACCAGCTGCTTGGAAAGCATCACCAAACCAGGGATTCAAGCTTGAGGAGGATAATTTGCATATTCCAGGTGCCTTCTGGGAAAAGCGAAGAGTCTCCCTAAGCTAGAAGATCGTTGGGTACAGCCGGGACCAGCTGCTTGGAAAGCATCACCAAACCAGGGATTCAAGCTTGAGGAGGATAATTTGCATATTAAAGGTGCCTTCTGGGAAAAGCGAAGAGTCTCCCTAAGCTAGAAGATCGTTGGGTACAGCCGGGACCAGCTGCTTGGAAAGCATCACCAAACCAGGGATTCAAGCTTGAGGAGGATAATTTGCATATTCCAGGTGCCTTCTGGGAAAAGCGAAGAGTCTCCCTAAGCTAGAAGATCGTTGGGTACAGCCGGGACCAGCTGCTTGGAAAGCATCACCAAACCAGGGATTCAAGCTTGAGGAGGATAATTTGCATATTCCAGGTGCCTTCTGGGAAAAGCGAAGAGTCTCCCTAAGCTAGAAGATCGTTGGGTACAGCCGGGACCAGCTGCTTGGAAAGCATCACCAAACCAGGGATTCAAGCTTGAGGAGGATAATTTGCATATTCCAGGTGCCTTCTGGGAAAAGCGAAGAGTCTCCCTCAGCAAGAAGATCGTTGGGTACAGCCGGGACCAGCTGCTTGGAAAGCATCACCAAACCAGGGATTCAAGCTTGAGGAGGATAATTTGCATATTCCAGGTGCCTTCTGGGAAAAGCGAAGAGTCTTCTAAGCTAGAAGATCGTTGGGTACAGCCGGGACCAGCTGCTTGGAAAGCATCACCAAACCAGGGATTCAAGCTTGAGGAGGATAATTTGCATATTCCAGGTGCCTTCTGGGAAAAGCGAAGAGTCTCCCTCAGCAAGAAGATCGTTGGGTACAGCCGGGACCAGCTGCTTGGAAAGAATCACCAAACCAGGGATTCAAGCTTGAGGAGGCTAATTTGCATATTCCAGGTGCCTTCTGGGAAAAGCGAAGAGTCTCCCTAAGCTAGAAGATCGTTGGGTACAGCCGGGACCAGCTGCTTGGAAAGCATCACCAAACCAGGGATTCAAACTTGAGGAGGATAATTTGCATATTCCAGGTGCCTTCTGGGAAAAGCGAAGAGTCTCCCTCAGCAAGAAGATCGTTGGGTACAGCCGGGACCAGCTGCTTGGAAGGAATCACCAAACCAGGGATTCAAGCTTGAGGAGGCTAATTTGCATATTCCAGGTGCCTTCTGGGAAAAGCGAAGAGTCTCCCTAAGCTAGAAGATCGTTGGGTACAGCCGGGACCAGCTGCTTGGAAAGCATCACCAAACCAGGGATTCAAGCTTGAGGAGGATAATTTGCATATTCCAGGTGCCTTCTGGGAAAAGCGAAGAGTCTTCTAAGCTAGAAGATCGTTGGGTACAGCCGGGACCAGCTGCTTGGAAAGCATCACCAAACCAGGGATTCAAGCTTGAGGAGGATAATTTGCATATTCCAGGTGCCTTCTGGGAAAAGCGAAGAGTCTCCCTCAGCAAGAAGATCGTTGGGTACAGCCGGGACCAGCTGCTTGGAAAGAATCACCAAACCAGGGATTCAAGCTTGAGGAGGCTAATTTGCATATTCCAGGTGCCTTCTGGGAAAAGCGAAGAGTCTCCCTAAGCTAGAAGATCGTTGGGTACAGCCGGGACCAGCTGCTTGGAAAGCATCACCAAACCAGGGATTCAAGCTTGAGGAGGATAATTTGCATATTCCAGGTGCCTTCTGGGAAAAGCGAAGAGTCTCCCTAAGCTAGAAGATCGTTGGGTACAGCCGGGACCAGCTGCTTGGAAAGCATCACCAAACCAGGGATTCAAGCTTGAGGAGGATAATTTGCATATTCCAGGTGCCTTCTGGGAAAAGCGAAGAGTCTCCCTAAGCTAGAAGATCGTTGGGTACAGCCGGGACCAGCTGCTTGGAAAGCATCACCAAACCAGGGATTCAAGCTTGAGGAGGATAATTTGCATATTCCAGGTGCCTTCTGGGAAAAGCGAAGAGTCTCCCTAAGCTAGAAGATCGTTGGGTACAGCCGGGACCAGCTGCTTGGAAAGCATCACCAAACCAGGGATTCAAGCTTGAGGAGGCTAATTTGCATATTCCAGGTGCCTTCTGGGAAAAGCGAAGAGTCTCCCTAAGCTAGAAGATCGTTGGGTACAGCCGGGACCAGCTGCTTGGAAAGCATCACCAAACCAGGGATTCAAGCTTGAGGAGGATAATTTGCATATTCCAGGTGCCTTCTGGGAAAAGCGAAGAGTCTCCCTCAGCAAGAAGATCGTTGGGTACAGCCGGGACCAGCTGCTTGGAAAGAATCACCAAACCAGGGATTCAAGCTTGAGGAGGCTAATTTGCAAATTCCAGGTGCCTTCTGGGAAAAGCGAAGAGTCTCCCTAAGCTAGAAGATCGTTGGGTACAGCCGGGACCAGCTGCTTGGAAAGCATCACCAAACCAGGGATTCAAGCTTGAGGAGGATAATTTGCATATTCCAGGTGCCTTCTGGGAAAAGCGAAGAGACTCCCTAAGCTAGAAGATCGTTGGGTACAGCCGGGACCAGCTGCTTGGAAAGCATCACCAAACCAGGGATTCAAGCTTGAGGAGGATAATTTGCATATTCCAGGTGCCTTCTGGGAAAAGCGAAGAGTCTCCCTAAGCTAGAAGATCGTTGGGTACAGCCAAGACCAGCTGCTTGGAAAGCATCACCAAACCAGGGATTCAAGCTTGAGGAGGATAATTTGCATATTCCAGGTGCCTTCTGGGAAAAGCGAAGAGTCTCCCTAAGCTAGAAGATCGTTGGGTACAGCCGGGACCAGCTGCTTGGAAAGCATCACCAAACCAGGGATTCAAGCTTGAGGAGGATAATTTGCATATTCCAGGTGCCTTCTGGGAAAAGCGAAGAGTCTCCCTAAGCTAGAAGATCGTTGGGTACAGCCGGGACCAGCTGCTTGGAAAGCATCACCAAACCAGGGATTCAAGCTTGAGGAGGATAATTTGCATATTCCAGGTGCCTTCTGGGAAAAGCGAAGAGTCTCCCTAAGCTAGAAGATCGTTGGGTACAGCCGGGACCAGCTGCTTGCAAAGCATCACCAAACCAGGGATTCAAGCTTGAGGAGGATAATTTGCATATTCCAGGTGCCTTCTGGGAAAAGCGAAGAGTCTCCCTCAGCAAGAAGATCGTTGGGTACAGCCGAGATCAGCTGCTTGGAAAGCATCACCAAACCAGGGATTCAAGCTTGAGGAGGATAATTTGCATATTCCAGGTGCCTTCTGGGAAAAGCGAAGAGTCTCCCTCAGCAAGAAGATCGTTGGGTACAGCCGGGACCAGCTGCTTGGAAAGAATCACCAAACCAGGGATTCAAGCTTGAGGAGGCTAATTTGCATATTCCAGGTGCCTTCTGGGAAAAGCGAAGAGTCTCCCTAAGCTAGAAGATCGTTGGGTACAGCCGGGACCAGCTGCTTGGAAAGCATCACCAAACCAGGGATTCAAGCTTGAGGAGGATAATTTGCATATTCCAGGTGCCTTCTGGGAAAAGCGAAGAGTCTCCCTCAGCAAGAAGATCGTTGGGTACAGCCGGGACCAGCTGCTTGGAAAGAATCACCAAACCAGGGATTCAAGCTTGAGGAGGCTAATTTGCAAATTCCAGGTGCCTTCTGGGAAAAGGGAAGAGTCTCCCTAAGCTAGAAGATCGTTGGGTACAGCCGGGACCAGCTGCTTGGAAAGCATCACCAAACCAGGGATTCAAGCTTGAGGAGGATAATTTGCATATTCCAGGTGCCTTCTGGGAAAAGCGAAGAGTCTCCCTTAGCTAGAAGATCGTTGGGTACAGCCGGGACCAGCTGCTTGGAAAGCATCACCAAACCAGGGATTCAAGCTTGAGGAGGATAATTTGCATATTCCAGGTGCCTTCTGGGAAAAGCGAAGAGTCTCCCTCAGCAAGAAGATCGTTGGGTACAGCCGGGACCAGCTGCTTGGAAAGAATCACCAAACCAGGGATTCAAGCTTGAGGAGGCTAATTTGCATATTCCAGGTGCCTTCTGGGAAAAGCGAAGAGTCTCCCTAAGCTAGAAGATCGTTGGGTACAGCCGGGACCAGCTGCTTGGAAAGCATCACCAAACCAGGGATTCAAGCTTGAGGAGGCTAATTTGCATATTCCAGGTGCCTTCTGGGAAAAGCGAAGAGTCTCCCTAAGCTAGAAGATCGTTGGGTACAGCCGGGACCAGCTGCTTGGAAAGCATCACCAAACCAGAGATTCAAGCTTGAGGAGGATAATTTGCATATTCCAGGTGCCTTCTGGGAAAAGCGAAGAGTCTCCCTAAGCTAGAAGATCGTTGGGTACAGCCGGGACCAGCTGCTTGGAAAGCATCACCAAACCAGGGATTCAAGCTTGAGGAGGATAATTTGCATATTCCAGGTGCCTTCTGGGAAAAGCGAAGAGTCTCCCTAAGCTAGAAGATCGTTGGGTACAGCCGGGACCAGCTGCTTGGAAAGCATCACCAAACCAGGGATTCAAGCTTGAGGAGGATAATTTGCATATTCCAGGTGCCTTCTGGGAAAAGCGAAGAGTCTCCCTCAGCAAGAAGATCGTTGGGTACAGCCGGGACCAGCTGCTTGGAAAGAATCACCAAACCAGGGATTCAAGCTTGAGGAGGATAATTTGCATATTCCAGGTGCCTTCTGGGAAAAGCGAAGAGTCTCCCTAAGCTAGAAGATCGTTGGGTACAGCCGGGACCAGCTGCTTGGAAAGCATCACCAAACCAGGGATTCAAGCTTGAGGAGGATAATTTGCATATTCCAGGTGCCTTCTGGGAAAAGCGAAGAGTCTCCCTCAGCAAGAAGATCGTTGGGTACAGCCGGGACCAGCTGCTTGGAAAGAATCACCAAACCAGGGATTCAAGCTTGAGGAGGCTAATTTGCATATTCCAGGTGCCTTCTGGGAAAAGCGAAGAGTCTCCCTAAGCTAGAAGATCGTTGGGTACAGCCGGGACCAGCTGCTTGGAAAGCATCACCAAACCAGGGATTCAAGCTTGAGGAGGATAATTTGCATATTCCAGGTGCCTTCTGGGAAAAGCGAAGAGTCTCCCTAAGCTAGAAGATCGTTGGGTACAGCCGGGACCAGCTGCTTGGAAAGCATCACCAAACCAGGGATTCAAGCTTGAGGAGGATAATTTGCATATTCCAGGTGCCTTCTGGGAAAAGCGAAGAGTCTCCCTCAGGAAGAAGATCGTTGGGTACAGCCGGGACCAGCTGCTTGGAAAGCATCACCAAACCAGGGATTCAAGCTTGAGGAGGATAATTTGCATATTCCAGGTGCCTTCTGGGAAAAGCGAAGAGTCTCCCTAAGCTAGAAGATCGTTGGGTACAGCCGGGACCAGCTGCTTGGAAAGCATCACCAAACCAGGGATTCAAGCTTGAGGAGGATAATTTGCATATTCCAGGTGCCTTCTGGGAAAAGCGAAGAGTCTCCCTAAGCTAGAAGATCGTTGGGTACAGCCGGGACCAGCTGCTTGGAAAGCATCACCAAACCAGGGATTCGAGCTTGAGGAGGATAATTTGCATATTCCAGGTGCCTTCTGGGAAAAGCGAAGCGTCTCCCTAAGCTAGAAGATCGTTGGGTACAGCCGGGACCAGCTGCTTGGAAAGCATCACCAAACCAGGGATTCAAGCTTGAGGAGGATAATTTGCATATTCCAGGTGCCTTCTGGGAAAAGCGAAGAGTCTCCCTCAGCAAGAAGATCGTTGGGTACAGCCGGGACCAGCTGCTTGGAAAGCATCACCAAACCAGGGATTCAAGCTTGAGGAGGATAATTTGCATATTCCAGGTGCCTTCTGGGAAAAGCGAAGAGTCTCCCTAAGCTAGAAGATCGTTGGGTACAGCCGGGACCAGCTGCTTGGAAAGCATCACCAAACCAGGGATTCAAGCTTGAGGAGGATAATTTGCATATTCCAGGTGCCTTCTGGGAAAAGTGAAGAGTCTCCCTCAGCAAGAAGATCGTTGGGTACAGCCGGGACCAGCTACTTGGAAAGAATCACCAAACCAGGGATTCAAGCTTGAGGAGGATAATTTGCATATTCCAGGTGCCTTCTGGGAAAAGCGAAGAGTCTCCCTCAGCAAGAAGATCGTTGGGTACAGCCGGGACCAGCTGCTTGGAAAGAATCACCAAACCAGGGATTCAAGCTTGAGGAGGATAATTTGCATATTCCAGGTGCCTTCTGGGAAAAGCGAAGAGTCTCCCTCAGCAAGAAGATCGTTGGGTACAGCCGGGACCAGCTGCTTGGAAAGAATCACCAAACCGCGCGCCTTACGGCGCGCAAATTTTTGCCTGTAGGACAATAATGCAAGAGAGCTTGGCTGAGTAGATTACACAAGAAGGAAAACACACAGCAAGTCAGCAGGATCTAGGAGCAACATGGCAGATGTGACAACCTACATGGTGAGCTGCAGCATGTGCTACATGTTCACAGATCGACCAGAAGAAGAATTAAATTTCACCTGTCAGAAGTGTAGACTAGTGGCCCTTTTAGAAGAAAAGGTGCGGGGTCTGGAAGAAAGAATAGCAACTTTGAAACTCATCAAAGAGAATGAAGACTTTCTAGACAGAACAGAAGCATCTCTACTGGTCACAGAAGGTGAAAAAAGTTTCAGAGAACCTCCAAAAGCAGATGAGTGGAAGCATGTGACCAAAAGAAGCAAGAAGACCATGGAGAAATCACCAACCACACAACTGAAGAATCGATATCAAATCTTTGTAGAGGATGAAGATGGCACACCTAAAGATGAAGCAATACCAGCAAGCAAAAAAGAAAAGGGCACACAGCAACAAGTGACAGCAAAAAGTACAGCCAAGAAGCAACGAAGAGTGGTGGTGGTGGGAGACTCACTACTGAGAGGCACAGAAGCAGCCATCTGCAGACCGGACATAACTGCAAGAGAAGTATGCTGCCTTCCAGGTGCGATGATCAAGGATGTGACCGATAGGATACCAAAGCTCTTCAACTCCAAGGACGTCCACCCATTTCTTCTGATACATGTTGGCACCAATGACACGGCAAGGAAGGACCTACCGACAATCTGCAAAGACTTTGAAGAGTTGGGGAAGAAAGTAAAGGAACTGGATGCACAGGTAGTTTTTTCTTCTATCCTTCCAGTAGACGGGCATGGCACCAGGAGATGGAACAGGATCCTTGATGCAAACAACTGGCTAAGACGATGGTGCAGACAACAAGGATTCAGATTCCTGGACCACGGTGTGAATTACTTGTACGATGGACTCCTCGCCAGAGACGGACTACACCTCAACAAACCTGGGAAACATACATTCGCCAGAAGACTCGCTACACTCATCAGGAGGGCGTTAAACTAGAAGAAGAGGGGACGGGAAGAAAAACAT
The DNA here is from genome assembly GCF_032444005.1 of Ranitomeya imitator. NCBI lineage: Eukaryota > Metazoa > Chordata > Amphibia > Anura > Dendrobatidae > Ranitomeya > Ranitomeya imitator. Next base: position 562,829,938 of record NC_091287.1, on the reverse strand, counting down.
TAGACTTGAACAAAGAAGATCCAGGAAAACATACTCAGAAGGGAGGTAAGAACATTTCTAAAACAATCCACAGCGAGGAGATTGGAACAAAACAAAATCCTCTAAACTGCATGCTCGCAAACGCCAGAAGCCTGACAAACAAGATGGAAGAACTAGAAGCAGAAATATCTACAGGTAACTTTGACATAGTGGGAATAACCGAGACATGGTTAGATGAAAGCTATGACTGGGCAGTTAACTTACAGGGTTACAGTCTGTTTAGAAAGGATCGTAAAAATCGGAGAGGAGGAGGGGTTTGTCTCTATGTAAAGTCTTGTCTAAAGTCCACTTTAAGGGAGGATATTAGCGAAGGAAATGAGGATGTCGAGTCCATATGGGTCGAAATTCATGGAGGGAAAAATGGTAACAAAATTCTCATTGGGGTCTGTTACAAACCCCCAAATATAACAGAAACCATGGAAAGTCTACTTCTAAAGCAGATAGATGAAGCTGCAACCCATAATGAGGTCCTGGTTATGGGGGACTTTAACTACCCGGATATTAACTGGGAAACAGAAACCTGTGAAACCCATAAAGGCAACAGGTTTCTGCTAATAACCAAGAAAAATTATCTTTCACAATTGGTGCAGAATCCAACCAGAGGAGCAGCACTTTTAGACCTAATACTATCTAATAGACCTGACAGAATAACAAATCTGCAGGTGGTTGGGCATCTAGGAAATAGCGACCACAATATTGTACAGTTTCACCTGTCTTTCACTAGGGGGACTTGTCAGGGAGTCACAAAAACACTGAACTTTAGGAAGGCAAAGTTTGACCAGCTTAGAGATGCCCTTAATCTGGTAGACTGGGACAATATCCTCAGAAATAAGAATACAGATAATAAATGGGAAATGTTTAAGAACATCCTAAATAGGCAGTGTAAGCGGTTTATACCTTGTGGGAATAAAAGGACTAGAAATAGGAAAAACCCAATGTGGCTAAACAAAGAAGTAAGACAGGCAATTAACAGTAAAAAGAAAGCATTTGCACTACTAAAGCAGGATGGCACCATTGAAGCTCTAAAAAACTATAGGGAGAAAAATACTTTATCTAAAAAACTAATTAAAGCTACCAAAAAGGAAACAGAGAAGCACATTGCTAAGGAGAGTAAAACTAATCACAAACTGTTCTTCAACTATATCAATAGTAAAAGAATAAAAACTGAAAATGTAGGCCCCTTAAAAAATAGTGAGGAAAGAATGGTTGTAGATGACGAGGAAAAAGCTAACATATTAAACACCTTCTTCTCCACGGTATTCACGGTGGAAAATGAAATGCTAGGTGAAATCCCAAGAAACAATGAAAACCCTATATTAAGGGTCACCAATCTAACCCAAGAAGAGGTGCGAAACCAGCAAAATAAGATTAAAATAGATAAATCTCCGGGTCCGGATGGCATACACCCACGAGTACTAAGAGAACTAAGTAATGTAATAGATAAACCATTATTTCTTATTTTTAGGGACTCTATAGCGACAGGGTCTGTTCCGCAGGATTGGCGCATAGCAAATGTGGTGCCAATATTCAAAAAGGGCTCTAAAAGTGAACCTGGAAATTATAGGCCAGTAAGTCTAACCTCTATTGTTGGTAAAATATTTGAAGGGTTTCTGAGGGATGTTATTCTGGATTATCTCAATGAGAATAACTGTTTAACTCCATATCAGCATGGGTTTATGAGAAATTGCTCCTGTCAAACCAATCTAATCAGTTTTTATGAAGAGGTAAGCTATAGGCTGGACCACGGTGAGTCATTGGACGTGGTATATCTCGATTTTTCCAAAGCGTTTGATACCGTGCCGCACAAGAGGTTGGTACACAAAATGAGAATGCTTGGTCTGGGGGAAAATGTGTGTAAATGGGTTAGTAACTGGCTTAGTGATAGAAAGCAGAGGGTGGTTATAAATGGTATAGTCTCTAACTGGGTCGCTGTGACCAGTGGGGACCGCAGGGGTCAGTATTGGGACCTGTTCTCTTCAACATATTCATTAATGATCTGGTAGAAGGTTTACACAGTAAAATATCGATATTTGCAGATGATACAAAACTATGTAAAGCAGTTAATACAAGAGAAGATAGTATTCTGCTACAGATGGATCTGGATAAGTTGGAAACTTGGGCTGAAAGGTGGCAGATGAGGTTTAACAATGATAAATGTAAGGTTATACACATGGGAAGAAGGAATCAATGTCACCATTACACACTGAATGGGAAACCACTGGGTAAATCTGACAGGGAGAAGGACTTGGGGATCCTAGTTAATGATAAACTTACCTGGAGCAGCCAGTGCCAGGCAGCAGCTGCCAAGGCAAACAGGATCATGGGGTGCATTAAAAGAGGTCTGGATACACATGATGAGAGCATTATACTGCCTCTGTACAAATCCCTAGTTAGACCGCACATGGAGTACTGTGTCCAGTTTTGGGCACCGGTGCTCAGGAAGGATATAATGGAACTAGAGAGAGTACAAAGGAGGGCAACAAAATTAATAAAGGGGATGGGAGAACTACAATACCCAGATAGATTAGCGAAATTAGGATTATTTAGTCTAGAAAAAAGACGACTGAGGGGCGATCTAATAACCATGTATAAGTATATAAGGGGACAATACAAATATCTCGCTGAGGATCTGTTTATACCAAGGAAGGTGACGGGCACAAGGGGGCATTCTTTGCGTCTGGAGGAGAGAAGGTTTTTCCACCAACATAGAAGAGGATTCTTTACTGTTAGGGCAGTGAGAATCTGGAATTGCTTGCCTGAGGAGGTGGTGATGGCGAACTCAGTCGAGGGGTTCAAGAGAGGCCTGGATGTCTTCCTGGAGCAGAACAATATTGTATCATACAATTAGGTTCTGTAGAAGGACGTAGATCTGGGGATTTATTATGATGGAATATAGGCTGAACTGGATGGACAAATGTCTTTTTTCGGCCTTACTAACTATGTTACTATGTTACTATGTTACTGGCATACTGGAGTCCTCAGTGCTACTACTATTAGTGGTGGGCATGGCAGATTCACCGATGACAGAGGGAAGACCCGCTGGTTTGACCTTTGGCATCACATCTTCTGGTGGGGTCGGCTGCGCTGGCGGGTCCAGATGCCCTGGCACCACATTTATTTCTGGCGGTCTCAGTTGACGAAACGTTAAGACAGGTATTACAATGGCCGGATTTATTTGAGTCCAGGACTGGGAAAATCGCCAAGAACAGTGTGTATCATCTTCTCTTCTTCCACGAGAAGTCCAGGGATCTGTTTCCCCATTTTTCAGCTTATCAGGGCATATTTTGAGGTAGTCTCTGGATATGGCCGTTGAGGTCTCCCCTCCGTCTTTACTGATGAGACAGACCTTTGTATTGTCGAAGTCGAAGGACAGAATGGTATACGGTTCCGCTTCCCATTGATCATCAAGCTTGTGTAGTCTCCTCCTTCGTTTGAGTACCTGCTCACCAGGTGCCAATGGAGCGCGGGAGCATTGTGGTTGTAGTCCCTTTCTTGTTTTTGTCTGGCTTGAGCGAGATTCCTTTCTACACATTCCTGTACTTTGCGGTACCTTTGCTGCCTCTCGGTATCCCAATCCGCATCTAGCGATATATCTTCCGGGGTCAGGACCCCCTTGTCCAGATCGACGGGTAACTTGCTAGACCTTCCTCACATCAGGTACGCTGGGGTGCAGTTGGTGGAATTCACCTGGATCTGGTTGTACATATCTACCAAGTCTGGTAAATTTGTGGGCCACAAGTTCCGCTCCTCTACAGGTAAGGTATTCAGTAGTGTTGAGCATTGCGATACCGCAAGAATCGGGTATCGGCTGATATTTGCGGTATCGGAATTCCGATACCGATTTCCGATATTTACCGCATATCGGATACCGGAATCGGAAGTTCCCAGAATTCAAACTGCATGCATGCAGCGAATGAGGAATGATTGGAAGTGTGGGCACAACTTGTTTAGCATGGTGGGCATGTAACTACTGGCAAGGCTGTGATTGGCTGCTGAAATGATGTCATGATGCACTATAAAAAATGCTGCCGCCATTTTGCGCTCATTCTGCTGTGAATTCAGTTAGGGACAGGACGCTGTGTTCTGACTGAGGGCCAGTTGAGATAGCGAATTGCTTCATTGCGCTGTTCCCAGGCTAATTTAGCAACCGCTGTGTGTTCACTGTTCACCTTGCTTTTGCCTTATAGCGCTGTTTTAACAGCGTTCTGCAAGGTTTCTGTGTGTGTGTGTGTGTGCAGATCACTCTGTAGTCTGTGTGCAGCCACAGCCGGTTGTATTCAGCTCAGGGTGCGTCACTGCCTCATGCAGTTCTATCCATTGTCCTTTTTTGCTCATAGTGCAGCCTGCTGCACATTTTTTCAAAAATTTCCTATTAGTGGCTTTCCACCCGTATCCAGCAAAATTGTGGAAAAACACTACATAGGATAACATAGAGGAGTTTTTTTGGGCCTTGCAGCGCCATTTACGGCTGTCTGCACGGTCTCCGTGTGAGTGAAACTCGCTCTGTAGTCCGATCTGCCCCCCCCCAAAAAAAAAAAGTAAAGTTCACCAAACACCACTTAACACTTGTGTAGGCCACATTAACTCATAATAAAGTCTAGTCCCTTTCCCCGGCTATCACCTCTCATCTAACAAAAATATTCAACCTTTCCCTCACTTCCGGTATTTTTCCCTCCTCATTTAAGCATGCCATCATACATCCATTACTTAAAAAACCATCCCTCGATCAAAACTGTGCCGCTAATTATAGACCTGTCTCTAATCTTCCCTTCATCTCTAAACTCCTCGAACGCCTGGTCCACTCCCGTCTTACCCGCTATCTCTCAGATAACTCTCTTCTCGACCCTCTTCAATCTGGCTTCCGCTCTTTACACTCTACTGAAACTGCCCTCATTAAAGTCTCTAATGACCTACTAACAGCTAAATCTAATGGTCACTACTCCATGCTAATTCTCTTGGATCTCTCTGCAGCATTCGACACTGTGGATCATCAGCTCCTCCTCACTATGCTCCGCTCCATCGGCCTCAAGGACACCGTTCTCTCCTGGTTCTCCTCCTATCTCTCTGACCGATCCTTCACTGTATGTTTTGCTGGTTCCTCCTCCTCTCACCTTCCCCTTACTGTTGGGGTTCCTCAAGGATCAGTCCTAGGCCCCCTACTCTTCTCGTTGTATACTGCCCCTATTGGACAAACAATCAGTAGATTTGGTTTCCAGTACCATCTCTATGCTGACGACACCCAATTATACACTTCTGCTCCTGATATCACACCGACCTTTTTAGAAAACACCAGTGATTGTCTTACCGCTGTCTCTAACATCATGTCCTCCCTCTATCTGAAACTAAACCTGTCAAAAACTGAACTCCTCGTGTTCTCTCCCTCTACTAACCTACCTTTGCCTGACATTGCCATCTCCGTGTGCGGTTCCACCATTACTCCAAAGCAACATGCCCGCTGCCTTGGGGTCATCCTTGATTCTGACCTTTCATTCACCCCCTACATCCGATCACTGGCTCGCTCTTCTTACCTGCATCTCAAAAACATTTCTAGAATTCGCCCTTTTCTTAATTTCGACTCTGCAAAACCTCTGACTGTTTCACTTATTCATTCTCGTCTGGACTATTGTAACTCTCTACTAATCGGTCTCCCTCTTGCAAAACTCTCCCCGCTCCAATCTGTCCTGAATGCTGCAGCCAGGATCATATTCCTCACCAACCGTTACACCGATGCCTCTACCCTGTGCCAGTCATTACACTGGCTACCCATCCACTCCAGAATCCAGTACAAAACTACTACCCTCATCCACAAAGCACTCCATGGCTCAGCACCACCCTACATCTCCTCCCTGGTATCAGTCTACCACCCTACCCGTGCCCTCCGCTCCGCTAATGACCTCAGGTTAGCATCCTCAATAATCAGAACCTCCCACTCCCGTCTCCAAGACTTTACACGTGCTGCGCCGATTCTTTGGAATGCACTACCTAGGTTAATACGATTAATCCCCAATCCCCACAGTTTTAAGCGTGCCCTAAAAACTCATTTGTTCAGACTGGCCTACCGTCTCAATGCATTAACCTAACGATCCCTGTGTGGCCTATTTATAATAAAAAAAACAAAAAAATAAAAAAAAGGTTCCTCGCATCATGTTCTCATACACTTTATGCAGTATTAGCCCTCTGTGTCTGTACTGCTACATACTTAGGCAGGTAACTGGTTCATGCAGCTTTACATGAACACCTGAGCCTTACACTATAGCTGGTCCGAATAACTAAAGCAATTGTTACCATCCACCTCTCGTGTCTCCCCTTTTCCCCATAGTTTGTAAGCTTGCGAGCAGGGCCCTCACTCCTCCTGGTATCTGTTTTGAACTGTATTTCTGTTATGCTGTAATGTCTATTGTCTGTACAAGTCCCCTCTATAATTTGTAAAGCGCTGCGGAATATGTTGGCGCTATATAAATAAAATTATTATTATTATTATTATTAGTCCACACTTTAGAAAATTAGTGTTTCTTACACCTGTTAGGAGGAGCATTTCAGGAATAAGCACACTAAGGCCTTAGTACTTATCTGCTTATCTTTATCTGTCAACCAAGATGAAGAGGGCAGGGAGTAAGGCACGTGGGCGTGGGCGCGGAGCAGGGAGAGGACGTGGTGATTCTGTGCCTGCTGCGGGCACCGGTGACTCACCATCACCCAGTTTCAGCAGGGAACAGTCCTTCATGCGCAGCTTTGTCGGAGAGCGCCGTACACCGCTGCTGCATGAAGATCAAATTGAAGCCGTTGTCGGGTGGATGGCAGCTAACGCATCGACTTCAATTAGTGCCACATCCTCTCAGGCACAGACCACTGGAGAGCAGCCATCTGTCTCTTCACCACCTGCCAAATTGGCCAGGCAGTCAGAGAGCCCAGGCCAGGAGCCATCTCTACTTCTGTTCTCTGAATCTCTTGGCTTGGAAACAGGGGGCCAGCCAAGCAGTATTGGAGAAATGGAAGAAGAGGCAGTGTGCAGTGATGCCCAACAGCTTTGTCTCTCTGACTCTGAAGAGGCGGGTGGGCCAGTGCCTCCGGTGACCACAGCACAGTAAGCATCGGATGATGAAACTCAGGTGCCGCTTTCTGGTACGTACTGTGCTGCCGAGACTACCCAGGAGGAGCAGTTGGTGGCAGAGGGTAGTGGAGATGATGAGGTCCTTGACCCATCGTGGCGTGAGGAACAGGAAGGTGGTGGGAGCAGCTCAGAGGAAGAGATTCCCCTTACGGGCCAAAGAGGGAGAGGGAGGGGGAAGACTGCGGAGCCTGTAGCCTCCACTTTGGCACCCGTTAGGAGCCTGTCTCTTTCCAAAGCCAAAAAGGGCGCTCCCAAGACTTGCAGTGCCTGGTGCTTTTTTGACACAGTTGCAGATGACATTTGTTTTGTCAAATGCAAGCTGTGTCATCAGAAAGTCAAAAGAGGGAAAAGTGTCAGCAACCTCAATACCACAGATATGTGGACACATGTGCGGACCAGGCACGCGGTGGAGTTACAAAAACACACTGAAGACCTAGGCCAACCAACAGCGGCTGCTACCACCTCTTCAGCTTGTGTTGCCTCTTCCTCCAGCTCACGCACAGCTGGTTTGGCTTCCTCCCAGTATCGCCATGGATGAACCTCTGGCACTGTTGTCCAGAGACCTAGTGTAATTCCACCCACAGCACCACCTTCCCAGTCATCCTCACACTCCCAGTCTACTCTACAGCCATCGGTAGTACAGGCATGGGAGAAAAGGTGGCCATTCTCGGCCAACCACCCCCGAGCACAGGCTCTGAATGCAGGCATTGCCAAACTTCTGTCCCTGGAAATGCTCTCATTCAGGCTGGTGGAGACTGACAGCTTCCGTGACTTGATGGCATTGGCAGTCCCACAGTACAAGGTGCCCAGCTGCTTTTACGTCAGCAGGCAAGCTGTCCCTGCCCTGCACAAGCATGTGGAGGGACACATAAAACACGCGCTACTGAACGCCGTCAGTAGCAAGGTCCACCTCACCACCGATGCGTGGATCAGTCAGCATGGACAGGGGCGATATGTTTCCCTCACTGCCCATTGGGTTAATGTTGTTGAGCCGGGTACAGACCATGCGAGTGGCGCAGGACGTGTCCTGCCCACTCCAAGGATTGCAGGAATCCAGTCTGTACGCATTGACTCCTCTTCATACACAAGTTCCTCAGATTCCTCTCTGCAGGATCCGTCACAGTCCACCTCCACATGAACCCGTGAACGCTTACCTGTTACGACTGACATGAGCACAGCCGTGGCCAAACGTCAGCAGGCCGTCTTGAAACTAGTTTCTTTGGGGAATCGAAGCCACACAGCGCAGGAGCTCTGGAATGCCATCAAGCAGGAGAGCGATGCGTGGTTACTGCCAGCGAATCTCCAGCCAGGCATGGTAGTGTGTGACAATGGCCGAAATCTGGTGGCAGCTTTGGCCCTTGGCAACCTCACTCACATCCCATGTCTGGCACATGTGCTCAATTTGTTTGTGCAGAGTTTTCTGAGGGACTATCCGGATCTTGATGCACTGCTGCACAAGGTCCGCCTAGAGTGTGCTCACTTGCGGCGTTCCAGCTTGGCAAGATCCCGCATTGCTGCTCTGCAGCGCCGATTCCGCCTTCCGGAACACCGCATCATATGTGACCTACCTACCCGGTGGAATTCCACGTTACATATGTTGGAGCGGTTGTGTGAGCAGCAGCAAGCAGTTATGGAGTACCAGCTGCATCAGGCGCAAAGAAGTCGCAGTCAGCGCCGATCAGACTTCACAACCACAGAGTGGGCCACTATGAAGGACGTCTGCCAGGTTTTGTGTGCCTATGATGATTCCACGCGGATGGCGAGTGCAGATGATGCACTAGTCAGCATGACTGTCCCCCTTATCTGCCTGCTTCAACAAACACTGCAAGCGCTAAGGGATGATGTTGTGGAAGAGGTGGAGGATGAGCAGTCACCATTTCCATCAGCTTCTGGACAGTCAGCGCCACGTGGTTCCTCACAAAGGCGTAGGCTGGGGACACTTTGTGAGGAGGATGATGAGGAGTCAATGGAGGAGGAAGAGCTACGTCCAGAGGAGGGAGTTCCACCATTGTCCAGTGGTCAGTGTGTACAGCGAGGGTGGGGTGATGACGAGCGGGCAGAGATCACGTCTCAAGCAGGGGACAGCATTTCTGGGCCAGTTGGCAGTCTGCAGCACATGGTTGATTTCATGTTGCAGTGCCTGAGAGACGACCGCTGCATTGACCACATTCTCAACATGCCTGATTATTGGGTGTTCACCCTCCTCGATCCTCGCTACCGGGACAACGTCCAAAACCTCATCCCAGCGTTGACCCGGGAGCGTAAAATGCAGGAGTACCACGACACACTGGTGAATTCCATCATCTTCTCCAGTCCAACTGAGTGGAGTGCTGCTAGTGCTTTACAAAGCAGCTCAGTGCGTCGAGGCAGTGGAGGAGGCTCTGCACAAAGAGGGAGCAGAAGCAGTGCCTCTGCCCAAGGCAAGCCCAGTATGGCACAACTGTGGCAAACTTTTGTGTGCCCGCCCCAAATGTCTACACCATCACCGGCGGCTCCAGTCAGCAGGAGGCAACGGTTCCGTCAGATGGTGACAGACTACATGGCTTGCCCTCTTACTGTACTCCCAGACGGCTCTTCCCCGTTCAAGTTTTGGGTCTCTAAGCTGGATACATGGCCAGAGCTAAGCCAGTATGCATTGGAGGTGCTGGCTTGCCCTGCGGCTTGTGTCTTATCGGAACACGTATTTAGTGCCGCAGGTGGTGTACTAACAGACCGTCGCATGCGACTATCCTCCGATAACGTTGACCGGCTTACTTTTCTGAAAATGAACCAGGCCTGGATCTCGCAGGAATTTGCCACTCCTCTGCCTGATTAAGTAATTGGGTGTCATCCAGGTCTCCTGATGTGTTCATCTTTCTACCACCTGAACTGCAATTCCTGGGCTCCAACACCACCAGTTGAGGCTCAGAAGTGCAGGCTGCACAGTCAAAACATACGACCCAGTGTTATTGGGTTTCAGTAACGTCAGCTGATCCCCAGCTGTGTTGCCGGCAATGTGTCCTGCGACCGCCACGCTGGCACAACAACCTAAATGTAAGGGAACCTGTCCCCCCCCCGGCGTTTGTTACTGAAAGAGCCATCTTGTGCAGCAGTAATGTTGCACAAGGAAAAGGTAGCTCTTTTAGTTTAGCTCCTTGCACACGCAGAACTTAACACTTATAAAATGTGTTCACTGATACCGTTATACCGTCCCGGAGCTGGGACTTTCCTTCATAATGTGACGCAGCACAGCCGTCATTCCTACCCCCTTGGTGCCATGCGCTGCCTCCTCAGCGTTGTTTTAAGCTGTCACGGAGCCTGCGCTGTTCTGTTATCCCTTGGCCATGCACACTTAGCGCTGCCTGTCTTCTGACATAATTTGGTGTCAGGCTGGCTGCGCCTGTGCGGCCGCGCTGCCCGAGATCCCGCCTCGCAGTGTCTTCTGATTTAATCACACTGCGGGCCTGGGATCCATGGGCATGCGCAGTGCATATCTTCCCCTCGGGCTCTCGCTCATCTCCCTCCGCCTTCTTCAGACTGTGCGCCGTCAGCTGATCCCTAATAGCATGCCACGGCCGTGACGCCGCACAGTCTGAAGAAGAGGGAAGGAGGGGAGTGAGAGTCGAGGATATGCACTGTGCATGCCCATGGATCCCAGGCCCGCAGTGGGATTAAATTAGACGACACTGCGAGGTGGGATCTCGGGCAGCGTGGACGCACAGGCACTGCCAGCCTGACACCTAAATGATGTCAGAAGACGGGCAGCGCTAAGTGTGCATGGCCAAGGGATAACATTACAGCGCAAGCTCCGTGACAGAATCAAACAACGTTGAGGAGGTGGCGCACGGCACCAAGGGGGTAGGAATTACGGCTGTGCTGCGTCACATTACAAAGTAAAGTCCCACCTCCGGGACAGTTTGACGGTGTGAGGGGACACATTATATGAGTGTGTAGTTCAGCGTTTGCAAGGAGCAAAATTTAAAGAGCCAACTTTTCCTTTTGCAGTATTAGTGCTGTACAAGATGGCTCTTTCAGCAACAAACGCCTGGGGGGGGGGAGGGGGATGTTAAAGGTTCCCTTTCAACTTGCTCCAGTGCAGGCTTCGGCCTACACTCTGCTCCTACAGCTGACCCTGGGCTCTAACACAGCCAGTTGGTGCCCAGAAGTGCTAGCTGCACAGAGAAAAACAACAGCCAATGTGTCAGTGGGGTTCAGCACCGCCAGCTGTTCCCCTGCTGTGTAGCCGGCAACGTGTCCTGCAAACACCATGCAGACACCTGAACTGAAATTAAAGGGAACCTGCCCCCCCCCGCCCCCAGGTGTTTCTATGTATAACAGCCACCTTGTACAGCAGTAATGCTGCATTTGTACAAGGTGGCTCAATTTTTCTCCTTGCACACGTCGAACTCAACACGTAGAAAATGTGTCCCCTGAGACCATTACACCGTCCCCGAGGCGTGACTTTCCTTTGTAATGACACGCAGCAACCCCCTTGGTAGCGCTGCCCGTCTTCTGACATCATTGGTTGGCTGGCTGCGCCTGTGCGTCCGCCCTGCCCGACACAACCGGCGATCTAATAACCATGTATAAGTATATAAGGGGACAATACAAATATCTCGCTGAGGATCTGTTTATACCAAGGAAGGTGATGGGCACAAGGGGGCATTCTTTGCGTCTGGAGGAGAGAAGGTTTTTCCACCAACATAGAAGAGGATTCTTTACTGTTAGGGCAGTGAGAATCTGGAATTGCTTGCCTGAGGAGGTGGTGATGGCGAACTCAGTCGAGGGGTTCAAGAGAGGCCTTGATGTCTTCCTGGAGCAGAACAATATTGTATCATACAATTATTAGGTTCTGTAGAAGGACGTAGATCTGGGGATTTATTATGATGGAATATAGGCTGAACTGGATGGACAAATGTCTTTTTTCGGCCTTACTAACTATGTTACTATGTTACTATGTTACAACGCCCCTCGTTGTCTTATTTATTTTGACTGCGAGGGTGTGATTGATGGGCATGTGCAGTGCATATGTTCGCCTGTTTTCACTCATCTCCTTCCGCCTTCTTCAGACTGGGTGGCCTCATGGCCGCAGCATGCGATAAGGGATCAGCGGAGGCCGCCCAGTCTGAAGCAGGTGTAAGGACATGAGTGAGAGGCGAACATATTTACTGCACAAGGCCATGAATCCCAGCCACGCAGTGTGAATTTATGAAAAGACACTAGGGGTCTGGGATTCATGGGCATCGCTAACCGCACCGGCCAACATGAAATGAGGTGAGAAGACGGGAAGCGCTCACAGCGCATGGCCAAGGGATAACACAAGAGTGCAGACTCCTGTACAGCAAATAACAACGCTCAGGAGGCTGCGCCCAGCACCTAGGTGGGATTTTTTGACAGCTGTGCTGCGTCTCATTAAGAAGACAAGTCACGCCTCCACTACAGTTTGACTGTATAATGGGCTAAATTGTGTACGTGTTTCATTCAGCGCGTGCAATGAGCAAAATTTAAAGAGCAACCTTTCACTTGTGCAGCATTACTGCTGCACAAGGTGCGGCTCTTCTACTTTGTAACACCTGAGGGGGGGTTAAAGGTTACCTTTAAAATTGGTTCAATTAGGCTTTGGCCTACACTCTGCTCCTCCTGCAGACCCTGGGCTCTAACACCGCCAGTTGGTGCCCGGAAGTGCTGGCTGCACAGAGCAAAACACCCGCCAATGTGTCAGTGGGGTTCAGCAACGCCAGCTGTTCCCCTGCTGTGTAGCCGGCAACGTGTCCTGCAAACGCCACACAGACACAAAGCTGCCTCCAGTGCAGGCTTCGGCCTACACTCTGCTCCCCCTGCTGACCCTTTGCTCCAACACCGCTAGTTGGGGCTCTAGGAAGACAATCTTCAATAGGTCCATATCCTGGTTCCAGCATTGTCAGCTGGTTCTTGGCAGTGTCTTTGTCACGGGTACTCCCTCGTGCCCAGCCTGGTTGCAGCACAGTCAGCTGGTTCCGGGTAGTGTCAAGGTCACTTACACGCCTATACGTTGTCCCGTCGTGTTGCGGTCGGGTTAGCCAACTCCATGGTGCCTCCAGTTTAGGAGCTTCCTATGTGGGCTGCGGGAATTGGCAATCAAGGCTGGTTCTGTAGTGCCAGTAGGCCAAGCTCCCCCTGTAGGACTGTTGGTGTTCGGTAACTGCGGCAGCCTCGCGGCCTAGCTGTTCTCTCTTCTCCTGTGGACCTTCTGGTCCACATCCTGGTTCCAGCACCGTCAGCTGGTTCTGGGCAGAGCCTTTGGCTTAGGTGCCTCCTTCTGGGTATCCGAGTTCCGCCAATGTCAGGCGGTCCTTGGTAGTGCTTTTAAGCACGGGTACCTCCTGCTTAGTAACCGGGTTCCAGCACCATCGGCTTGTCCTCGGTCGTGCCATTGGCTCTTGCACACTTGGCCAATGCATCCGGGTTCCAGTACCGTCAGCTGGTTCTCGGCAGTGTCTTTTGCTCTTGTACCTTCTGCTCCCCATCCTGGTTCCAGTACCGTCAGCTGGTTCCGGGCAGAGCCTTTGGCTTAGGTGCCTCTTTCTGGGTATCCGAGTTCCACCAACGTCAGGTGGTCCTTGGTAGTGCTTTTTAGCACGGGTACCTCCTGCTTAGTATCCGGGTTCCAGTAACGTCAGCTGGTCCTCGGTAGTTCCATTGGCTCTTGGACCTTCGGGTAGCCATCCGAGTTCCAGTTCCATCAGCTGGTTCTCGGCATTTTCTCAGCCTTCTTGTACCTTCTGCTATATTTCCAAGTTCAAGACCCTAAAGACGACGACCCGGAAGACCACCCCTAAGATGACGACGACACAAGAGACGACAACCACTGAGATGACGACGACCCTGGAGACGACGACCCTTAAGACCACCCCGATGACGACGACGACGACGACGACTCCGGAGACGACGACCCTAGAGACGACGACATGGAAGACCGAGAAGCAGAAGAACAAGAGGCTGCAGAACAAAGAGCAGAAGAACATTAAGCATAACACTGAATATCAGAGCAAAAGATATTATCTAAATTATATGCAGAAGAAGACTAAGCAGTGTATGGGGGTGAGTCCGTTCCTCCTCGTGGTGCCCCTGGATAAAGCCTGATGCTGCAGGCCAAACTGAACGCGGACAAATGTCACTCTTTTGTGACAGGCAGAACGGAAGGTGTAATCTTCAAACTTTTATAGATAACAACTACGGGAATGCCTGTCACAAATGAGAATATGATGAAGAAGTAGAATATGAAGAATAGTAATAGTTGAATAAAAAGAATATGAAGAATAGGAAGAATAATAATAGTTGAATAAAAAGAATATGAAGAATGTAACAAACAAAAAAATACTGTAGGTAGAAGATGAAGAAGAAGATGAATAAGGTGAAGAAGAAGTTGATGTCAAAGCTGCTGATGATGATGAAGAAGAAAGTATGGGAAAAGTAAAAAAAAAAGGTGAAGGGCGTGGAAGTAGTGAAACATCAATATCTGCCAAAATAAAAAAAATATCTTAACATAGTCAATATCTTTGTAACTCCGAACGTCTTAAAAAAAATGAAATTCCTGCTATTCTATTTGATTGGGCTAAACTTCTATGCCTTTAATGTCTCCGCCACCTCCCCAAATACATCCTGCATTATTCTTAGTTGTTTTCCTTCATGTAGAATGAACCTACAAGGAAAGAAAGGGTTTATTTTAATTCCGATATTTTGGTCCCATTGACTTGCATTGGTATCTGGTATCGGTATCGGCGAAATCCGATATTTTTTGAATATCGGCCGATCCAGTCCGATACCAATACTTTCCGATATCACAAGGTATCGCTCAACACTAGTCTTCAGTAAGTCGATCACCACTTGGTTCATCTTCTCACATCCCGTTGGTCTGCAGATGGTACGGCGTGGTTCTGATCTTCTTACACCCGTACAAATTGCAGAACTCCTGGAACACTTCCGCTTCAAATGCCGGCCCCTGATCGGTCAATATCTTCTCCGGGTACCCATGGGATCTACAGAAGTACTGCTGGAAGGTTTTGGCAGCCGTCCTAGCCGTTAGATCTTTGACTGGTACGACTATCAGGAATCTGGAATACTGGTCCACAATGGTGAGAGCGTAGATATAACCTGACCAGCTAGGTGTTAGCTTTACATGATGCAGCGCGACCAACTCGAGTGGCCGTTTGGTGATGATGGGATGCAAGGGAGCCCGTTGGCTGTCACGATCCTTCCGGCGTAGGCTACAGGGGCCACACTCTCGACAACACTTCTCGATGGCTTTCTTCACGCCGATCCAGTAGAACCTCCCACAGAGTAGCTTCTCCAGCTTCCTCCATCCGAAGTGTCCTGCCCCATCGTGGTACGCTCCCAGGACCATTGGCACATCTTGTCTTGGGACCACGATCTGCCACACTAATTCGTGAGTGCGGGGGTCGATGCTCTTTCGGCACAGCTTGCCATCGTGAATAAACAGTTTGCCCCTCTCCTTCCACAACTGTAATGTCTCCGGTGGATCATCCGGGCTTGGATGCAAACCTGCCTGCGTCAGGAGCTCTTTCACCCGATGGACCGCAGGGTCACCATCCTGGTTCTCTGTCCACCCGTGGTGGGGCAGGGGATTCAACGAAGTGCCCTGTTTATTTCTGCGCCTGTTCTCCACCTGATGGGAACACTGAGTTGCCATAGGGCGATGGAAGGCGGGCAGCTCTACTTCATCAAATGCTTCTGGATCTTCCTCCGTTTCGGGCAGGAGAGGCATTTGGGACAATGCATCGGCATTCGCATTCTTGTGCCCCGCCCGGTACTTGATGGTGAAGTTGTAATTGGACAACCGGGCCATCCACCGCTACTCCAAGGCACCGAGTTTCGCTGTGTCCAAGTGCGTTAGTGGATTATTATCCGTGAAGACGGTGAATTTTGCTGAGGCCAGATAGTGCTTGAACCTCTCAGTCACGGCCCAAACGACGGCGAGGAACTCCAGCTTAAAGGAACTGTAGTTGTCTGGGTTCCTTATAGTGGGGCGAAGTTTCCTGCTGGCGTAAGCGATTACTCGTTCCTTGCCCTTCTGGACCTGGGACAGCACCGCTCCCAGCCCCACGTTGCCGGCATCCGTATACAATACAAACGGTTGGTCGTATTCAGGGTAGGCTAGTAGGGTTGAGCGAAACGGGTCGGCCATTTTAATATGTCGTTGACTTTTGGCAAAGTCGGGTTTTATGAAACCCGACCCGATCCCTGTGTGGGGTCGGCCATGCGGTACGCGACTTTTGCACCAAAGTCGCGTTTCAATGACGCGAAAAGCGCCATTTCTCAGCCAATGAAGGTGGACGCAGAGTGTGGGCAGCGTGATGACATAGGTCCTGCTCCCCACCATCTTACAGAAGGGCATTGCAGTGATTGGCTTGCTGTCTGCGGCGTCACAGGGGCTATAAAGGGGCGTTCCCACCGACCGCCATCTTACTGCTGCTGATCTGAGCCTAGGGAGAGGTTGCTGCCGCTTCGTCAGAAGCAGGGATAGCGTTAGGCAGGGTCCATTCACCCCCAAACCGCTTGTGCTGTAGCGATTTCCACTGTCCAACACCACCTTCGGTGTGCAGGGACAGTGGAGGCTACATTTTTTTTTTTTCCTCAGCGCTGTAGCTCATTGGGCTGCCCTAGAAGGCTCCCTGATAGCTGCATTGCTGTGTGTACGCTGCTGTGCAAACCAACTGCTTTTTTCAAAGCACAAATCCTGTTGTTCCTTCCTTTCTGCACAGCTATCTTTTTTGTTTGTCCACACTTTTGACTTTTTTGTGCAGCAGTCCACTCCTTGTTATTGCTGCCTGCCATACCTGGCTGAGATTACTGCAGGGAGATAGTAATTGTAGGACACTCCCTGTTTTTTGTTTGTTTCGTTATATCTGTTCAAGCCACTTTCTGCCACAGAAAATAGACTCTAATACAGTGGCCCAGATTTATTCACTAGTCTCCCTGAAGAAGAAAAAGGTGCAGATTAAAATTGGAAAATCTGTATCAGTGGCAGTCCTGTGTGTGGCATCTGTGTCTCATTTTCTGGCACAGAAAACATACAGTCTAACAGTGGGCCTGATTTCTTGCCAATTCTACCATAAATAAAAAAAAAAAATAGTGGGGGATTAAGATTAGCAATTCTGCTTCGGTGCCACTCCAGTGTGTGCCACCTGTCTCAAATTGTGTGCCACAGAACATATACTGTATGAGAGTGGGCCACATTTCTTCAATATTCTCCCAGAAAATATAAAAAGGGGGAGATTTGAATTGTTAATGTCTGCATCAGCGTCAGTCCTGTTAGTGGCATATCTGTCTGCCACTGAAGCTGTGTACTGTTATACATTGTGCCTGATTTTCCTTGCAGTCTCACCCACCTATAATGGGATATATAAATCCAACAGAAATTATAGCTCACCTTGTAACTGGTTTTACAGTAACAAATACCGTTAGTTTGCTTACGTTTTTGAAACAATGAGGAAGTCTGGTGGAAGAGGTCGTGGCCGTGGGCGGTCATTGCCAGCTGGTAATGATGGTAGTGGTGGTGGAGCATCAGGTGGTCGTGGGAAAAGCAATATAGCACCTAAGTCTCGATTTGTGGAGCCAGGTTCGTCGTCTGGCTACACAAGGCCTCGAACGCTCCCTTTTCTGGGAGTAGGAAAACCGCTTTTAAAGCCGGAGCAGCAAGAGCAAGTTTTGGCTTACCTTGCTGACTCAGCCTCTAGCTCTTTCACCTCCTCTTCTGAAATTGCAAAATGTAAAAGCAGCGCGTCGTTAGTGGATGTTCACGGTCAGGGACAAGTCGCTTCCTTGTCCTCTTCAGCAAAAACAACAGAGAAGGATGCGTCAGGCGACACAACGGGTTACTCCATGGAGCTCTTTACACATACCGTTCCTGGGTTAGAAAGTGAAGCAGTTAACAGTCCATGCCCATTATAAGTAGATTCTGACATGGAGTGCACTGATGCACAGCCACAGCCAGACTACTATGCTGGTCCTTTGACTCAGACCACAACATTGCCCTCGCAGGGTACTGATCCAGAATTAGACCCTGATGAGACTATGGTGCCCCGTCACGAACACTATACCACCAGCTTACACGGTGACACAGACGAAGTTGCACATGAGATAGAAGAGGAGGTTATAGATGACCCAGTTGTTGACCCCGATTGGCAGCCATTGGGAGAACAGGGTGCAGGCGGCAGTAGTTCTGAAGCGGAGGAGGAGGGGCCACAGCAGGCATCAACATCACAAGAGGTTCCATCTGCCGGGCCTGTATCTGGCCCAAAATGCGTGGCAAAACCAAAACCAGTTGGAGGACAGCGTGGCCAACCGGTTAAAGCTCAGTCTGCAATGCCTGAAAAGGTATCCGATGGTAGAAAGAGTGCAGTCTGGCATCTTTTTAAACAACATCCAATTGATCAGCGCAAAGTCATCTGTCAAAAATGTTCAACTACCTTAAGCAGAGGTCAGAATCTGTAAAGTCTCAATACAAGTTGCATGCATAGACATTTAACCACCATGCATTTGCAAGCTTGGACTAACTACCAAACGTCCCTTAAGGTTGTAGCACCCTCGGCCAATGAAGCTAGTCATCAACGCAACATCCCTTCCCTCACTGTAAGGCCACCATTTTCCGCACCACCTGCAGTATCTGTGCAGGTTTCGTCGCCAGGCCAAAGCAGTCAGGGTCAGGGAATCACCAGGTTCGTAGTAGGAAACACTGCATGTAGGGCACCGGCGGAAACAATACCGTCTCCAATCGTCTCTCAGTCTGCCATGTCCACCGGCACCCCCGCTAGTTCCACGATCTCCAGCTCTCCAGTCCAGCTCACCCTACATGAGACTCTGGTTAGAAAAAGGAAGTAGTTATCCTCGCATCCGCGTACACAGGGTTTGAACGCCCACATAGCTAGACTAATCTCGTTAGAGATGATGCCCTACCGGTTAGTTGAAAGCGAAGCTTTCAAAGCCCTGATGGACTACGCTGTACCACGCTACGAGCTACCCAGTCGACACTTCTTTTCGAGAAAAGCCATCCCAGCCCTCCACCAGCATGTAAAAGAGCGCATCGTCCATGCAGTCAGGCAATCTGTGAGTACAAAGGTGCACCTGACAACAGATGCATGGACCAGTAGGCATGGCCAGGGACGTTACGTGTCCATCACGGCACACTGGGTGAATGTGGTGGATGCAGGGTCCACAGGGGACATCAATTTTGGGACAGTTCTGCCTAGCTCACGGTCTAGGAAACAGTTGGCTGTAGCCGTTCGCATCCCCTCCTCCTCCTCCTCGTCCTCCTGCAGAAGCGAGAGCTCGTCCACAGACCGCAGTCGGCCAACCACTCCATCCGCAGCTGCCACTGTTGCACACCAGGTCCCATTATGGGTCAGCTACTGGCAAGCGTCAGCAGGCTGTATTGGCAATGAAGTGTTTGGGCGACAACAGACACACTGCGGAAGTTCTGTCCGAGTTCTTGCAGAGAGAAACGCAGTCGTGGCTGGGCACAGTAGATCTTGAGGCAGGCAAGGTAGTGAGTGATAACGGAAGGAATTTCATGGCTGCCATCTCCCTTTCCCAACTGAACAACTGAAACACATTCCTTGCCTGGCTCACACCTTAAACCTGGTGGTGCAGTGCTTCCTGAAAAGTTATCCTGGGTTCTCCGACCTGCTCCTCAAAGTGCGCGGACTTTGCTCACATATCCGCCGTTCGCCCGTACACTCCAGCCGTATGCAGACCTATCAGCGTTCTTTGAACCTTCCCCAGCATCGCCTAATCATAGACGTTGCAACAAGGTGGAACTCAATACTGCACATGCTTCAGAGACTGTGCGAACAGAGGCGGGCTGTTATGTTTTTGTGGGAGGATACACATACACGGGCAGGCAGTAGGATGGCAGACATGGAGTTGTCAGGTGTGCAGTGGTCGAAGATTCAAGACATGTGTCAAGTCCTTCAGTGTTTTGAGGAATGCACACGGCTGGTTAGTGCAGACAACGCCATAATAAGCATGAGCATCCCCCTAATGTGTCTGCTGATGCAAAGTTTGACGCACATAAAGGATCAGGCGTCTGCACCAGAGGAAGAGGAAAGCCTTGATGACAGTCAGCCATTGTCTGGCCAGGGCAGTGTACAGGACGAGGTAGCGGGCGAAGAGGAGGAGGAGGACGAGGAGGATGATGGGGATGAGTATTTTTTGAATGAGGAAGCTTCTCCGGGGCCAATAGAAACTGGTGGCGTTGCAAGGTCGGGTTCAGGTTTTTTGAGGGAGACAAGTGACGTGGATTTGCCTGAAACTGCCCCTCAACCAAACACAACCGCTGATTTGACAACTGGAACTTTGGCAATCATGGTGGATTATGCCTTACGTATCCTCAAAAGGGACACACGCATTACTAAAATGATGAACGATGACGATTACTGGTTGGCCTGCCTCCTTGATCCTCGCTATAAAGGCAAATTGCAAAATATTATGCCACATGAGAATCTGGAACAAATATTAGCAACCAAACAATCAACTCTTGTTGACTGTTTGATTCAGGCATTCCCAGCACACAGCGCCCGTGATCGTTCTCACACGAGCTGCAGGGGGCAACAGACCAGAGGTGTTAGAGGGGCAGAAATCAGAAGTGGCGTTGGCCAGAGGGGTTTTCTGACCAGGTTGTGGAGTGATTTTGCTATGACCGCAGACAGGACAGGTACTGCAGCATCAATTCAAAGTGACAGGAGACAACATTTGTCCAGTATGGTTACAAACTATTTTTCATCCCTTATCGATGTTCTCCCTCAACCGTCATTCCCATTTGATTACTGGGCATCCAAATTAGACACCTGGCCTGAATTGGCAGAATATGCATTGCAGGAGCTTGCTTGCCCGGCAGCTAGTGTCCTATCAGAAAGAGTATTCAGTGCTGCAGGTTCAATATTAACCGAAAAAAGGACTCGTCTGGCTACCCAAAATGTTGATGATCTAACCTTCATTAAAATGAACCACTCATGGATTTCTAATTATTTTGCCCCACCTTGCCCGGCAGACACCTAGCTTTCCTATAAAAAGGTCTTGCTAGTGGACTGGTCTTACTGACTGTTCCTATCTCTTAATTTGCAGCAGCTGTTTGTCCAGCATACGACATGTTTACACCTCCCTAAATGGGCTGGCTCCCCCCACGGGGCCGTGGTCTCGCCACTTGGCGCAAGCACCCGTGAGAGTGCTGTTTGTCTGAAGAGGTGGGTGTGCCTTCTTTTGGTCGACGGCACTGCCACTGGGTCCCTCATAGTACAATAAAGTGTCTCTGGCGGTGGTGGTGCGCAACCAACGTCAGACACACTGTTATAACATGAGGGGCCCTGGGCCTGTACCGCCTGCCACAAGAGAGTATCCCCCCCAGCTCAAACAGTGCTCTACCACTTGCAAAATTATCTCTCACAGCTCCACCAATGTTTAGTCTATGCGCTGACATCCTTCAATGCCTGGCACTGACAATACCATTGTGTTGACATGTATGATGCTAGTTAAAATAGTCTGGGGCAGTGTCCTATATTTACACCAGTAAATACGTAGCACCAAATTACTAGTTCTGAAACTCAGCAGAGGAGCCCACCCCTGTACCTAATTATGCCACCCTTTTGTTTTTTGGTTTTGGTGTTTTGCGAGACATTAACATCTGTTTATTTTTTGTTAGTACTAACTGTGTCAGACACTCCTTCCAATTGTCCTCCGCTGACCACACCAATGTTGCCTGTGTACCCCTGCAAGATAATTCAAACTGCTTTGAGCCTATTTTTTAAAATTTTAGGCCTACTAAGTCTGTCTGCGGTCCCTCCTACCATTTGTCCTCCGCTGAGCACACCAATGCCGACCGTGTACCCATGTAACTTTTTTTCATCCTGCAGTGAGCCTACGTTGTGGTGTAAGGCCTACTAGCAGTGTCTGTCTGTGCCACTTAATAAAGCTGTCCTCCTCCTTTAAAAAAAAAAAAAAGGCTGATTTTCAGCTTGTCAGAATTATAAGACTGCATTGGGGTCACAAGTTTCGTTGTGGTCTACTAACAGTGTCTGCCGCTCCAAGGTGTTCTCCAGGTTGCCTCTCCATTGCTTCTATCTTCAGGCTCTCGTTAAATTTTTTTTAATATAACCCTGCATTTGGCCTACTTGTTTTGTTGGCCCTACTAACGGTGTCTGCCGCTCCTTGATGTTCTCCACTGAACAAACCAGTGCCGCCTGTTTACTTCTGTTACCAATTTTGAACTGCATTTCGACTACTTTCTGATTTGGGCCTACTCACTGTGTCAGCCTCTCATTCCAGTTGTCCTCCACTGCAATGCCCCCTGGTTAGTCCTGTGTTACCAATTTTGAACTGCATTTAGCCCACCTTATTCTTTGGGCCTATATCTGTGTTTCCTCCTCATCCTGCCCATTGCCCAGCCAGTGATAGATGAGTCTGCTGGTACATTGACCCATAATGCTACATTCCCCGTGCACGCTACACAGCCAGAATCTGACCCTGCTGAAAGTCAGGTTCCCCTTCCCGCATACTATACCACCTTACACGGGGACAAAGAAGAAGGTGCAGATGAAAGTGCAAGTTCCTTCATCAGGTGGGCGGGGCATACTGGTTGGCGATGTCACTGGCACAGGGCCTCTCATAGTACGCAAAAGTGTCGCTGCCGGTGGGAGGCGCCCCCGCCGTGCAAACACACCGCTGTATTTTGAGGGGCCCTGTGCCAGTGCCAATGCCAACGAGTGGCCTCCCCCTGCTTGCTCAGGATCACAGCACTTGCAAAGTTGAAATACTTCTCCCTAAGCTAGAAGATCGTTGGGTACAGCCGGGACCAGCTGCTTCGAAAGCATCACCAAACCAGGGATTCAAGCTTCAGGAGGCTAATTTGCATATTCCAGGTGCCTTCTGGGAGAAGCGAAGTCTCCCTAAGCTAGAAGATCGTTGGGTACAGCCGGGACCAGCTGCTTCGAAAGCATCACCAAACCAGGGATTCAAGCTTCAGGAGGCTAATTTGCATATTCCAGGTGCCTTCTGGGAGAAGCGAAGTCTCCCTAAGCTAGAAGATCGTTGGGTACAGCCGGGACCAGCTGCTTCGAAAGCATCACCAAACCAGGGATTCAAGCTTCGGGAGGCTAATTTGCATATTCCAGGTGCCTTCTGGGAGAAGCGAAGTCTCCCTAAGCTAGAAGATCGTTGGGTACAGCCGGGACCAGCTGCTTCGAAAGCATCACCAAACCAGGGATTCAAGCTTCGGGAGGCAAATTTGCATATTCCAGGTGCCTTCTTGGAGAAGCGAAGTCTCCCTAAGCTAGAAGATCGTTGGGTACAGCCGGGACCAGCTGCTTCGAAAGCATCACCAAACCAGGGATTCAAGCTTCAGGAGGCTAATTTGCATATTCCAGGTGCCTTCTGGGAGAAGCGAAGTCTCCCTAAGCTAGAAGATCGTTGGGTACAGCCGGGACCAGCTGCTTCGAAAGCATCACCAAACCAGGGATTCAAGCTTCAGGAGGCTAATTTGCATATTCCAGGTGCCTTCTGGGAGAAGCGAAGTCTCCCTAAGCTAGAAGATCGTTGGGTACAGCCGGGACCAGCTGCTTCGAAAGCATCACCAAACCAGGGATTCAAGCTTCAGGAGGCTAATTTGCATATTCCAGGTGCCTTCTGGGAGAAGCGAAGTCTCCCTAAGCTAGAAGATCGTTGGGTACAGCCGGGACCAGCTGCTTCGAAAGCATCACCAAACCAGGGATTCAAGCTTCGGGAGGCTAATTTGCATATTCCAGGTGCCTTCTGGGAGAAGCGAAGTCTCCCTAAGCTAGAAGATCGTTGGGTACAGCCGGGACCAGCTGCTTCGAAAGCATCACCAAACCAGGGATTCAAGCTTCGGGAGGCAAATTTGCATATTCCAGGTGCCTTCTTGGAGAAGCGAAGTCTCCCTAAGCTAGAAGATCGTTGGGTACAGCCGGGACCAGCTGCTTCGAAAGCATCACCAAACCAGGGATTCAAGCTTCAGGAGGCTAATTTGCATATTCCAGGTGCCTTCTGGGAGAAGCGAAGTCTCCCTAAGCTAGAAGATCGTTGGGTACAGCCGGGACCAGCTGCTTCGAAAGCATCACCAAACCAGGGATTCAAGCTTCAGGAGGCTAATTTGCATATTCCAGGTGCCTTCTGGGAGAAGCGAAGTCTCCCTAAGCTAGAAGATCGTTGGGTACAGCCGGGACCAGCTGCTTCGAAAGCATCACCAAACCAGGGATTCAAGCTTCAGGAGGCTAATTTGCATATTCCAGGTGCCTTCTGGGAGAAGCGAAGTCTCCCTAAGCTAGAAGATCGTTGGGTACAGCCGGGACCAGCTGCTTCGAAAGCATCACCAAACCAGGGATTCAAGCTTCAGGAGGCTAATTTGCATATTCCAGGTGCCTTCTGGGAGAAGCGAAGTCTCCCTAAGCTAGAAGATCGTTGGGTACAGCCGGGACCAGCTGCTTCGAAAGCATCACCAAACCAGGGATTCAAGCTTCAGGAGGCTAATTTGCATATTCCAGGTGCCTTCTGGGAGAAGCGAAGTCTCCCTAAGCTAGAAGATCGTTGGGTACAGCCGGGACCAGCTGCTTCGAAAGCATCACCAAACCAGGGATTCAAGCTTCAGGAGGCTAATTTGCATATTCCAGGTGCCTTCTGGGAGAAGCGAAGTCTCCCTAAGCTAGAAGATCGTTGGGTACAGCCGGGACCAGCTGCTTCGAAAGCATCACCAAACCAGGGATTCAAGCTTCAGGAGGCTAATTTGCATATTCCAGGTGCCTTCTGGGAGAAGCGAAGTCTCCCTAAGCTAGAAGATCGTTGGGTACAGCCGGGACCAGCTGCTTCAAAAGCATCACCAAACCAGGAATTCAAGCTTCAGGAGGCTAATTTGCATATTCCAGGTGCCTTCTGGGAGAAGCGAAGTCTCCCTAAGCTAGAAGATCGTTGGGTACAGCCGGGACCAGCTGCTTCAAAAGCATCACCAAACCAGGGATTCAAGCTTCAGGAGGCTAATTTGCATATTCCAGTTGCCTTCTGGGAGAAGCGAAGTCTCCCTAAGCTAGAAGATCGTTGGGTACAGCCGGGACCAGCTGCTTCAAAAGCATCACCAAACCAGGGATTCAAGCTTCAGGAGGCTAATTTGCATATTCCAGGTGCCTTCTGGGAGAAGCGAAGTCTCCCTAAGCTAGAAGATCGTTGGGTACAGCCGGGACCAGCTGCTTCGAAAGCATCACCAAACCAGGGATTCAAGCTTCAGGAGGCTAATTTGCATATTCCAGGTGCCTTCTGGGAGAAGCGAAGTCTCCCTAAGCTAGAAGATCGTTGGGTACAGCCGGGACCAGCTGCTTCGAAAGCATCACCAAACCAGGGATTCAAGCTTCAGGAGGCTAATTTGCATATTCCAGGTGCCTTCTGGGAGAAGCGAAGTCTCCCTAAGCTAGAAGATCGTTGGGTACAGCCGGGACCAGCTGCTTCGAAAGCATCACCAAACCAGGGATTCAAGCTTCAGGAGGCTAATTTGCATATTCCAGGTGCCTTCTGGGAGAAGCGAAGTCTCCCTAAGCTAGAAGATCGTTGGGTACAGCCGGGACCAGCTGCTTCGAAAGCATCACCAAACCAGGGATTCAAGCTTCAGGAGGCTAATTTGCATATTCCAGGTGCCTTCTGGGAGAAGCGAAGTCTCCCTAAGCTAGAAGATCGTTGGGTACAGCCGGGGCCAGCTGCTTCGAAAGCATCACCAAACCAGGGATTCAAGCTTCAGGAGGCTAATTTGCATATTCCAGGTGCCTTCTGGGAGAAGCGAAGTCTCCCTAAGCTAGAAGATCGTTGGGTACAGCCGGGACCAGCTGCTTCAAAAGCATCACCAAACCAGGGATTCAAGCTTCAGGAGGCTAATTTGCATATTCCAGGTGCCTTCTGGGAGAAGCGAAGTCTCCCTAAGCTAGAAGATCGTTGGGTACAGCCGGGACCAGCTGCTTCAAAAGCATCACCAAACCAGGGATTCAAGCTTCAGGAGGCTAATTTGCATATTCCAGGTGCCTTCTGGGAGAAGCGAAGTCTCCCTAAGCTAGAAGATCGTTGGGTACAGCCGGGACCAGCTGCTTCGAAAGCATCACCAAACCAGGGATTCAAGCTTCAGGAGGCTAATTTGCATATTCCAGGTGCCTTCTGGGAGAAGCGAAGTCTCCCTAAGCTAGAAGATCGTTGGGTACAGCCGGGACCAGCTGCTTCGAAAGCATCACCAAACCAGGGATTCAAGCTTCAGGAGGCTAATTTGCATATTCCAGGTGCCTTCTGGGAGAAGCGAAGTCTCCCTAAGCTAGAAGATCGTTGGGTACAGCCGGGACCAGCTGCTTCAAAAGCATCACCAAACCAGGGATTCAAGCTTCAGGAGGCTAATTTGCATATTCCAGTTGCCTTCTGGGAGAAGCGAAGTCTCCCTAAGCTAGAAGATCGTTGGGTACAGCCGGGACCAGCTGCTTCGAAAGCATCACCAAACCAGGGATTCAAGCTTCAGGAGGCTAATTTGCATATTCCAGGTGCCTTCTGGGAGAAGCGAAGTCTCCCTAAGCTAGAAGATCGTTGGGTACAGCCGGGACCAGCTGCTTCGAAAGCATCACCAAACCAGGGATTCAAGCTTCAGGAGGCTAATTTGCATATTCCAGGTGCCTTCTGGGAGAAGCGAAGTCTCCCTAAGCTAGAAGATCGTTGGGTACAGCCGGGACCAGCTGCTTCGAAAGCATCACCAAACCAGGGATTCAAGCTTCAGGAGGCTAATTTGCATATTCCAGGTGCCTTCTGGGAGAAGCGAAGTCTCCCTAAGCTAGAAGATCGTTGGGTACAGCCGGGACCAGCTGCTTCGAAAGCATCACCAAACCAGGGATTCAAGCTTCAGGAGGCTAATTTGCATATTCCAGGTGCCTTCTGGGAGAAGCGAAGTCTCCCTAAGCTAGAAGATCGTTGGGTACAGCCGGGACCAGCTGCTTCAAAAGCATCACCAAACCAGGGATTCAAGCTTCAGGAGGCTAATTTGCATATTCCAGTTGCCTTCTGGGAGAAGCGAAGTCTCCCTAAGCTAGAAGATCGTTGGGTACAGCCGGGACCAGCTGCTTCGAAAGCATCACCAAACCAGGGATTCAAGCTTCAGGAGGCTAATTTGCATATTCCAGGTGCCTTCTGGGAGAAGCGAAGTCTCCCTAAGCTAGAAGATCGTTGGGTACAGCCGGGACCAGCTGCTTCGAAAGCATCACCAAACCAGGGATTCAAGCTTCAGGAGGCTAATTTGCATATTCCAGGTGCCTTCTGGGAGAAGCGAAGTCTCCCTAAGCTAGAAGATCGTTGGGTACAGCCGGGACCAGCTGCTTCGAAAGCATCACCAAACCAGGGATTCAAGCTTCAGGAGGCTAATTTGCATATTCCAGGTGCCTTCTGGGAGAAGCGAAGTCTCCCTAAGCTAGAAGATCGTTGGGTACAGCCGGGACCAACTGCTTCGAAAGCATCACCAAACCAGGGATTCAAGCTTCAGGAGGCTAATTTGCATATTCCAGGTGCCTTCTGGGAGAAGCAAAGTCTCCCTAAGCTAGAAGATCGTTGGGTACAGCCGGGACCAGCTGCTTCGAAAGCATCACCAAACCAGGGATTCAAGCTTCAGGAGGCTAATTTGCATATTCCAGGTGCCTTCTGGGAGAAGCGAAGTCTCCCTAAGCTAGAAGATCGTTGGGTACAGCCGGGACCAGCTGCTTCGAAAGCATCACCAAACCAGGGATTCAAGCTTCAGGAGGCTAATTTGCATATTCCAGGTGCCTTCTGGGAGAAGCGAAGTCTCCCTAAGCTAGAAGATCGTTGGGTACAGCCGGGACCAGCTGCTTCGAAAGCATCACCAAACCAGGGATTCAAGCTTCAGGAGGCTAATTTGCATATTCCAGGTGCCTTCTGGGAGAAGCGAAGTCTCCCTAAGCTAGAAGATCGTTGGGTACAGCCGGGACCAGCTGCTTCAAAAGCATCACCAAACCAGGGATTCAAGCTTCAGGAGGCTAATTTGCATATTCCAGGTGCCTTCTGGGAGAAGCGAAGTCTCCCTAAGCTAGAAGATCGTTGGGTACAGCCGGGACCAGCTTCTTCAAAAGCATCACCAAACCAGGGATTCAAGCTTCAGGAGGCTAATTTGCATATTCCAGGTGCCTTCTGGGAGAAGCAAAGTCTCCCTAAGCTAGAAGATCGTTGGGTACAGCCGGGACCAGCTGCTTCAAAAGCATCACCAAACCAGGGATTCAAGCTTCAGGAGGCTAATTTGCATATTCCAGGTGCCTTCTGGGAGAAGCGAAGTCTCCCTAAGCTAGAAGATCGTTGGGTACAGCCGGGACCAGCTGCTTCGAAAGCATCACCAAACCAGGGATTCAAGCTTCAGGAGGCTAATTTGCATATTCCAGGTGCCTTCTGGGAGAAGCGAAGTCTCCCTAAGCTAGAAGATCGTTGGGTACAGCCGGGACCAGCTGCTTCGAAAGCATCACCAAACCAGGGATTCAAGCTTCAGGAGGCTAATTTGCATATTCCAGGTGCCTTCTGGGAGAAGCGAAGTCTCCCTAAGCTAGAAGATCGTTGGGTACAGCCGGGACCAGCTGCTTCGAAAGCATCACCAAACCAGGGATTCAAGCTTCGGGAGGCTAATTTGCATATTCCAGGTGCCTTCTGGGAGAAGCGAAGTCTCCCTAAGCTAGAAGATCGTTGGGTACAGCCGGGACCAGCTGCTTCGAAAGCATCACCAAACCAGGGATTCAAGCTTCAGGAGGCTAATTTGCATATTCCAGGTGCCTTCTGGGAGAAGCGAAGTCTCCCTAAGCTAGAAGATCGTTGGGTACAGCCGGGACCAGCTGCTTCGAAAGCATCACCAAACCAGGGATTCAAGCTTCAGGAGGCTAATTTGCATATTCCAGGTGCCTTCTGGGAGAAGCGAAGTCTCCCTAAGCTAGAAGATCGTTGGGTACAGCCGGGACCAGCTGCTTCGAAAGCATCACCAAACCGCGCGCCTTAAGGCGCGCGAATTTTTGCCTGTAGGACATTATTGCAAGAGAGCTTGGCTGAGTAGATTACACAAGAAGGAAAACACACAGCAAGTCAGCAGGATCTAGGAGCAACATGGCAGATGTGACAACCTACATGGTGAGCTGCAGCATGTGCTACATGTTCACAGATCGACCAGAAGAAGAATCCAATTTCACCTGTCAGAAGTGTAGACTAGTGGCCCTTTTAGAAGAAAAGGTGCGGGGTCTGGAAGAAAGAATAGCAACTTTGAAACTCATCAAAGAGAATGAAGACTTTCTAGACAGAACAGAAGCATCTCTACTGGTCACAGAAGGTGCAAAAAGTGTCAGAGAACCTCCAAAAGCAGATGAGTGGAAGCATGTGACCAAAAGAAGCAAGAAGACCATGGAGAAATCACCAACCACACAACTGAAGAACCGATATCAAATCTTTGTAGAGGATGAAGATGGCACACCTAAGAATGAAGCAATACCAGCAAGCAAAAAAGAAAAGGGCACACAGCAACAAGTGACAGCAAAAAGTACAGCCAAGAAGCAACGAAGAGTGGTGGTGGTGGGAGACTCACTACTGAGAGGCACCGAAGCAGCCATCTGCAGACCGGACATAACTGCAAGAGAAGTATGCTGCCTTCCAGGTGCGATGATCAAGGATGTGACCGATAGGATACCAAAGCTCTTCAGCTCCAAGGACGTCCACCCATTTCTTCTGATACATGTTGGCACCAATGACACGGCAAGGAAGGACCTACCGACAATCTGCAAGGACTTTGAAGAGTTGGGGAAGAAAGTAAAGGAACTGGATGCACAGGTAGTTTTTTCTTCTATCCTTCCAGTAGACGGGCATGGCACCAGGAGATGGAACAGGATCCTTGATGCAAACAACTGGCTAAGACGATGGTGCAGACAACAAGGATTTGGATTCCTGGACCACGGTGTGAATTACTGGTATGATGGACTCCTCGCCAGAGACGGACTACACCTCAACAAACCTGGGAAACACACATTCGCCAGAAGACTCGCTACACTAATCAGGAGGGCGTTAAACTAGAAGAAGAGGGGACGGGAAGAAAAACATTAGACTCGAACAAAGACGACCCAGGAAAACATACTCAGAAGGGAGGTAAGAACATTTCTAAAACAATCCACAGTGAGGAGATTGGAACAAAACAAAATCCTCTAAACTGCATGCTCGCAAACGCCAGAAGCCTGACAAACAAGATGGAAGAACTAGAAGCAGAAATATCTACAGGTAACTTTGACATAGTGGGAATAACCGAGACATGGTTAGATGAAAGCTATGACTGGGCAGTTAACTTACAGGGTTACAGTCTGTTTAGAAAGGATCGTAAAAATCGGAGAGGAGGAGGGGTTTGTCTCTATGTAAAGTCTTGTCTAAAGTCCACTTTAAGGGAGGATATTAGCGAAGGGAATGAGGATGTCGAGTCCATATGGGTTGAAATTCATGGAGGGAAAAATGGTAACAAAATTCTCATTGGGGTCTGTTACAAACCCCCAAATATAACAGAAAGCATGGAAAGTCTACTTCTAAAGCAGATAGATGAAGCTGCAACCCATAATGAGGTCCTGGTTATGGGGGACTTTAACTACCCGGATATTAACTGGGAAACAGAAACCTGTGAAACCCATAAAGGCAACAGGTTTCTGCTAATAACCAAGAAAAATTATCTTTCACAATTGGTGCAGAATCCAACCAGAGGAGCAGCACTTTTAGACCTAATACTATCTAATAGACCTGACAGAATAACAAATCTGCAGGTGGTTGGGCATTTAGGAAATAGCGACCACAATATTGTGCAGTTTCACCTGTCTTTCACTAGGGGGACTTGTCAGGGAGTCACAAAAACATTGAACTTTAGGAAGGCAAAGTTTGAACAGCTTAGAGATGCCCTTAATCTGGTAGACTGGGACAATATCCTCAGAAATGAGAATACAGATAATAAATGGGAAATGTTTAAGAACATCCTAAATAGGCAGTGTAAGCGGTTTATACCTTGTGGGAATAAAAGGACTAGAAATAGGAAAAACCCAATGTGGCTAAACAAAGACGTAAGACAGGCAATTAACAGTAAAAAGAAAGCATTTGCACTACTAAAGCAGGATGGCACCATTGAAGCTCTAAAAAACTATAGGGAGAAAAATACTTTATCTAAAAAACTAATTAAAGCTGCCAAAAAGGAAACAGAGAAGCACATTGCTAAGGAGAGTAAAACTAATCCCAAACTGTTCTTCAACTATATCAATAGTAAAAGAATAAAAACTGAAAATGTAGGCCCCTTAAAAAATAGTGAGGAAAGAATGGTTGTAGATGACGAGGAAAAAGCTAACATATTAAACACCTTCTTCTCCACGGTATTCACGGTGGAAAATGAAATGCTAGGTGAAATCCCAAGAAACAATGAAAACCCTATATTAAGGGTCACCAATCTAACCCAAGAAGAGGTGCGAAACCGGCTAAATAAGATTAAAATAGATAAATCTCCGGGTCCGGATGGCAAACACCCACGAGTACTAAGAGAACTAAGTAATGTAATAGATAAACCATTATTTCTTATTTTTAGTGACTCTATAGCGACAGGGTCTGTTCCGCAGGACTGGCGCATAGCAAATGTGGTGCCAATATTCAAAAAGGGCTCTAAAAGTGAACCTGGAAATTATAGGCCAGTAAGTCTAACCTCTATTGTTGGTAAAATATTTGAAGGGTTTCTGAGGGATGTTATTCTGGATTATCTCAATGAGAATAACTGTTTAACTCCATATCAGCATGGGTTTATGAGAAATCGCTCCTGTCAAACCAATCTAATCAGTTTTTATGAAGAGGTAAGCTATAGACTGGACCACGGTGAGTCATTGGACGTGGTATATCTCGATTTTTCCAAAGCGTTTGATACCGTGCCGCACAAGAGGTTGGTACACAAAATGAGAATGCTTGGTCTGGGGGAAAATGTGTGTAAATGGGTTAGTAACTGGCTTAGTGATAGAAAGCAGAGGGTGGTTATAAATGGTATAGTCTCTAACTGGGTTGCTGTGACCAGTGGGGTACCGCAGGGGTCAGTATTGGGACCTGTTCTCTTCAACATATTCATTAATGATCTGGTAGAAGGTTTACACAGTAAAATATCGATATTTGCAGATGATACAAAACTATGTAAAGCAGTTAATACAAGAGAAGATAGTATTCTGCTACAGATGGATCTGGATAAGTTGGAAACTTGGGCTGAAAGGTGGCAGATGAGGTTTAACAATGATAAATGTAAGGTTATACACATGGGAAGAGGGAATCAATATCACCATTACACACTGAACGGGAAACCACTGGGTAAATCTGACAGGGAGAAGGACTTGGGGATCCTAGTTAATGATAAACTTACCTGGAGCAGCCAGTGCCAGGCAGCAGCTGCCAAGGCAAACAGGATCATGGGGTGCATTAAAAGAGGTCTGGATACACATGATGAGAGCATTATACTGCCTCTGTACAAATCCCTAGTTAGACCGCACATGGAGTACTGTGTCCAGTTTTGGGCACCGGTGCTCAGGAAGGATATAATGGAACTAGAGAGAGTACAAAGGAGGGCAGCAAAATTAATAAAGGGGATGGGAGAACTACAATACCCAGATAGATTAGCGAAATTAGGATTATTTAGTCTAGAAAAAAGACGACTGAGGGGCGATCTAATAACCATGTATAAGTATATAAGGGGACAATACAAATATCTCGCTGAGGATCTGTTTATACCAAGGAAGGTGACGGGCACAAGGGGGCATTCTTTGCGTCTGGAGGAGAGAAGGTTTTTCCACCAACATAGAAGAGGATTCTTTACTGTTAGGGCAGTGAGAATCTGGAATTGCTTGCCTGAGGAGGTGGTGATGGCGAACTCAGTCGAGGGGTTCAAGAGAGGCCTGGATGTCTTCCTGGAGCAGAACAATATTGTATCATACAATTATTAGGTTCTGTAGAAGGACGTAGATCTGGGTATTTATTATGATGGAATATAGGCTGAACTGGATGGACAAATGTCTTTTTTCGGCCTTACTAACTATGTTACTATGTTACCTCTCCCTGCTCCACTGCCGTGACGTGGTCCAGATTTACTGGGCCCACTAAATACTTGAACCAGCCCTACCCCCCACAACTTTAGCCAAATGACCCCCAATTTCCAATGCCTTACTATTATTATAAGGTAAATTTAGATTGGCAAGCTTCAGTAACAAGAATGGATGTTTTTGCCACTAAAATGGGCAGTGTAGGTGTTTTTCTGGCCTCCACTCACTGCCGACTATGCTCCCCCATTGACTTGCATTGGGTTTCGTGTTTCGGTCGATCCCCGACTTTTCACGATAATCGGCCGATTCCACTCGACTCGACTCGACTTTTGAGATAGTTGGGTTTCGCGAAACACGGCTCGACCCTAAAAAACTAAAAGTCGCTCAACCCTGCACAAACTATACACGTCATCCCCTGACCTTACCCCCGCTGTACTACAGAACACCACTGACTGTCTGTCCGCAGTCTCCAACATCATGTCCGCTCTCTATCTGAAACTCAACCTCTCCAAAACTGAACTTCTTCTGCTCCCGCCATCTACTAATCTCTCTAAACCTGACATTTCCCTCTCCGTGGATGGCACCATAATGACACCCCGGCCGCAGGCGCGCTGTCTGTGTGTTACGTTTGACTCCAATCTCTTGCCTGCCCACAAAGCTCTCCACAGTGCAGCCCCCTACATCTCCTCCCTCATCTCTATCACCCTACCTGTCCTCTTTACTGTGCGGCCCCCTACATCTCCTCCCTCATCTCTATCACCTACCTGTCCTCTCCACAGTGCGGTCCCCCTACATCTCCTCCCTCATCTCTAGCACCCTACCTGTGCTCTCCACAGTGCGGCCCCCTATATCTCTTCCCTCATTTCTATCACCTACCTGTCCTCTCCACAGTGCGACCCCCCTACATCTCCTCCCTCATTTCTATCACCTACCTGTCCTCTCCACAGTGCGACCCCCCTACATCTCCTCCCTCATCTCTATCATCCTACCTGTGCTCTCCACAGTGCGGTCCCCTACATCTCCTCCCTCATTTCTATCACCTACCTGTCCTCTCCACAGTGCAGCCCCCTACATCTCCTCTCTCATCTCTATCACCTACCTGTCCTCTCCACAGTGCGACCCCCCTACATCTCCTCCCTCATCTCTATCATCCTACCTGTGCTCTCAACAGTGCGGTCCCCTACATCTCCTCTCTCATCTCTATCACCTACCTGTCCTCTTCACTGTGCGGCCCCCTACATCTCCTCCCTCATTTCTATCACCTACCTGTCCTCTTCACTGTGCGGCCCCCTACATCTCCTCCCTCATTTCTATCACCTACCTGTCCTCTTCACTGTGCGGCCCCCTACATCTCCTCCCTCATCTCTATCACCTACCTGTACTCTCCACAGTGCGGTCCCCTACATCTCCTCCCTCATCTCTATCACCTACCTGTACTCTCCACAGTGCGACCCCCCTACATCTCCTCCCTCATCTCTAGCACCTACCTGTCCTCTTCACTGTGCGGCCCCCCTACATCTCCTCCCTCATCTCTATCACCTACCTGTACTCTCCACAGTGCGGTCCCCTACATCTCCTCCCTCATCTCTATCACCTACCTGTACTCTCCACAGTGCAGCCCCCTACATCTCCTCCCTCATCTCTATCACCTACCTGTACTCTCCACAGTGTGGCCCCCCTACATCTCCTCCCTCATCTCTATCACCTACCTGTACTCTCCACAGTGCGACCCCCCTACATCTCCTCCCTCATCTCTATCATCCTACCTGTGCTCTCCACAGTGCGGCCCCCTGCATCTCCTCCCTCATTTCTATCACCTACCTGTCCTCTTCACTGTGCAGCCCCCTACATCTCCTCCCTCATTTCTATCACCTACCTGTCCTCTTCACTGTGCGGCCCCCTACATCTCCTCCCTCATCTCTATCACCCTACCTGTGCTCTCCACAGTGCGGCCCCCTGCATCTCCTCCCTCATTTCTATCACCCTACCTGTACTCTCCACAGTGCGACCCCCCTACATCTCCTCCCTCATCTCTATCACCTACCTGTCCTCTCCACAGTGCGGTCCCCTACATCTCCTCCCTCATCTCTATCACCTACCTGTACTCTCCACAGTGCGACCCCCCTACATCTCCTCCCTCATCTCTATCACCTACCTGTCCTCTCCACAGTGCGGTCCCCTACATCTCCTCCCTCATCTCTATCACCCTACCTGTACTCTCCACAGTGCGACCCCCCTACATCTCCTCCCTCATCTCTGTCACCTACCTGTACTCTCCACAGTGCGGCCCCCCTACATCTCCTCCCTCATCTCTATCACCTACCTGTACTCTCCACAGTGCAGCCCCCTACATCTCCTCCCTCATCTCTATCCCCCTACCTGTACTCTCCACAGTGCGGCCCCCTACATCTCCTCCCTCATCTCTATCACCTACCAGTACTCTCCACAGTGCGACCCCCCTACATCTCCTCCCTCATTTCTATCACCCTACCTGTCCTCTCCACAGTGCGGTCCCCCCTACATCTCCTCCCTCATCTCTATCACCCTACCTGTACTCTCCACAGTGCAGCCCCCTACATCTCCTCCCTCATTTCTATCACCTACCTGTGCTCTTCACTGTGCGGCCCCCTACATCTCCTCCCTTATTTCTATCACCCTACCTGTGCTCTCCACAGTGCGGCCCCCTGCATCTCCTCCCTCATTTCTATCACCTACCTGTCCTCTTCACTGTGCAGCCCCCTACATCTCCTCCCTCATTTCTATCACCTACCTGTCCTCTTCACTGTGCGGCCCCCTACATCTCCTCCCTCATCTCTATCACCCTACCTGTGCTCTCCACAGTGCGGCCCCCTGCATCTCCTCCCTCATTTCTATCACCCTACCTGTACTCTCCACAGTGCGACCCCCCTACATCTCCTCCCTCATCTCTATCACCTACCTGTCCTCTCCACAGTGCGGTCCCCTACATCTCCTCCCTCATCTCTATCACCTACCTGTACTCTCCACAGTGCGGCCCCCTACATCTCCTCCCTCATCTCTATCACCTACCTGTACTCTCCACAGTGCGACCCCCCTACATCTCCTCCCTCATCTCTATCACCTACCTGTCCTCTCCACAGTGCAGTCCCCTACATCTCCTCCCTCATCTCTATCACCCTACCTGTACTCTCCACAGTGCGACCCCCCTACATCTCCTCCCTCATCTCTGTCACCTACCTGTACTCTCCACAGTGCGGCCCCCCTACATCTCCTCCCTCATCTCTATCACCTACCTGTACTCTCCACAGTGCAGCCCCCTACATCTCCTCCCTCATCTTTATCACCCTACCTGTACTCTCCACAGTGCGACCCCCCTACATCTCCTCCCTCATTTCTATCACCCTACCTGTCCTCTCCACAGTGCGGTCCCCCCTACATCTCCTCCCTCATCTCTATCACCCTACCTGTACTCTCCACAGTGCAGCCCCCTACATCTCCTCCCTCATTTCTATCACCTACCTGTGCTCTTCACTGTGCGGCCCCCTACATCTCCTCCCTTATTTCTATCACCCTACTCCACCTCTTCACTGTGCGGCCCTCCTACATCTCCTCCATCATTTCTGTTTATCGACCTACTCGCTCCTAACCTCTGCACTAATCCGTACCTCCCAAGCTCCTAGACGTCTCCCGCTTTGCGCCAATAATCTGGAATGCACTTTCCCAAAAAATTCGATATTTTGTCTCTTGTATGTGGTGTAAGACTCATGCTGGTGTGGTAGTTGGAGGCAGGTATATCTCGCCCAGGTATTTGTCCTATGTGAATTAGGCCACTCAGTATTTTCAGGATGCTAATGGGTTAACAAGTGCAGGAATAAAGGATGACCAGCTGGGGGTATCCAGCGTCAGCCTGGGGCACACAGATTGCCTGTCTGTGTGAGACAAACGTGAGTGAGAGCTGTGCTCAAGAATTGTGTGATGTTAGCTGGGTGGGAGAAGCCCCCCCAGTTGTTGAGATAGCAACGTGTTGGTTTAGTTAGCGCCGGACAGGCTAGGATTTATTTTTATGTTTTGTTTTATCTATGTTGCTTTCACGTTAATAAATCTGACCTGAGGTCAGCCTGCTCAGAAAACCTGCTGTACGCCTCAGATTCAATGCACAAACCACGTGTCCTTTGACCCCAGCAAAGGCGATCCCGGAGTGTTGTGTCACAGTGGTATTATCCATTCACTATGTGGTGGTGATTAGAGATCAGCGAATATGTTATTATTGTTATTATTTATTTATAAAGCACCATTAATTCCATGGTGCTGTACATGAGAAGGGGGTATATACAAATTACAAATATCACATACAACAACAAACAAACTAACAATGACAGACTGGTACAGAGGGGCGAGGACCCTGCCCTTGCGGGCTTACATTCTACAGGATTATGGGGAAGGAGACAGTAGGTCGGGGGTTGCAGTAGCTCCAATGGTGTTGAGGTGGCCGTGTGGTCATTACATATGTTAGGAAAACAATCGTCAGACTCAGCACGAATATGGTACATTTGGATACGTGTTCGGTAGTGTTGAGCGATACCGTCCGATACTTGAAAGTATCGGTATCGGATAGTATCGGCCGATACCCGAAAAATATCGGATATCGCCGATACCGATATCCGATACCAATACAAGTCAATGGGACATCAAGTATCGGAAGGTATTCTCATGGTTCCCAGGGTCTGAAGGAGAGGAAACTCTCCTTCAGGCCCTGGGATCCATAGGGATGTGTAAAATAAAGAATTAAAATAAAAAATATTGATATATTTACCTCTCCGGCGGCCCCTGAACTCAGCGCGGGTAACCGGCAGGCTTCTTTGTTCAAAATTAGCGCTTTTAGGACCTGAGAATCACGTCCCGGCTTCTGATTGGTCGCGGGCCGCCCATGTGACCGCCACGCGACCAATCACAAGCCGCGACGTCACCGCAAGCTATTAACGCGCTCATTTTTAAAAATGAGCGCGTTAATGGCTTTCAAAGACGTAGCGGCTTGTGATTGGTCGCGTGGCCGCGACCAATCACAAGCCGCTACGTCTTTGAAAGCCATTAACGCGCTCATTTTTAAACATGAGCGCGTTAATAGCTTGCGGTGACGTCGCGGCTTGTGATTGGTCGCGGCCACGCGACCAATCACAAGCCGCTACGTCTTTGAAAGCCATTAACGCGCTCATTTTTAAAAATGAGCGCGCTAATAGCTTGCGGTGACGTCGCGGCTTGTGATTGGTCGCGTGGCGGTCACATGGGCGGCCCGCGACCAATCAGAAGCCGGGACGTGATTCTCAGGTCCTAAAAGCGCTGATTTTGAACAACGAAGCCTGCCGGTTACCCGCGCTGAGTCCAGGGGCCGCCGGAGAGGTAAATATATCAATATTTTTTATTTTAATTCTTTATTTTACACATCTCTATGTATCCGATACCGATACCCGATACCACAAAAGTATCGGATCTCGGTATCGGAATTCCGATACCGCAAGTATCGGCCGATACCCGATACTTGCGGTATCGGAATGCTCAACACTAGTGTTCGGTAACATGAGCATTTTAGTGAAGTTGTGACTGTCCTACACGTGAGATCTTCGTGGGGCACGCGGATTACCTGCACTATGGCAGACAGGTGAGTATATGTGTGCGGTTTATTATTTTTTTCTAGGAGATGAGGGCGTCGGGGATTTGATGTTGGGTGAGTATGATTTTTTTTTTAATTATTATTTGAATATGTATTTAATTCATTTATGTTTTTTATTAATACATTACTAAAAAATGTCCAGTAGTGGAAAGGCCACCTCCAATCAGTACAATCAACTCACATTTGCCAGGTAGATAACTAGCAAATCACAAAGGCTACGGCACAGAAGAATAAAATCTATATATTTTTATTGACAAAAAATCATATTATAAAATCTCACATAAAAAACAAGACAAGGAAGTTTCAAAAATTGGAAATAACTGTTGGTCACCTGTGTAAGAATTAGGCTGTGTGCACACGTAGCGTTTTTATCGCGGTTTTCTCGCGGTTTTTCGCTATAAAACCGCGAAAAAAACGCTAACATTAAGCATCCTATCAATTATAATGGAAACCGCAAATTATGTGCACATACTGAGTATTTTTCCGCAGCGGAAAAGATTCGCGGTAAAATACGCAGCATGTTCATTAATTTGCAGAATCGCGGCGATTCCGTGCCCATAGACTTGTATTGTACCGCTTGAATTCCGCAAATCTATAAAAAAAATTGCGGAATTCAAGCAGATTTGCGGAGGTACACAGTGCGGCCTACCGGAAGTCACATGGCCATCCCATCATGCCAGGAGCATCCCATAATCCAGGAAGACAATATTCGTCTTCCTGGATGATGGCTGCCAGCATGGACTGGTATGACCAGATGGCGCTGGATGTGCCTTTCATGATTAGTGTGGTAAGTGTCTATGTGTGTGTTTTGTGTGTGTTCGTGTGTGTGGTGTATATGGTGTATGTGTGTTGTCAGACATAGGCCGATGAGACTACTACTACTCCCATCGGCCTATGTCTATTCCCTATAGCAGCAGCAGGCTCAGCTCGATGGGAGCAGTATTTCCCATCGAACTGTTCCTGCGTGCAAAAAAACACTTTTTTTTATATCCACGATGACCCCCCCCCCTCCCTATAAAGTTACATTGGTGGCCAGTGGCCCGTATTAACCCCCCCCCCTCCCTATAAAGTTTCATTGGTGGCCAGTGGCCCGTATTAACCCCCCCCTCCCTATAAAGTTTCATTGGTGGCCAGTGGCCCGTATTAACCCCCCCCCTCCCTATAAAGTTTCATTGGTGGCCAGTGGCCCGTATTAACCCCCCCACCCCACCCCACACCACAATAAACTTTCATTGGTGGCCAGTGGTTACCTGTGAAAATAAAATATATATACCTGTCCCCGCCGATCGCCACCTCAAATAAATAAAAAAATAAAAAACCCATACTCACCTATACGCCCAATTCCACGAATCCCTCGTCAGAAAAAATAGTAAAAAAACAAACCACAACATATACCTACCCTCCGCAGCATCCAAATAAACGAGTGTCCCACGATGATCTTGAGTTTAGAGCAGCCACATAACATACGGCTGCTCTAAACCGCGGCCGCCGATACAATGAACGGGATCGTAAAGCGATCCCGTTCACTGTATACCGAGTTCTCCCGAAGGCAGCTCGCGCTGTTCGGGGGGACTCGTTCGGTGGTCACTGCGGCTGCGCGGACTCCCCGGCTGACCGGAGATGAACTTATCAGTCCATCTCCGGTCAGCCAGAATAGTTAACCCTTTGCTGTCAAATAAAAAAATTGTCAAAAACCTGTTGTGATCATTTAATTAAAATACTTTTTCCAGACTGTGTGTTTTTTTTTAACCCTTTACTAGTATTGGATTAATAATGGATAGGTGTCATAATTGACGCCTCTCCATTATTAATCTGGCTTAATGTCACCTTACAATAGCAAGGTGACATTAACCCTTCATTGCCCCATATCCCACCGCTACACGGGAATGGGAAGAGAGTGGCCAAGTGCCAGAATAGGCGCATCTTCCAGATGTGCCTTTTCTGGGGTGGCTGGGGGCAGATGTTTTTAGCCAGGGGGGGGCCAATAACCGTGGACCCTCTCCAGGCTATTAATATCTGCCCTCAGTCACTGGCTTTACTACTCTGGCGGAGAAAATTGCGCGGGAGCCCACGCCATTTTTTCCCGTCATTAACCCTTTAATTGCCTGTAGCTATTACATTTTAAGGGTTAAAGGCAAATTAAGGGTTAAATGGCAGAAAAAAATGGCGTGGGCTCCCGCGCAATTTTCTCCTAAATTGGAGGTGCAGGGATGTGTAGCTCTCTCCTGTGGCCAAAAACCTGGAAAAAAATGTGAAAAAATTAGAATATTTTTAATAATTATGAAAATATGCATGACAACATAACTAGTACGATTCAGGGGCAATAGATCTGTAAACATAGTGGCGCAGTGGCAGAAATATGGGGGCACTGGCAGCATTGGGACATAATTGCAGCATTATGGGGGCAATGGCAGCATTGTGGCGCACTGTCAGCATTATGGCGGCACTGTGGCAGCATTATAGGGGCACTAACAGCATTGTGGCACAGTGGCAGCATTATGGAGGCAATGGCAGCATTGGGACGTAATAGCAGCATTATGGGGGCACTGTTGCAGCATTAACTATGGGGCCAATGTGTGGAGTTTGTGTTTTTTTTTTTTTTGTTAAAAAGGGCCTTACCGCAAGGTGATGAGCAGCCTTTCCTCAGCAGAGATTGATCTTCGCATACATGTGTCTTCGTAGCTGAGTTGTGGAGCCAGAATTATAAGAAGGCGATCAAATGCCTGAATCGTAAGCCGGCAAAACTGGATAAATTTTTCAGGAAAACTGAATGTAAAAAAAAAAAAAAATCAAACCACAGATATATAAAACACAACAGTTTATAACATCAAAAAAAAAAAAAGGTGAACACAGAAGACAATATATCATTTCTACCTATATCTTACCTCCTTAAATCTTGGTAAAGGACATGGAAGTGTCCCTTTTCCTCCCGCTCATTAATAATGGGATGAACCCACATCCGTTTTGGATGTCTTCTATTCCTTCTCCGAGATTGCTCCTATGGGACAATATAGTATTTATTATTTACACTGAATTGTGGCCTGATTCTAACGCATCGGGTATTCTAGAATATGCATGTCCCAGTAGTATATGGACAATGATGATTCAAGAATTCGCGTCAGACTGTGTCCGTCGCTGTTTGATCGAGGCAACCTTTATGACATCATCGTCGCCATGGCAACCATTATGACATCAATGTCGATGTGCCCGTTGCTGATTGGCCTGGCGGCCTCAACCAATCAGAGACGCGGTATTTCAAAGACAGACAGACAGACATACGGAAAAATAGACAATTATATATATATATATATATATATATATATATATATATATATATATATATATGGTACTGTACAACGTACAATTGCTGCTAAGGCTACTTTCACTTCCATCAGTACTGTTCCGTCGCAATACACTGGCGCCAACATACCCATGGACGTTGTGAAATAACTGAATGACGTGGGCAGCAGATGCATTTTTTCTACACATCCGCTGCCCATTCTGCAGTCTGGGGAGGAGGGGGTGTATTTTCTGCCGCACATGAGCAGTCAAAAATGCGATGCACCAAGAAAAACATATAGGTAAGGATTTTACGTGTCGACGGTCTGCCAAAAAAAGACACCTAGTAACATAGTAACATAGTTAGTAAGGCCGAAAAAAGACATTTGTCCATCCAGTTCAGCCTATATTCCATCATAATAAATCCCCAGATCTACGTCCTTCTACAGAACCTAATAATTGTATGATACAATATTGTTCTGCTCCAGGAAGACATCCAGGCCTCTCTTGAACCCCTCGACTGAGTTCGCCATCACCACCTCCTCAGGCAAGCAATTCCAGATTCTCACTGCCCTAACAGTAAAGAATTCTCTTCTATGTTGGTGGAAAAACCTTCTCTCCTCCAGACGAAAAGAATGCCCCCTTGTGCCCGTCACCTTCCTTGGTATAAACAGATCCTCAGCGAGATATTTGTATTGTCCCCTTATATACTTATACATGGTTATTAGATCGCCCCTCAGTCGTCTTTTTTCTAGACTAAATAATCCTAATTTCGCTAATCTATCTGGGTATTGTAGTTCTCCCATCCCCTTTATTAATTTTGTTGCCCTCCTTTGTACTCTCTCTAGTTCCATTATATCCTTCCTGAGCACCGGTGCCCAAAACTGGACACAGTACTCCATGTGCGGTCTAACTAGGGATTTGTACAGAGGCAGTATAATGCTCTCATCATGTGTATCCAGACCTCTTTTAATGCACCCCATGATCCTGTTTGCCTTGGCAGCTGCTGCCTGGCACTGGCTGCTCCAGGTAAGTTTATCATTAACTAGGATCCCCAAGTCCTTCTCCCTGTCAGATTTACCCAGTGGTTTCCCGTTCAGTGTGTAATGGTGATATTGATTCCCTCTTCCCATGTGTATAACCTTACATTTATCATTGTTAAACCTCATCTGCCACCTTTCAGCCCAAGTTTCCAACTTATCCAGATCCATCTGTAGCAGAATACTATCTTCTCTTGTATTAACTGCTTTACATAGTTTTGTATCATCTGCAAATATCGATATTTTACTGTGTAAACCTTCTACCAGATCATTAATGAATATGTTGAAGAGAACAGGTCCCAATACTGACCCCTGCGGTACCCCACTGGTCACAGCGACCCAGTTAGAGACTATACCATTTATAACCACCCTCTGCTTTCTATCACTAAGCCAGTTACTAACCCATTTACACACATTTTCCCCCAGACCAAGCATTCTCATTTTGTGTACCAACCTCTTGTGCGGCACGGTATCAAACGCTTTGGGAAAATCGAGATATACCACGTCCAATGACTCACCGTGGTCCAGCCTATAGCTTACCTCTTCATAAAAACTGATTAGATTGGTTTGACAGGAGCGATTTCTCATAAACCCATGCTGATATGGAGTTAAACAGTTATTCTCATTGAGATAATCCAGAATAACATCCCTCAGAAACCCTTCAAATATTTTACCAACAATAGAGGTTAGACTTACTGGCCTATAATTTCCAGGTTCACTTTTAGAGCCCTTTTTGAATATTGGCACCACATTTGCTATGCGCCAGTCCTGCGGAACAGACCCTGTCGCTATAGAGTCACTAAAAATAAGAAATAATGGTTTATCTATTACATTACTTAGTTCTCTTAGTACTCGTGGGTGTATGCCATCCGGACCCGGAGATTTATCTATTTTAATCTTACTTAGCCGGTTTCGCACCTCTTCTTGGGTTAGATTGGTGACCCTTAATATAGGGTTTTCATTGTTTCTTGGGATTTCACCTAGCATTTCATTTTCCACCGTGAATACCGTGGAGAAGAAGGTGTTTAATATGTTAGCTTTTTCCTCGTCATCTACAACCATTCTTTCCTCACTATTTTTTAAGGGGCCTACATTTTCAGTTTTTATTCTTTTACTATTGATATAGTTGAAGAACAGTTTGGGATTAGTTTTACTCTCCTTAGCAATGTGCTTCTCTGTTTCCTTTTTGGCAGCTTTAATTAGT
Organism: Ranitomeya imitator; assembly: GCF_032444005.1. Classification (NCBI taxonomy): domain Eukaryota; kingdom Metazoa; phylum Chordata; class Amphibia; order Anura; family Dendrobatidae; genus Ranitomeya; species Ranitomeya imitator. Next base: position 562,785,510 of record NC_091287.1, on the reverse strand, counting down.
TTTTTAGATAAAGTATTTTTCTCCCTATAGTTTTTTAGAGCTTCAATGGTGCCATCCTGCTTTAGTAGTGCAAATGCTTTCTTTTTACTGTTAATTTCCTGTCTTACTTCTTTGTTTAGCCACATTGGGTTTTTCCTATTTCTAGTCCTTTTATTCCCACAAGGTATAAACCGCTTACACTGCCTATTTAGGATGTTCTTAAACATTTCCCATTTATTATCTGTATTCTCATTTCTGAGGATATTGTCCCAGTCTACCAGATTAAGGGCATCTCTAAGCTGTTCAAACTTTGCCTTCCTAAAGTTCAATGTTTTTGTGACTCCCTGACAAGTCCCCCTAGTGAAAGACAGGTGAAACTGCACAATATTGTGGTCGCTATTTCCTAAATGCCCAACCACCTGCAGATTTGTTATTCTGTCAGGTCTATTAGATAGTATTAGGTCTAAAAGTGCTGCTCCTCTGGTTGGATTCTGCACCAATTGTGAAAGATAATTTTTCTCGCACAATGGATGCAACGTGCGGCAAAACGTCGCAAAGGCTACGTTCACATTAGTGTTCCGCTAATGTGCGTCGCTGTTGCGTCGGCGACGCAGCGGCGACGCGCCCCTAGGTTTAACATGGGGGACGCGTGCGTTTTTTTTTGTTGCGTTTTCCGACTCTAGCGTCGGACGCAAGAAAATGCAACAAGTTGCATTTTTCGTGCGTCCGATTTTCGTCAAAAAACAATGCACGCGTCGCAAAACGCAGCGTTTTTGCGTCCGTTTGCGCGCGTTTTTTTGTGCGTCGTGCATTGCGTCACCGACGCAGCGGCGCGCAACGCTAATGTGAACGTAGCCAAACCATTGCTAATACAAGTGTATGGGAAAATAAAATCCTGCAAGCACATATGCAGGATCCGTTTTATCACAAAACGACAGATTGCGAGGGAGCGTTACGGAAGTGGGAAGTAGCCTATCCGCAGCAACAGAAACACTACAAATCCACAGCATAGTCCGCATAGTGTGCACATCTAATGACATTATATTACCTGCTCAGTGTGGTGGTGCAGCAAAAGCAGTGCCGTCAGCAACAAAAGATGGTTTTGTTGTGGCGAAAGACGCCAATGGGGCTGAACGTGCGGCATGTTGAAAGCAGCAAAAAAGCAAAATGGAGAAGAGGGGATGGAACAGGAAATGACCTATGAGAGTCTCTTTTTTTCCTTTTTTTTAACCAACTTTATTTGTTATTAAAAACGCTTAAAAAACGCTTAAAAAACGCTAGAAAAAAACGCATCAAAAACGCACGAAAAACGCACGCGGATTTCCGGAAGAAAACATCAGGTTTTCTTCAGGAAAATTGCATGAAAAATCTGCACACATTCCTGAACGTGTGCACATAGCCTTAAGCTATTCAGGACCCTGACGAAGGAAAGGACACACGTTCCGAAACGCGCGTCGGGTACCGCGCACACTGGCAGGACCACCTCAGGTAACACAGCGATTATTAGTGTGGCACCACCTAATCTCTGATTGTGAGCACCATGACAGTTTAACTATTTTATTGCACAGGCACACTTTACTTAGTATCTATAACTCTGGCGGGATTGCTTTCACTTGGTTTTTAGGCTCCCTGTAACAGATAGTGATTGAGCGTAGTGGTTGGAATGTGGTTTTAGATTGATTGGTTCCCCCTTTTTTTATATATTTTGCACTTGGTCACTTGGCAGATTTTGCACATCACATTATGTGACATATACACAATACTTGGTTTAGTTTTTTATCCAAAATAGGATTTTGCTTTTTACACATAGGTTGTGAGATACTGTAATGGTATTGTAAACAGCCAAGTGGTCGCACTTATCACTTTAGTTACTATATAGAACACAGTTGTGTATACAACCATATATTCCTCTTTTTGTTTTCCCATATTATTACATTAATACTGAACCGACTCCCCCTTCTTTTTTATTACCCCCCCTTTTTTTCATTCAAACTTCTGGTGCAGCTATAAAATAATTTTTGCTGGAGACATATATTTTACCATATTTTACCCTGTTGGTGGTTCCAGTACTGTAAAGATATATATATATATATATATATATATATATATATATATATATATATATATATATATATATATATATATATGTAATTTTGTTCGTCATATATATTTTGTCAGTGTGCGCATCTTATTAATTACTTTTGATATATATTTTTATGGAAAAATTTATTTATTTTTTGTATAATGGATTAATATAAAAACTCTTTTATTTTTGATATGTAATCATAGGCACCTTAAATAATAAAGCCGTATGTTTTTCATATTCCTCGCCTCGGTTTTATTAAAGTTTTAATTTAGTCCATGGTGTAATACGTTGGTTGTTGGTTAAGCTATTCAGGGAATATTTAGTCAACAACAAATACAAAAAAGAATATATTTAATAATAAATAAATATACATATATCAATAGAAAAAAAAACCCTTATGGAGTCTATAATGCCAATTAAATATAATGCATAATGCAAAAAATGATAAACTATAACAAGGCAAAACAAAAGGACATTGTTGACAGCCAATGAATGTATCCTATAGACCTAAACGATAGTAAAGAAGCTGTATAAATCCTAAAGTGATGAATAGTGCTGTGCAAAAAAAAAGGGGCATATAGTTGTAAACTAGCAGTAATGGCGACCGGCACTACATAAAGTACTCCGTGCTATACAACTATGCAGATTGCACTAAGATTAGCAGCAAAAAGCGGTTTAGAATCTAAGGTACAAAAGCATGTAATTATAAACTAGCAGCAAAGGCAAATAGCACTATGTAAAGTGTTCAGTGCTGTGCAACTGTGCATATTGCTATCAGGCCAGAGAAATAGGGCGTTAAAAGATCTAAAGTGCAGAGGCATAAAGTTGTAAACTAGCAGCAATGGCGTCCGGCACTATAAAAAGTGCTCTGTGCTGAACAACTATGCATACCAATAAGCAGCAAAAGGGTTAAGATCTAAAGTGCAGGCCCCCATTTGAGGAAGCCAGTAGGCGAAACGGCGCTGTCGGGGTCACTGAGGGTCTCTCCTATGTAAGTAATAGCATCCATATGTTGGGACACATTTTTGTACTTGTATACTTCTTATTGCACTTTAGATCTTAACCCTTTTGCTGCTTATTGGTATGCATAGTTGTTCAGCACAGAGCACTTTTTATAGTGCCGGACGCCATTGCTGCTAGTTTACAACTTTATGCCTCTGCACTTTAGATCTTTTAACGCCCTATTTCTCTGGCCTGATAGCAATATGCACAGTTGCACAGCACTGAACACTTTACATAGTGCTATTTGCCTTTGCTGCTAGTTTATAATTACATGCTTTTGTACCTTAGATTCTAAACCCCTTTTTGCTGCTAATCTTAGTGCAATCTGCATAGTTGTATAGCACGGAGTACTTTATGTAGTGCAGGTCGCCATTACTGCTAGTTTACAACTATATGCCCCTTTTTTTTTTTTGCACAGCACTATTCATCACTTTAGGATTTATACAGCTTCTTTACTATCGTTTAGGTCTATAGGATACATTCATTGGCTGTCAACAATGTCCTTTTGTTTTGCCTTGTTATAGTTTATCATTTTTTGCATTATGCATTATATTTAATTGGCATTATAGACTCCATAAGGGTTTTTTTCTATTGATATACGTATATTTATTTTTTATTAAATATATTTTTTTTGTATTTGTTGTTGACTATATATTCCCTGAATAGCTTAATTCTTACACAGGTGACCAACAGTTATTTCCAATTTTTGAAACTTCCTTGTCTTGTTTTTTATGTGAGATTTTATAATATGAATTTTTGTCAATAAAAATATATAGATTCTATTCTTCTGTGCCGTAGCCTTTGTGATTTTCTAGTTATCTACCTGGCAAATGTGAGTTGAATGTTTTTTATTAAGTGTGAGCACAAGCACCGACAGCTGAGAGACTACTTCTCCCATCAGCGGCACCTGCTGTCACTGTTATTAGTGACAACATAGTCTGATAGGAGTAGTCTCTCATCAGCCAGTGCCTATTGACCTGTGGTAAGCTTTTTACTGCAGGTCACTGCTGCGGGTCACAGTATCAGTGCGGGGTCACGCTGACATCTGACACTATGACCCTACAGCAATCTGGCAGTGTTAAGCCCCAGACATATTTCTTGCACAGAGGCCCCAAGATGTCAGTGTCTGCCCCTGGGACACAGCATTGATCACGGGGTCATTATTGACCAAGGCAAAATAATGACCTGCGGATCATCAGGTTTATGGAGGAAGACACAATGCGTCTTGATGTCACAGGCCAGCCAGTACCGAAGATAAGGACAGTCTGCTATGGAAGGACAGGTGAGCGGCGAGACTTTGCTTCTGATCCACATTTCTGAGGCTGCTGCTGAGAGAGACCTCAGGGTGTAATAAGGAAAATTCAGTTCTCAGCAAATATCTTGGATACAAATAAAATTTGTATGGAATCTTCCAGATCCGATGATCACTGCTCCTGGATGATGAAGGTAATAAAAAACACACAGAGAAAGAAAAAATGGAGCCACTGCGGGAAGGGCGAGAGGCTGCTGTGTAATTACAGGGCGAGCTCCGCTCCTTCCTCCACTGCGGATATTGAGGCACTTTCTCCAGTTACCAGAATTCTGCGACTTTCATATCGTTCTGATGTAATTATTATTACTGCTCATAAATAACATAAGGAGCCCCCGACATGGACCAATAGTGACACCTGTGTCTGTGCCCTGATCCGCCACTAGGGGGCAATGAATCAGGACTGCGACCAATATGTGCGGTGATATCGCCCCCGTGTGGTCAGTGCTGAGAACGGCTCATTACAGGAAACTAACAGGACAGGAATCCCGCACTGTCTGCCGGATAGGAGTTGTAGTCACATCCGCTCTCTCGTCTCCACATCCAGATATCACACACAAGGCCCGGATGTGTTATTATCACTACACAGCTCATCACACATCACTGAGGAGAGAGAAAGAAAGAGAAATGCAGACATGAGATCAGCCAATCAGTGAGAGGTGAGGGGAGGAGCCTGTATTGTGACACGCCCCCGAGAGGCGGCATCTTTGTCAAGTTCTCACTCAGGTCCGCTCACCCTCTATATAAAGGAAGAACTCCGTGCTGATCTCACAGTCTGCTGAAGATCTCCAGAACGATGTCTGGTCGCGGTAAAGGAGGAAAAGGTCTCGGGAAGGGCGGCGCCAAGCGGCACAGGAAGGTGCTCCGGGATAACATCCAGGGCATCACCAAGCCTGCCATCCGCCGTCTCGCTCGCAGAGGAGGCGTCAAGCGCATCTCCGGCCTCATCTATGAGGAGACTCGCGGCGTCCTGAAAGTCTTCCTGGAGAACGTGATCCGTGACGCCGTCACCTACACCGAGCACGCCAAGAGGAAGACCGTCACCGCCATGGACGTGGTGTACGCGCTGAAGCGCCAGGGCCGCACTCTCTACGGCTTCGGAGGTTAATTGTTCTCTTCTGTCCTCACCCCAAAGGCTCTTCTCAGAGCCGCCCACATCTTCTAAGAAAAAGCCGTGACCTCTAATATGTGCCATCAGCGGCTGAACCAGAAGGGCTTCCGGATATACAGCGGTATATGGGGGCAACTACGGATAGAATATAGACCGCGCTATATACATTCCAGCACTGGACACTTACTGCTCTATACCGCTATATCACAGTATGCAGCACTATATGGGGGTACAAAGAGCTGTCTAGAAGGACACGTTTCTATATAGAGGTATTTCTACATGGAAGGTTTACAGCTGTATTTGGGGATTACAGGGGGCATATAGCGCTATATGGGGGTAGACGGAGCCGTAGGTGGAGTCCGACTGCTCACAGGAAATGTCCCTCATTAGTGTCTGATACTCCGCTGTGAGCTCTACATGTAGATAGCACGTCCCGGAGTATCGGGGGGACGGCGGCCTCTGCCGGTGATTCTCCACATCAGTGACGGCGGCCTCTCCCGTGTGCGGCGGATCAGGAGGACAGGACTCCGCGCTGTAATCTCCACCGACCACTCAGGTCTCAGGTTATTTGGAGAATCATGAACTAAACCGAATCATGCTATACCAGATGAGTGAGATTCCAGAATATCAGATCTGGGGAGCAAAGGGTTAAATCCAGGCGCCACTGATCCCAGCGACTCGCTGAGAAGTGACAGATCAGTAGTGACGGCTCCGAGCTGTAGAGGAGCTCAGCCCCGGATCTCACCATCACCCTCCTCAGCCTTCACCTCTATGGCGCCACCTGCTGTTTGTCCCGTCGCTAGAGACCCGGGCTGTGCAGCCGCAGACACGGCGGGAAGACTGGAGAGGACACAGGAGCATGGACGTCGCTCGGTGTCGGGTCGGACGATCCGGTCTTGTATATTGATCCCCCGCTGGATCCCTGATTAGTGGCGCAGTATCCGCAGAAGCAGCGCTGGACATAGCGGAGCCGGTACACGGACTGATCGGTGGCCGCATCCTTCTCGCTCTGTTACTGACGGTTCTCACCAGTTGTTTCTAGTTGGGGAAATGTCGCAGCGATCAGTCCTGGGCTCTGAACAGACAATCTGGTCAGCTGTGAGAGAGGGATCCGGGTGAGGAGCACAGGGGAGAGGCCGAGACCCGATCACTGCTCCTCTGCTTCTTGCAATAGGCGGCGCCTCCGATCACTTGCGACAGTGAGAACATCAGTGAGAGAATCGCACCGACCCGATAGCAAGAAAGTCACAACCGACAGCAAAGTTATCAGGTAGATCACAGGATCTACTGCGATATAGGATCCTATATGGAAGAATGCAGCACTAAACGGGGTATACATCACCATGCATGGGTAACAACGATACATGGGGGATTCCAGCGCTATATGGAGGTATGAGGTACAACATGGTGTTTGTAGCACTATAAGGGGAGTATATAGCACATATGGACGGAGCGTGTACAGCGCTATATGCGATACACAGCATTATGTGTAAGGTATACAGTGCAATATGAGGGTATACATTGCTATATGGACAAACACCGCCGTATAAGGGGTACGCAGCGGTATATGGGGGTTTACTGCACAATCTGGGGGCACGGCCCATAGAGAGGGGATTCATTTATGGAATAACCAATGAACTGCAGAGGGCGGAGCTTCTGGTGTTGATCACCTGATTCTCTCCCCCAATAGCACAGCGATCTGACCTCAGTGCTCATTTGCATGGGCCGGGTATAAATTCCGCTGCTCTGGGACAATCAGGTCATTTCTATTCTCACTTGTGACAAGAGCTCTTTGTTTTCATTATGGCCGATCCCAAGTCTGCTCCAGCGCCCAAGAAGGGCTCCAAGAAAGCCGTGACCAAGACCCCGAAGAAGGACGGCAAGAAGCGGAGGAAGAGCAGGAAGGAGAGCTACGCCATCTACGTGTACAAGGTGCTGAAGCAGGTCCACCCCGACACCGGCATCTCCTCCAAGGCCATGGGCATCATGAACTCCTTCGTCAACGACATCTTCGAGCGCATCGCAGGGGAAGCCTCCCGCCTGGCTCACTACAACAAGCGCTCCACCATCACCTCCCGGGAGATCCAGACCGCCGTGCGCCTGCTGCTGCCCGGAGAGCTGGCCAAGCACGCCGTGTCCGAGGGCACCAAGGCCGTCACCAAGTACACCAGCGCCAAGTGATCGCTCCGTGCTCCGCTCCTCACCACAAAGGCTCTTCTAAGAGCCACCCACACCCTCACTATAAGAACCCCCCGCACCCTCACTATAAGAGCCGCCCACACCCTCACTACAAGAACCCCCCCCCCCCGCACCCTCACTATAAGAGCCCCCCACACCCTCACTATAAGAGCCGCCCACACCCTCACTACAAGAACCCCCCCCCCCCCGCACCCTCACTATAAGAGCCCCCTCACTATAAGAGCCCCCGCACCCTCACTATAAGAGCTCCCCACAACCCCACTATAAGAGCCCCCTGCACCCTCACTATAAGAGCCCCCCCGCACCCTCACTATAAGAGCCCCCCCGCACCCTAACTATAAGAGCCACCCGCAGCCTCACTATAAGAGCCCCCCGCACCCTCACTATAAGAGCCACCCCGCACCCTAACTATAAGAGCCACCCGCAGCCTCACTATAAGAGCCACCTACAGCCTCACTATAAGAGCCCCCCACACCCTCACTATAAGAGCCCCCCACACCCTCACTATAAGAGCCCCCCACAGCCTCACTATAAGAGCCCCCCGCAGCCTCACACTAAGAGCCGCCCACACCCTCACTAGCCACCCGCACCCTCACTATAAGAGCCACCCACAGCCTCACTATAAGAGCCGCCCACAGCCTCACTATAAGAGCCACCCACAGCCTCACTATAAGAGCCTCCCGCAGCCTCACTATAAGAGCCGCCCGCACCCTCACTATAAGAGCCGCCCGCAGCCTCACTATAAGAGCCCCCCACACCCTCACTATAAGAGCCACCCACAGCCTCACTATAAGAGCCCCCCACACCCTCACTATAAGAGCCACCCACAGCCTCACTATAAGAGCCCCCCGCAGCCTCACACTAAGAGCCGCCCACACCCTCACTATAAGAGCCGCCCGCAGCCTCACTATAAGAGCCACCCGCACCCTCACTATAAGAGCCACCCACAGCCTCACTATAAGAGCCGCCCACAGCCTCACTATAAGAGCCACCCACAGCCTCACTATAAGAGCCGCCCACAGCCTCACTATAAGAGCCGCCCACAGCCTCACTATAAGAGCCACCCACAGCCTCTCTATAAGAGCCCCCCACAGCCTCACACTAAGAGCCGCCCACACCCTCACTATAAGAGCCACCCACACCATCACTATAAGAGCCACCCACACCCTCACTATAAGAGCCACCCACACCCTCACTATAAGAGCCACCCACACCATCACTATAAGAGCCACCCACACCATCACTATAAGAGCCACCCACACCCTCACTATAAGAGCCCCCTACAGCCTCACTATAAGAGCCCCCCACACCATCACTATAAGAGCCCCCCGCAGCATCACTATAAGAGCCACCCACACCCTCACTATAAGAGCCACCCACACCATCACTATAAGAGCCCCCCGCAGCCTCACTATGAGAGCCCCCCGCACCCTCACTATAAGAGCCGCCCACAGCCTCACCATAAGAGCCTCCCGCAGCCTCACTATAAGAGCCGCCCACAGCCTCACTATAAGAGCCGCCCACAGCCTCACTATAAGAGCCGCCCACACCCACACTATAAGAGCCACCCACACCCTCACTATAAGAGCCCCCCACACCCTCACTATAAGAGCCACCCACACCCTCACTATAAGAGCCACCCACACCATCACTATAAGAGCCACCCACACCCTCACTATCAGAGCCCCCTACAGCCTCACTATAAGAGCCCCCCGCAGCATCACTATAAGAGCCACCCACACCCTCACTATAAGAGCCACCCACACCATCACTATAAGAGCCCCCCGCAGCCTCACTATGAGAGCCCCCCCCCGCACCCTCACTATAAGAGCCGCCCACACCCTCACTATAAGAGCCACCCACAGCCTCACTATTAGAGCCCCCCACACCCTCACTATAAGAGCCACCCACAGCCTCACTATAAGAGCCCCCCGCAGCCTCACACTAAGAGCCGCCCACACCCTCACTAGCCACCCGCACCCTCACTATAAGAGCCACCCACAGCCTCACTATAAGAGCCGCCCACAGCCTCACTATAAGAGCCACCCACAGCCTCACTATAAGAGCCGCCCACAGCCTCACTATAAGAGCCGCCCACAGCCTCACTATAAGAGCCACCCACAGCCTCTCTATAAGAGCCCCCCACAGCCTCACACTAAGAGCCGCCCACACCCTCACTATAAGAGCCACCCACACCCTCACTATAAGAGCCACCCACACCATCACTATAAGAGCCACCCACACCATCACTATAAGAGCCACCCACACCCTCACTATAAGAGCCACCCACACCCTCACTATAAGAGCCCCCTACAGCCTCACTATAAGAGCCCCCCACACCATCACTATAAGAGCCCCCCGCAGCATCACTATAAGAGCCACCCACACCCTCACTATAAGAGCCACCCACACCATCACTATAAGAGCCCCCCGCAGCCTCACTATGAGAGCCCCCCGCACCCTCACTATAAGAGCCGCCCACAGCCTCACCATAAGAGCCTCCCGCAGCCTCACTATAAGAGCCGCCCACAGCCTCACTATAAGAGCCGCCCACAGCCTCACTATAAGAGCCGCCCACACCCACACTATAAGAGCCACCCACACCCTCACTATAAGAGCCCCCCACGACCTCACTATAAGAGCCACCCACACCCTCACTATAAGAGCCACCCACACCATCACTATAAGAGCCCCCCGCAGCCTCACTATGAGAGCCCCCCCCGCACCCTCACTATAAGAGCCCCCCACACCCTCATTATAAGAGCCCCCCACACCATCACTATAAGAGCCCCCCGCAGCCTCACTATAAGAGCCACCCACACCATCACTATAAGAGCCCCCCGCACCCTCACTATAAGAGCCCCCCACACCCTCATTATTAGAGCCGCCCACAGCCTCACTCTAAGAGCCCCCCGCAGCCTCACTATAAGAGCCGCCCACAGCCTCACTATAAGAGCCGCCCACAGCCTCAATATAAGAGCCGCCCGCAGCCTCACTATAAGAGCCTCCCACACCCTCACTATAAGAGCCACCCACAGCCTCACTATAAGAGCCACCCGCAGCATCACTATAAGAGCCTCCCACACCCTCACTATAAGAGCCGCCCACACCCACACTATAAGAGCCACCCACACCTTCACTATAAGAGCCGCCCGCAGCCTCACTATAAGAGCCACCCACACCCTCACTATAAGAGCCGCCCACACCCTCACTATAAGAGCCGCCCGCAGCCTCACTATAAGAGCCACCCACACCCTCACTATAAGAGCCACCCACACCCTCACTATAAGAGCCGCCCGCAGCCTCACTATAAGAGCCACCCACACCCACACTATAAGAGCCACCCACACCCTCACTATAAGAGCCGCCCGCAGCCTCACTATAAGAGCCACCCACACCCTCACTATAAGAGCCACCCACACCCTCACTATAAGATCCACCCACACCCTCACTATAAGAGCCGCCCACACCATCACTATAAGAGCCACCCACACCCTCACTATAAGAGCCCCCCACACCCTCACTATAAGAGCCACCCGCACCCTCACTATAAGAGCCACCCACAGCCTCACTATAAGAGCCGCCGCAGCCTCAGTATAAGAGCCGCCCACACCCTCACTATAAGAGCCGCCCGCAGCCTCACTATAAGAGCCCTCCACACCCTCACTATAAGAGCCACCCACAGCCTCACTATAAGAGCCCTCCACACCCTCACTATAAGAGCCACCCACAGCCTCACTATAAGAGCCACCCACACCCTCACTATAAGAGCCCCCCGCACCCTCACTATAAGAGCCACCCGCACCCTCACTATAAGAGCCTCCCGCACCCTCACTATAAGAGCCACCCGCACCCTCACTATAAGAGCCACCCACACCCTCACTATAAGAGCCCTCCACACCCTCACTATAAGAGCCACCCACAGCCTCACTATAAGAGCCACCCACACCCTCACTATAAGAGCCCCCCGCACCCTCACTATAAGAGCCACCCGCACCCTCACTATAAGAGCCCCCCGCACCCTCACTATAAGAGCCACCCGCACCCTCACTATAAGAGCCACCCACACCCTCACTATAAGAGCCACCCACGCCCTCACTATAAGAGCCGCCCACACCTTCACTATCGGCCGTCACATCCTCCTCACAGGATTCCTGCTCATTACTAGTGTTGAGCATTCCGATACCGCAAGTATCGGGTATCGGCCGATATTTGCGGTATCGGAATTCCGATACCGAATTCCGATACTTCCCGCGTATCGGATACCGGAATCGGAAGTTCCCAGAATTCAAATTGAACGCAGCAGCCAATGAGGAATGAATGAAAGTGTGGGCACATCCTGTTTAGCATGGTGGGCATGTAAGTACTGGCAAGGCTGGGATTGGCTGCTGAAATGATGTCACTCTGCACTATAAAAAAGCGCTGCCGCCATTTTGCGCTCACTCTCCTGTGATTTCAGTTAGGGACAGGACGCTGTGTTCTAACTGAGGGCCAGTTGAGCTTGCTAATTGCTTTATTTTCCTTTCCAAAGGCTAATTTAGCAAAACGCTGTGTGTTCTTCACTGTTCACCTTGCTCTTGCCTTGCAGCGCTGTTTTAACAGCGTTCTGCAAGGTCTCTGTGTGTGTGTGTGTGCAGCTCACTCTGTAGTCTGTGTGCAGCCATATACCCGGTTGTATTCAGCTCAGGGGGGGTTCACACTGCCTCACACAGTTGTTCTTTTTTGCTCTTAGTGCAGCCTGCTGCACATTTTTTCTCAAATTTCCTATTAGTGTTTTTCCACTCGTATCCAGCTAAATTGTGGAAAAACACTATATAGGATAACCTAGAGGGGGTTTTTTGGGCCTTGCAGCGCCGTTTACGGCTGTCTGCACGGTCTCCGTGTGAGCCCAGCTCGCCCTGTAGTCTGTGTGCAGCCATAGCCGGTTGGATTCAGCTCAGGGTTCGTTACTGGCTCATACCTTGCGAAAAATTTTCCTTTTTTTTCAAATAGTGCAGCCTGTTTAAAATTTGACAAAAAAAAATCCTATAAGTGTCTTTCCACTCGTATCCAGCTAAATAGTGGAAAAACACTATATAGGATAACCTAGAGGAGGGTTTTTTGGCCTTGCAGCGCCGTTTACGGCTGTCTGCACGGTCTCCGTGTGAGCCCAGCTCGCCCTGTAGTCTGTGTGCAGCCATAGCCGGTTGGATTCAGCTCAGGGTTCGTTACTGGCTCATACCTTGAGAAAAATTTTCCTTTTTTTGAAATAGTGCAGCCTGTTTAAAATTTGAAAAAAAAAAAATTCCTATTAGTGTCTTTCCACCAGTCTCCAGCTCAATTGTGGAAAAACACTACATAGGATAACCTAGAGGGTTTTTTTGGGGCCTTGCAGCGCCGTTTACGGCTGTCTGCACGGTCTCTGTGTGAGCGCAGCTCGCCCTGTAGTCTGTGTGCAGCCATAGCCGGTTGGATTCAGCTCAGAGTGCGTTACTGCCTCATACCTTGAAAAACAATTTCCTTTTTTTCAAATAGTGCAGCCAGTTTAAAATTTGAAAAAAAAAATTCCTATTAGTGTCTTTCCACTTGTATCCAGCTAAATAGTGGAAAAACACTATATAGGATAACCTAGAGGAGGGTTTTTTGGCCTTGCAGCGCCGTTTACGGCTGTCTGCACGGTCTCCGTGTGATTTAAACTAGCTCTGTAGCCCGATCTGCACCAAAAAAAAAGTTAAGTTCACCAAACACAACTTAACACTTGTGTAGGCCACATTTGAAAAATAATAAAGTTTAGTCCACAATTTACAACATTAGTGTTTCTTACACCTGTTAGGAGGAGCATTACAGGAATAAGCACACTAAGGCCTTAGTACTTAGACTGGCCCACCGCCTCAATGCATTAACCTAACGATCCCTGTGTGGCCTATATTAAAAAAAAAAAAAAAAAAAATTAATTAACTGGTTCATGCAGCTTTACATGAACACCCAAGCCTTACACTATGGCTTGTCCGAATAACTATAGCAATTGTTACCATCCACCTCTCGTGTCTCCCCTTTTCCTCATAGTTTGTAAGCTTACGAGCAGGGCCCTCACTCCTCTTGGTATCTGTTTTGAACTGTATTTCTGTTATGCTGTAATGTCTATTGTATGTACAAGTCCCCTCTATAATTTGTAAAGCGCTGCGGAATATGTTGGCGCTATATAAATAAAAATTATTATTATTATTATTATTATAGTACTTTTCTGCTTATCTTTATCTGTCAACCAAGATGAAGAGGGCAGGGAGTAAGGCACGTGGGCGTGGGCGCGGAGCAGGGAGAGGAGCAGGGAGAGGACATGGTGATTCTGTGCCTGCTGCGGGCGCCGGTGACTCGTCGTCACTCAGTTTCAGCAGGGAACAGTCCTTCATGCGCAGCTTTGTCGGAGAGCGCCGTGCACCGCTGCTGCGTGAAGACCAAATTGAAGCCGTTGTCGGGTGGATGGCAGCTAACGCCTCGGCATCGACTTCAGTTAGTGCCACATCCTCTCAGGCACAGAGCACTGGAGAGCAGCCATCTGTCTCTTCACCACCTGCCAAATTGGCCAGGCAGTCAGAGAGCCCAGGACAGGAGCCGTCTCTACTTCTGTTCTCTGAATCTCTTGGCTTGGAAACAGGGGGCCAGCCAAGCAGCATTGGAGAAATGGAAGAAGAGGCAGTGTGCAGTGATGCCCAACACCTTTTTCTCTCTGACTCTGAAGAGGCAGGTGGGCCAGTGCCTCCGGTGACCACAGCGCAGTACGCATCTGATGATGAAACTCAGGTGCCGCTTTCTCGTGCGTACTGTGCTGCTGAGACTACCCAGGAGGAGCAGTTGGTGGCAGAGGGTAGTGGAGATGATGAGGTCCTTGACCCATCGTGGCGTGAGGAACAGGAAGGTGGTGGGAGCAGCTCAGAGGAAGAGCTTCCTCTTACGGGCCAAAGAGGGAGAGGGAGGGGGAAGACTGCGGAGCCTGTAGCCTCCACTTTGGCACCCGTTAGGAGCCTGTCTCTTTCCAAAGCCAAAAAGGGCGCTCCCAAGACTTGCAGTGCCTGGTCCTTTTTTGACACAGTTGCAGATGACATTTGTTTTGTCAAATGCAAGCTGTGTCATCATAAAGTAAAAAGAGGGAAAAATGTCAGCAACCTCAATACCACAAATATGTGGAAACATGTGCGGACCAGGCACGCGGTGGAGTTACAGAAACACACTGAAGATGTAGGCCAACCAACAGCGGCAGCTACCACCTCTTCAGCTCGTGTTGCCTCTTCCTCCAGCTCACGCACAGCTGGTTTGGCTTCCTCCCAGAGACCTTGTGTAATTCCACCCACAGCACCACCTTCCCAGTCATCCTCACACTCCCAGTCTACTCTACAGCCATCGGTAGTACAGGCATGGGAGAAAAGGCGGGCATTCTCGGCCAACCACCCCCGAGCACAGGCTCTGAATGCAGGCATTGCCAAACTGTTGTCCCTGGAAATGCTCTCGTTCAGGCTGGTGGAGACTGACAGCTTCCGTGACTTGATGGCATTGGCAGTCCCACAGTACAAGGTGCCCAGCCGCTTTTACTTCAGCAGGCAGGCTGTCCCTGCCCTGCACAGGCATGTTGAGGCAAACATAAAACATGCGCTACTGAACGCCGTCAGTAGCAAGGTCCACCTCACCACCGATGCGTGGACCAGTCAGCATGGACAGGGGCGATATGTTTCCCTCACTGCCCATTGGGTTAATGTTGTTGAGCCAGGTACAGATCGTGCGAGTGGCGCAGGACGTGTCCTGCCCACTCCAAGGATTGCAGGAATCCAGTCTGTAAGCATCGACTCCTCCTCTTACACCAGTTCCTCTGATTCCTCTCTGCAGGATCCGTCACAGTCCACCCCCACATGGACCCGTGAACGTTTACCTATGACCGACATGAGCACAGCCGTGGCCAAACGTCAGCAGGCCGTCTTGAAACTAGTTTCATTGGGGCATCGAAGCCACACAGCGCAGGAGCTCTGGAATGCCATAAAGCAGGAGAGCGATGTGTGGTTACTGCCAGCGAATCTCCAGCCAGGCATGGTAGTGTGTGACAATGGCCGAAATCTGGTGGCAGCTTTGGCCCTTGGCAACCTCACTCACATCCCATGTCTGGCACATGTGCTCAATTTGGTTGTGCAGAGTTTTCTGAGGGACTATCCGGATCTTGATGCCCTGCTGCACAAGGTCCGCCTAGAGTGTGCTCACTTGCGGCGTTCCAGCTTGGCCAGATCCCGCATTGCTGCTCTGCAGCGCCGATTCCGCCTTCCGGAACACCGCATCATATGTGACCTACCTACCCGGTGGAATTCCACGTTACATATGTTGGAGCGGTTGTGTGAGCAGCAGCAAGCAGTTATGGAGTACCAGCTGCATCAGGCGCAAAGAAGTCGCAGTCAGCGCCGATCAGACTTCACAACCACAGAGTGGGCCACTATGAAGGACGTCTGCCAGGTTTTGCGTCCTTTTGATTATTCCACGCGGATGGCAAGTGCAGATGATGCACTAGTCAGCATGACTGTCCCCCTTATCTGCCTGCTTCAGCAAACTTTGCAAGGGTTAAGGGATGATGTGGTGGAAGAGGTGGAGGATGAGGAGTCACCTTTTCCATCAGCTTCTGGAGAGTCAGCGCCACGTGGTTCCTCACAAAGGGGTACGCAGGGGCCAATTTGTGAGGAGGATGAGGAGGAGTCAATGGAGGAGGAAGAGCTCCGTCCAGAGGAGGGAGCGACACAATTGTCCAGTGGTCAGTGTGTACAGCGAGGGTGGGGTGATGACGAGCGGGCAGAGATCATGTCTCAAGCAGGGGACAGCATTTCTGGGCCAGTTGGCACTCTGCAGCACATGGTGGATTTCATGCTGCAGTGCCTGAGAAACGACCGCCGCATCGACCACATTCTCAACATGCCTGATTATTGGGTGTTCACCCTCCTCGATCCTCGCTACCGGGACAACGTCCAAAACCTCATCCCTGCGTTGACCCGGGAGCGTAAATTGCGGGAGTACCACGACACACTGGTGAATTCCATCATCTTCTCCTGTCCAACTGAGAGGAGTGCTGCTAGTGCTTTACAAAGCAGCTCAGTGCGTCGAGGCAGTGGGGGAGGCTCTGCCCAAAGAGGGAGCAGAAGCAGTGCCTCTGCCCAAGGCAAGCCCAGTATGGCACAACTCTGGCACACTTTTGTGTGCCCGCCCCAAATGTCTACACCATCACCGGCGGCTCCAGTCAGCAGGAGGCAACGGTTCCGTCAGATGGTGACAGACTACATGGCTTGCCCTCTTACTGTACTCCCAGACGGCTCTTCCCCGTTCAAGTTTTGGGTCTCTAAGCTGGATACATGGCCAGAGCTAAGCCAGTATGCATTGGAGGTGCTGGCTTGCCCTGCGGCTAGTGTCTTATCGGAACGTGTCTTTAGTGCCGCAGGTGGTGTACTAACAGACCGTCGCATGCGACTATCCTCCGATAACGTTGACCGGCTTACTTTCCTGAAAATGAACCAGGCCTGGATCTCGCAGGAATTTGCCACTCCTCTGCCTGATTAAGTAATTGGGTGTCATCCAGGTCTCCTGCTGTGTTCATCTTTCTACCACCTGAACTGCTATTCCTGGGCTCCAACACCGCCAGTTGCGGCTCAGAAGTGCAGGCTGCACAGTAAAAACATACGACCCAGTGTTATTGGGTTTCAGTAACGTCAGCTGATCCCCAGCTGTGTAGCCGGCAATGTGTCCTGCGACCGCCACGCTGGCACAACAACCTAAATGTAAGGGAACCTGTCCCCCCCCCCCCCGTCGTTTGTTACTGAAAGAGCCATCTTGTGCAGCAGTAATGCTGCACAAGGAAAAGGTAGCTTTTTTTTTTTAGCTCTTTGCACACGCAGAACTTAACACTTATAAAATGTGTTCACTGATACCGTTATACCGTCCCGGAGCTGGGACTTTCCTTCGTAATGTGACGCAGCACAGCCGTCATTCCTACCCCCTTGGTGCCATGCGCTGCCTCCTCAGCGTTGTTTTAAGCTGTCACGGAGCCTGCGCTGTTCTGTTATCCCTTGGGCATGCCCTATTTGCGCTGCCTGTCTTCTGACATAATTTGGTGTCAGGCTGGCTGCGCCTGTGCGGCCGCGGTGCCCGAGATCCCGCCTCGCAGTGTCTTCTGATTGAGTCACACTGCGGGCCTGGGATCCATGGGCATGCGCAGTGCATATCTTCCCCTCGGGCTCTCGCTCATTTCCCTCCGCCTTCTTTAGACTGTGCGCCGTCAGCTGATCCCTAGCATGCCACGGCCGTGACACCGCACAGTCTGAAGAAGAGGGAAGGAGGGGAGTGAGAGTCGAGGTTATGCACTGTGCATGCCCATGGTTCCAAGGCCCGCAGTGGGATTACGTTATATGAGACTGCGAGGTGGGATCTGGAGCAGCGTGGACGCACAGGCACTGACAGCCTGACACCAAATTATGTCAGAAGACAGGCAGCGCTAATTGGGCATGGCCAAGGGCTAACAGAACAGCGCAGGCTCCGTGACAGCTTAAAACAACGCTGAGGAGGCAGCGCACGGCATCAAGGGGATAGGAATGACAGCTGTGCTGTGTCCCATTACGAAGGAAATTCGCACCTCCGGAACGGTTTAACGGTATAAAGGGACACATTTTTAGTGTTTACTTCGGTGTTTGCAAGGAGCATAATTAAAAGAGCAACCTTTTGCTTTTGCATCCTTAGTGCTGCACGACATGGCTCTTTCAGCTACAAACGTCTTGGGGGGGGGGGGGTTAAAGGTTTCCTTTCAACTTGCTCCAATCAGGCTTCGGCCTACACTCTGTTCCTCTGCTCCTCCTGCTGTCCCTGGGCTCTAACACCGCCAGTTGGTGCCTGGAAGTGCTGTGTGCACAGTCAACAGTCGCTCCTCTGTTATTGGGGTTCAGTAACGTCAGCTGATCCCCAGCTGTGTGTGCGGCAATACCTCCAATCTGCTCCTCCTGCTGTCCCTGGGCTCTAAAACCGCCAGTTGGTGCCTGGAAGTGCTGTGTGCACAGTCAACAGTCGCTCCTCTGTTATTGGGGTTCAGTAACGTCAGCTGATCCCCAGCTGTGTGTGCGGCAATACCTCCAATCTGCTCCTCCTGCTGTCCCTGGGCTCTAACACCGCCAGTTGGTGCCTGGAAGTGCTGTGTGCACAGTCAACAGTCGCTCCTCTGTTATTGGGGTTCAGTAACGTCAGCTGATCCCCAGCTGTGTATCCGGCAACGTGTCGTGCGACCGCCACGCTGGCACAACTAAAATGTAAGGGGACCTGTCCCCCCCCCCCCCCTAGGCGTTTGTTACTGAAAGAGCCACCATGTGCAGCACTAATACTGCACAAGGGAAAGGTCGCTCTTGAAATTATGCTCCTTGCAAACGCTGAACTACACACTCATGTAATGTGTCCCCTCACACCGTCCAACCGTCCCGGAGGTGGGACTTTCCTTTGTAATGTGACGCAGCACAGCCGTCATTGCTACCCCCTTGGCACCGTGCGCTGCCTCCTTAGCGTTGTTTGATTCCGTCATGGACCCTGTGCTGTTATGTTATCCCTTGGCCATGCACAGTTTGCGCTGCCCGTCCTCTGACATCATTTGTTGTCGTCCTGGCTGCGCCTGTGCGTCCACGCTGCCCGAAATCACACCTCGCAGTGTCGTCTAATGTGATCCCACAGTGGGCCTGGTATCCATGGCCATGCGCAGTGCATATACTAGCCTCTCACTCCCCTTCTTCACGCTTCTTCAGACTAGGCGGCGTCAGCTGATCCCTAATAGCATGCCACGGCCGTGACGCCGCACAGTCTGAAGAAGCAGGAAGGAGGTGAGTGAGAGGCGATGATATGCACTGCGCATGCCCATGGATCCCTGGCCCGCAGTGGGACTACATTAGATGACACTGCAAGGTTGGATCTCGGGCAGCTTGGACGCACAGGCACTGCCAGCCTGACACCTACATGATGTTAGAAGACGGGCACCGCTAACTGTGCATGGCCAAGGGATAACATTACAGCGCGGGCTCCGTGACAGAACCAAACAACGTTGAGGAGGTGGCGCCCGGCACCAAGGGGGTTGGAATGACGGCTGTGCTGTGTCACATTACAAAGGAAAGTCCCACTTCCGGGATGGTTTGACGGTGTGAGGGGACACATTATATGAGTGTGTACTTCAGCGTTTGCAAGGAGCATAATTTTCGGAGCCACCATTTTCCATGTGCAGTATTACTGCTGTACAAGATGGCTCTTTCAGCAACAAATGCCTGGGGGGGGGGGTTAAAGGTTCCCTTTCAACTTGCTCCACTGCAGGCTTCGGCCTACACTCTGCTCCTCTTTGATTCCCTGGGTTTCAACACTGTCAGTTGCCACCTGGAAGTGTTGTCTACACAGAAAAAACACTAGGTGATGTGTCAGTGGGGTTCAGCACCGCCAGCTGTTCCCCTGCTGTGTAGTCGGCAACGTGTCCAGCACAAGCCACGCTGGCACAACAGAACAAAAGCTGCCACCAGTGCAGGCTTCGGCCTACACTCTGCTCCTCTCCTCCTCCTGCTGACCCTGGGCTCAAACACCGCTAGTTTTTGCCCGGAAGTGCTAGCTGCACAGAGAAAAACACCAGCCAATGTGTTAGTGGGGTTCAGCAACGCCAGCTGTTCCCCTGCTGTGTAGCCGGCAACGTGACCTGCAAACGCCACGCAGGCACATGAACTGAAATTAAAGGGAACCTGGCCCCACCCCCCCCAGGTGTTTCTATGTATAACAGCCACCTAGTACAGCAGTACTGCTGCATTTGTACAAGGTGGCTGACTTTTTCTCCTTGCCCACGTGGAACTCAACACGTACAAAATGTGTCTCATTGAGACCATTCCACTGTCCCTGAGGTGTGACTTTCCTTTGTAATGATACGCAGCACCCCCCTTGGTAGCGTTTCCCGTCTTTTGTCATCATGGTTAGCTGGCTGCGCCTGTGCATCCGCCCTGCTAGAAACAACGCCCCTCGTTGTCATATTTATTTTGTCAGCGAGGGTGTGGTTTATGGGCACGAGCAGTGCATATGTTCGCCTGTCTTAACTCATCTCCTTCCGCCTTCTTCAGACTGTGCGGCCTCCTGGCCGTGGTAGGCGATAAGGAATCAGCTGAGGCCGCCCAGTCTGGAGCAGGTGTAAGGACATGTGTAAGCGGCAAACCTATTTACTGCACAAGGCCACGAATCCCAGCCACGCAGTGTGATTTTTTGAAAACACACTGTGGGTCTGGGATTCATGTCCATCGCTAACCGCAACGGCCGACATGAAATGAGGTCAGAAGACAGGAAGCGCTCACAGCGCATGGCCAAGGGATCACAATAGCGCAGACTCCTGTACAGCAAATAACAACGCTCAGGAATCTGCGCCCAGTGCCTAGGTGCAAATTTTGACACCTGTGCTGCGTCTCGTTAAAAAGACAAGTCACGCCTCCACAACTGTTTGACAGTATAATGGGCTAAATAGTGTACGTGTTTTAGTCAGCGTGTGCAAGGAGCAAAACAAATAGAGCAACCTTTTACTTGTGCAGCATTAATGCTGCACAAGGTGTGGCTCTTGTACCTTGCAACACCTGAGGGGGGTTAAAGGTAACCTTTGAAATTGGTTCAACTAGGCTTCGGCCTACACTCTGCTCCTCTACTCCTCCTGCTGACCCTGGGCTCAAACACCGCTAGTTTTTGCCCGGAACTGCTAGCTGCACAGAGAAAAACACCAGCCAATGTGTTAGTGGGGTTCAGCACCGCCAGCTGTTCCCCTGCTGTGTAGTCGGCAACGTGTCCAGCACAAGCCACGCTGGCACAACAGAACAAAAGCTGCCACCAGTGCAGGCTTCGGCCTACACTTTGCTCCTCTCCTCCTCCTGCTGACCCTGGGCTCAAACAACGCCAGTTTCTGCCCGGACATGCTAGCTGCACAGAGAAAAACACCAGCCAATGTGTTAGTGGGGTTCAGCACCGCCAGCTGTTCCCCTGCTGTGTAGCTGGCAACGTTTCCTGCAAACGCCACGCAGGAACATGAACTGAAATTGAAGGGAGCCTGCCCCCCACCCCCCCAGGTGTTTCTATGTATAACAGCCACCTTGTACAGCAGTACTGCTGCATTTGTACAAGGTGGCTGACTTTTTCTCCTTGCACACGTGGAACTCAACAAGTACAAAATGTGTCTCATTACAGACCATTACAATGTCCCTGAGGTGTGACTTTCCTTTTTAATGACACGCAGCACCCCCATTGTTAGCGCTGCCCGTCTCCTGACATCATTGGTTGGCTGGCTGTGCCTGTGCGTCCCCCCTGCCCGACACAACGCCCCCCGTTGTCTCATATATTTTGACTGCGAGGGTGTGATTGATGGGCACGAGCAGTGCATATGTTCCCCTGTTTTCACTCCCCTCCTTCCGCCTTCTTCTGACTGTGCGGCCTCATGGCCGCGGCATGCGATAAGGGATCAGCTGAGGCCGCCCAGTCTGAAGCAGGTGTAAGGACATGTGTGAGCGGCGAACATATTTACTGCACAAGGCCACGAATCCCAGCACCGCAGTGTGACTTTAGGAAAAGCCACTGTGGGTCTGGGATTTATGGCCATCGTTAACCGCACCGGCCAACATGAAATGAGGTCATGAGACGGCCTGCACTAACAGGGTATTGCCAAGGGATAACACAAGAGCGCAGTTTCCTGTACTGCAAATAACAACGGTAAGGAATCTGCGCACAGCACCTAGGTGTAAATTTGTACACCTGTGCTGCGTCTCCTTAAAAAGACTAGTAGTCACGCCTCCACTACTGTTTGACAGTATAATGGGCTAAATAGTGTACGTGTTTAATTCAGCGTGTGCAAGGAGCAATATTAAATAGAGCAACCTTTGACTTGTGCATCATTAATGCTGTTCAAGGTGTGGCTCTTGTACCTTGCAACACCTGAGGGGGGGGTTAAAGGTAACCTTTGAAATTGGTTCAACTAGGCTTCGGCCTACACTCTGCTCCTCTACTCCTCCTGCTGACCCTGGGCTCAAACACCGCTAGTTTTTGCCCGGAAATGCTAGCTGCACAGAGAAAAACACCAGCCAATGTGTTAGTGGGGTTCAGCAACGCCAGCTGTTCCCCTGCTGTGTAGTCGGCAACGTGTCCAGCACAAGCCACGCTTGCACAACAGAACAAAAGCTGCCACCAGTGCAGGCTTCGGCCTACACTTTGCTCCTCTCCTCCTCCTGCTGACCCTGGACTCAAACAACGCCAGTTTCTGCCCGGACATGCTAGCTGCACAGAGAAAAACACCAGCCAATGTGTTAGTGGGGTTCAGCACCGCCAGCTGTTCCTCTGCTGTGTAGTCGGCATCGTGTCCAGCACAAGCCACGCTGGCACAACTGACCAAAAGCTGCCACCAGTGCAGGCTTCGGCCTACACTTTTCTCCTCTCCTCCTCCTGCTGACCCTGGGCTCAAACAACGCCAGTTTCTGCCCGGACATGCTAGCTGCACAGAGATAAAAAAAACAGCCAATGTGTTAGTGGGGTTCAGCACCGCCAGCTGTTCCCCTGCTGTGTAGCTGGCAACGTGTCCTGCAAACGCCACGTAGGCACATGAACTGAAATTGAAGGGAGCCTGCCCCCCACCCCCCCAGGTGTTTCTATGTATAACAGCCACCTTGTACAGCAGTACTGCTGCATTTGTACAAGGTGGCTGACTTTTTCTCCTTGCACACGTGGAACTCAACAAGTACAAAATGTGTCTCATTACAGACCATTACAATGTCCCTGAGGTGTGACTTTCCTTTTTAATGACACGCAGCACCCCCATTGTTAGCGCTGCCCGTCTCCTGACATCATTGGTTGGCTGGCTGTGCCTTTGCGTCCCCCCTGCCCGACACAACGCCCCCCGTTGTCTCATATATTTTGACTGCGAGGGTGTGATTGATGGGCACGAGCAGTGCATATGTTCCCCTGTTTTCACTCCCCTCCTTCCGCCTTCTTCTGACTGTGCGGCCTCATGGCCGCGGCATGCGATAAGGGATCAGCTGAGGCCGCCCAGTCTGAAGCAGGTGTAAGGACATGTGTGAGCGGCGAACATATTTACTGCACAAGGCCACGAATCCCAGCACCGCAGTGTGACTTTAGGAAAAGCCACTGTGGGTCTGGGATTTATGGCCATCGTTAACCGCACCGGCCAACATGAAATGAGGTCATGAGACGGCCTGCACTAACAGGGTATTGCCAAGGGATAACACAAGAGCGCAGTTTCCTGTACTGCAAATAACAACGGTAAGGAATCTGCGCACAGCACCTAGGTGTAAATTTGTACACCTGTGCTGCGTCTCCTTAAAAAGACTAGTAGTCACGCCTCCACTACTGTTTGACAGTATAATGGGCTAAATAGTGTACGTGTTTAATTCAGCGTGTGCAAGGAGCAATATTAAATAGAGCAACCTTTGACTTGTGCATCATTAATGCTGTTCAAGGTGTGGCTCTTGTACCTTGCAACACCTGAGGGGGGGGTTAAAGGTAACCTTTGAAATTGGTTCAACTAGGCTTCGGCCTACACTCTGCTCCTCTACTCCTCCTGCTGACCCTGGGCTCAAACACCGCTAGTTTTTGCCCGGAAATGCTAGCTGCACAGAGAAAAACACCAGCCAATGTGTTAGTGGGGTTCAGCAACGCCAGCTGTTCCCCTGCTGTGTAGTCGGCAACGTGTCCAGCACAAGCCACGCTTGCACAACAGAACAAAAGCTGCCACCAGTGCAGGCTTCGGCCTACACTTTGCTCCTCTCCTCCTCCTGCTGACCCTGGACTCAAACAACGCCAGTTTCTGCCCGGACATGCTAGCTGCACAGAGAAAAACACCAGCCAATGTGTTAGTGGGGTTCAGCACCGCCAGCTGTTCCTCTGCTGTGTAGTCGGCATCGTGTCCAGCACAAGCCACGCTGGCACAACTGACCAAAAGCTGCCACCAGTGCAGGCTTCGGCCTACACTTTTCTCCTCTCCTCCTCCTGCTGACCCTGGGCTCAAACAACGCCAGTTTCTGCCCGGACATGCTAGCTGCACAGAGATAAAAAAAACAGCCAATGTGTTAGTGGGGTTCAGCACCGCCAGCTGTTCCCCTGCTGTGTAGCTGGCAACGTGTCCTGCAAACGCCACGTAGGCACATGAACTGAAATTGAAGGGAGCCTGCCCCCCACCCCCCCAGGTGTTTCTATGTATAACAGCCACCTTGTACAGCAGTACTGCTGCATTTGTACAAGGTGGCTGACTTTTTCTCCTTGCACACGTGGAACTCAACAAGTACAAAATGTGTCTCATTACAGACCATTACAATGTCCCTGAGGTGTGACTTTCCTTTTTAATGACACGCAGCACCCCCATTGTTAGCGCTGCCCGTCTCCTGACATCATTGGTTGGCTGGCTGTGCCTGTGCGTCCCCCCTGCCCGACACAACGCCCCCCGTTGTCTCATATATTTTGACTGCGAGGGTGTGATTGATGGGCACGAGCAGTGCATATGTTCCCCTGTTTTCACTCCCCTCCTTCCGCCTTCTTCTGACTGTGCGGCCTCATGGCCGCGGCATGCGATAAGGGATCAGCTGAGGCCGCCCAGTCTGAAGCAGGTGTAAGGACATGTGTGAGCGGCGAACATATTTACTGCACAAGGCCACGAATCCCAGCACCGCAGTGTGACTTTAGGAAAAGCCACTGTGGGTCTGGGATTTATGGCCATCGTTAACCGCACCGGCCAACATGAAATGAGGTCATGAGACGGCCTGCACTAACAGGGTATTGCCAAGGGATAACACAAGAGCGCAGTTTCCTGTACTGCAAATAACAACGGTAAGGAATCTGCGCACAGCACCTAGGTGTAAATTTGTACACCTGTGCTGCGTCACCTTAAAAAGACTAGTAGTCACGCCTCCACTACTGTTTGACAGTATAATGGGCTAAATAGTGTACGTGTTTAATTCAGCGTGTGCAAGGAGCAAAATTAAATAGAGCAACCTTTGACTTGTGCATCATTAATGCTGTTCAAGGTGTGGCTCTTGTACCTTGCAACACCTGAGGGGGGGGTTAAAGGTAACCTTTGAAATTGGTTCAACTAGGCTTCGGCCTACACTCTGCTCCTCTACTCCTCCTGCTGACCCTGGGCTCAAACACCGCTAGTTTTTGCCCGGAAATGCTAGCTGCACAGAGAAAAACACCAGCCAATGTGTTAGTGGGGTTCAGCACCGCCAGCTGTTCCCCTGCTGTGTAGCCGGCATCGTGTCCAGCACAAGCCACGCTGGCACAACCGACCAAAAGCTGCCACCAGTGCAGGCTTCGGCCTACACTTTGCTCCTCTCCTCCTCCTTCTGCTGACCCTGGGCTCAAACACCGCTAGTTTTTGCCCGGAAATGCTAGCTGCACAGAGAAAAACACCAGCCAATGTGTTAGTGGGGTTCAGCACCGCCAGCTGTTCCCCCGCTGTGTAGCCGGCATCGTGTCCAGCACAAGCCACGCTGGCACAACCGACCAAAAGCTGCCACCAGTGCAGGCTTCGGCCTACACTTTGCTCCTCTCCTCCTCCTGCTGACCCTGGGCTCTAACACCGCTAGTTTTTGCCCGGACATGCAATCTGCACAGAGAAAAACACCAGTCAATGTGTCAGTGGGGTTCAGCAACGCCAGCTGTTCCCCTGCTGTGTAGCTTGCAACGTGACCTGCAAACGCCACGCAGGCACATGAACTGAAATTGAAGGGAGCCTGCCCCCCACCCACAGGTGTTTCTATGTATAACAGCCACCTTGTACAGCAGTACTGCTGCATTTGTACAAGGTGGCTGACTTTTTCTCCTTGCCCACGTGGAACTCAACACGTACAAAATGTGTCTCATTAGAGACCATTACAATGTCCCTGAGGTGTGACTTTCCTTTGTAATGACACGCAGCACCACCCTTGTTAGCGCTGCCCGTCTTTTGACATCATTGGTTAGCTGGCTGCGCCTGTGCATCTCCCCTGCTCGAAACAACGCCCCTCGGTGTCTTATTTTTTTGGACAGCGAGGGTGTGATTGATGGGCATGTGCAGTGCATATGTTTGCCTGTGTTCACTCATCTCCTTCCGCCTTCTTCAGACTGGGTGTCCTCATGGCCGTGGCAGGCGATAAGGGATCAGATGAGGCCGCCCAGTCTGAAGCAGGTGTAAGGACATGTGTGAGCGGCAAACATATTTAGTGCACCAGGGCACGAATCCCAGCACCGCAGTGTGATTTTTTAAAAACACACTGTGGGTCTGGGATTCATGTCCATCGCTAACCGCAACGGCCAACATGAAATGAGGTCATAAGACAGGAAGCGCTCACAGCGCATGGCCAAAGGATCACAAGAGCGCAGACTCCTGTACAGCAACTAACAACGCTCAGGAAGCTTCGCCCATGCAAAAAGGTGTTGTTTTCGACACCTGTGCTGCTTTTCTTTAAAAAGACAAGTCACGCCTCCACTACTGTTTAACAGTATAATGGGCTAAATAGTGTACGTGTTGCATTCAGCTTGTGCAAGTAGACAAATTAATAGAGCAACCTTTTACTTGTGCAGCATTAATGCTGCAGAAGGAGTGGCTCTTGTACTTTGTAACACCTGAGGGGGGGTTAAAGGTAACCTTTGAAATTGGTTCAACTAGGCTTCGGCCTACACTCTGCTCCTCTCCTCCTCCTGCTGACCCTGGGCTCTAACAACGCTAGTTTTTGCCCGGAAATGCTAGCTGCACAGAGAAAAACACCAGCCAATGTGTTAGTGGGGTTCAGCACCGCCAGCTGTTCCCCCGCTGTGTAGCCGGCATCGTGTCCAGCACAAGCCACGCTGGCACAACCGACCAAAAGCTGCCACCAGTGCAGGCTTCGGCCTACACTTTGCTCCTCTCCTCCTCCTCCTGCTGACCCTGGGCTCTAACACCGCTAGTTTTTGCCCGGACATGCAATCTGCACAGAGAAAAACACCAGTCAATGTGTCAGTGGGGTTCAGCAACGCCAGCTGTTCCCCTGCTGTGTAGCTTGCAACGTGACCTGCAAACGCCACGCAGGCACATGAACTGAAATTGAAGGGAGCCTGCCCCCCACCCACAGGTCTTTCTATGTATAACAGCCACCTTGTACAGCAGTACTGCTGCATTTGTACAAGGTGGCTGACTTTTTCTCCTTGCCCACGTGGAACGCAACACGTACAAAATGTGTCTCATTAGAGACCATTACAATGTCCCTGAGGTGTGACTTTCCTTTGTAATGACACGCAGCACCACCCTTGTTAGCGCTGCCCGTCTTTTGACATCATTGGTTAGCTGGCTGCGCCTGTGCATCTCCCCTGCTCGAAACAACGCCCCTCGGTGTCTTATTTTTTTGGACAGCGAGGGTGTGATTGATGGGCATGTGCAGTGCATATGTTTGCCTGTGTTCACTCATCTCCTTCCGCCTTCTTCAGACTGGGTGTCCTCATGGCCGCGGCAGGCGATAAGGGATCAGATGAGGCCGCCCAGTCTGAAGCAGGTGTAAGGACATGTGTGAGCGGCAAACATATTTAGTGCACCAGGGCACGAATCCCAGCACCGCAGTGTGATTTTTTAAAAACACACTGTGGGTCTGGGATTCATGTCCATCGCTAACCGCAACGGCCAACATGAAATGAGGTCATAAGACAGGAAGCGCTCACAGCGCATGGCCAAAGGATCACAAGAGCGCAGACTCCTGTACAGCAACTAACAACGCTCAGGAAGCTGCGCCCATGCAAAAAGGTGTTGTTTTCGACACCTGTGCTGCTTTTCTTTAAAAAGACAAGTCACGCCTCCACTACTGATTAACAGTATAATGGGCTAAATAGTCTACGTGTTGCATTCAGCTTGTGCAAGTAGAAAAATTAATAGAGCAACCTTTTACTTGTGCAGCATTAATGCTGCAGAAGGAGTGGCTCTTGTACTTTGTAACACCTGAGGGGGGGTTAACGGTAACCTTTGAAATTGGTTCAACTAGGCTTCGGCCTACACTCTGCTCCTCTCCTCCTCCTGCTGACCCTGGGCTCTAACAACGCTAGTTTTTGCCCGGAAGTGCTAGCTGCACAGAGAAAAACACCAGCCAATGTGTTAGTGGGGTTCAGCACCGCCAGCTGTTCCCCCGCTGTGTAGCCGGCATCGTGTCCAGCACAAGCCACGCTGGCACAATCGACCAAAAGCTGCCACCAGTGCAGGCTTCGGCCTACACTTTGCTCCTCTCCTCCTCCTCCTGCTGACCCTGGGCTCAAACACCGCTAGTTTTTGCCCGGAAATGCTAGCTGCACAGAGAAAAACACCAGCCAATGTGTTAGTGGGGTTCAGCACCGCCAGCTGTTCCCCTGCTGTGCAGCTTGCAACGTGACCTGCAAACGCCACGCAGGCACATGAACTGAAATTGAAGGGAGCCTGGCCCCCACCCCCAGGTGTTTCTATGTATAACAGCCACCTTGTACAGCAGTACTGCTGCATTTGTACAAGGTGGCTGATGTTTTCTCCTTGCCCACGTGGAACTCAACACGTACAAAATGTGTCTCTTTGAGACCATTCCACTGTCCCTGAGGTGTGACTTTCCTTTCTAATGATACACAGCACCCCCCTTGGTAGCGCTTCCCGTCTTCTGACATCATTGGTTGGCTACTTGCGCCTGTTCGTCCGCCCTGCCTGAATAAAATGCTCCTCGTTGTCTTAATTATTTTGACTGCGAGGGTGTGATTGATGGGCACGAGCAGTGCATATCTTCGCCTGTCTTAACTCATCTCCTTCCGCCTTCTTCAGACTGTGCAGCCTCATGGCCGCGGCATGCGAGAAGGGATCAGCAGAGGCCGCCCAGTCTGAAGCAGGTGTAAGGACGTGTGTGAGCGGCCAAAATATTTACTGCTCAAGGCCACGAATCCCAGCACCGCAGTGTGGCTTTATGAAAAGACACTGTGGGTCTGGGATTTATGGCCATCGTTAACCGCACCGGCCAACATGAAATGATGTCATAAGATGGGCAGCGCTAACAGGGCATTGCCAAGGGATAACACAAGAGCGCAGACTCCTGTACAGCAAATAACAACGCTCAGGAAGCTGCGCCAAGCACCAAGGCGTTATTTTGGACACCTGTGCTGCGTCTCATCAAAAAACCAAGTCACGCATCCACTACAGTTTGACTGTAGAATGGGGTAAATTGTGTATGTCTTTCATTCAGCGTGTGCAAGTAGACAAATTAATAGAGCAATCTTTCACTTGTGCAGCATTAATACTGCACAAGGTGTGTCTCTTGTACTTTGTAACACCTGAGGGGGGGGTTAAAGGTTTCCTTTGAAATTGGTTCAACTAGGCTTCGGCCTACACTCTGCTCCTCTCCTCCTCCTCCTGCTTCAACACGGGCTCTAACATCGCTAGTTTTTGCCCGCAAGTGCTAGCTGCACAGAGAAAAACACACGCCATTGTGTTAGTGGGGTTCAGCAACGCCAGCTGTTCCCACACTGTGTAGCCGGCAAAGTGTCCTGCAAACGCAACGCAGACACAAAGCTGCCTCCAGTGCAGGCTTCGGCCTACACTCATCTCCCCCTGCTTACCCTTTGCTCCAACACCGCTAGTTGGGGCTCTAGGAAGACAATCTTTAATAGGCAAGGCAACGCATCTGGGTTCCAGCACCGCCAGCTGGTTCTCGGCAGTGTTCTTGTCACAGGTACTCCCTCGTGCCAAGCCTGGTTTCAGCACCGTCAGCTGTTTCCGGGTTGTGTCAACTTCACTGAGACGCCTATGCTTGCCCCGTCGTGGTGCGGTCGAGTTAGCCAACTCCAGGGTGCCTCCAGTTTAGGAGCTTCCTATGTGGGCTGCGTGAACTGGTAGTCAAGGCTGGTTCTGTAGTGCCAGTAGGCCCAGCTCCCCCTGTAGGACTGTTGGGGTTCGGTAACTGCGGCTGCCTCGCGGCCTAGCTGTTCTCTCCTCTCCTGTGTGCCTTGGGGTCCACCACCTGGTTCCAGCACCGTCAGCTGGTTCCGGGCCGAGCCTTTGGCTTAGGTGCCTCCTCCTGGGTATCCGAGTTCCGCCAACGCCAGGCGGTCCTTGGTAGTGCTTTTAAGCGCGGGCACCTACAGCTTAGTAACCGGGTTCCAGCACCGTCAGCTAGTCCTCGGTCGTGCCATTGGCTCTTGCACACTGGGGCAACGCATCCGGGTTCCAGCACCGCCAGCTGGTTCTCGGCAGTGTTTTTGTCACAGGTACTCCCTCGTGCCAAACCTGGTTTCAGCACCGTCAGCTGTTTCCGGGTTGTGTCAAGCTCACTGAGACACCTATGCTTGCCTCGTCGTGGTGCGGTCGGGTTAGCCAACTCCAGGGTGCCTCCAGTTTAGGAGCTTGCTATGTGGACTGCGTGAACTGGTAGTCAAGGCTGGTTCTGTAGTGCCAGTAGGCCCAGCTCCCCCTGTAGGACTGTTGGGGTTCGGTAACTGCGGCTGCCTCGCGGCCTAGCTGTTCTCTCCTCTCCTGTGGGCCTTGGGGTTCACCACCTGGTTCCAGCACCGTCAGCTGGTTCCGGGCCGAGCCTTTGGCTTAGGTGCCTCCTCCTGGGTATCCGAGTTCCGCCAACGCCAGGCGGTCCTTGGTAGTGCTTTTAAGCGCGGGCACCTACAGCTTAGTAACCGGGTTCCAGCACCGTCAGCTGGTCCTCGGTCGTGCCATTGGCTCTTGCACACTGGGGCAACGCATCCGGGTTCCAGCACCGCCAGCTGGTTCTCGGCAGTGTTCTTGTCACAGGTACTCCCTCGTGCCAAGCCTGGTTTCAGCACCGTCAGCTGTTTCCGGGTTGAGTCAAGCTCACTGAGACACCTATGCTTGCCTCGTCGTGGTGCGGTCGGGTTAGCCAACTCCAGGGTGCCTCCAGTTTAGGAACTTCCTATGTGGGCTGCGTGAACTGGTAGTCAAGGCTGGTTCTGTAGTGCCAGTAGGCCCAGCTCCCCCTGTAGGACTGTTGGGGTTCGGTAACTGCGGCTGCCTCGCGGCCTAGCTGTTCTCTCCTCTCCTGTGGGCCTTGGGGTTCACCACCTGGTTCCAGCACCGTCAGCTGGTTCCGGGCCGAGCCTTTGGCTTAGGTGCCTCCTCCTGGGTATCCGAGTTCCGCCAACGCCAGGCGGTCCTTGGCAGTGCTTTTAAGCGCGGGCACCTACAGCTTAGTAACCGGGTTCCAGCACCGTCAGCTAGTCCTCGGTCGTGCCATTGGCTCTTGCACACTGGGGCAACGCATCCGGGTTCCAGCACCGCCAGCTGGTTCTCGGCAGTGTTTTTGTCACAGGTACTCCCTCGTGCCAAACCTGGTTTCAGCACCGTCAGCTGTTTCCGGGTTGTGTCAAGCTCACTGAGACACCTATGCTTGCCTCGTCGTGGTGCGGTCGGGTTAGCCAACTCCAGGGTGCCTCCAGTTTAGGAGCTTCCTATGTGGGCTGCGTGAACTGGTAGTCAAGGCTGGTTCTGTAGTGCCAGTAGGCCCAGCTCCCCCTGTAGGACTGTTGGGGTTCGGTAACTGCGGCTGCCTCGCGGCCTAGCTGTTCTCTCCTCTCCTGTGGGCCTTGGGGTCCACCACCTGGTTCCAGCACCGTCAGCTGGTTCCGGGCCGAGCCTTTGGCTTAGGTGCCTCCTCCTGGGTATCCGAGTTCCGCCAACGCCAGGCGGTCCTTGGTAGTGCTTTTAAGCGCGGGCACCTACAGCTTAGTAACCGGGTTCCAGCACCGTCAGCTGGTCCTCGGTCGTGCCATTGGCTCTTGCACACTGGGGCAACGCATCCGGGTTCCAGCACCGCCAGCTGGTTCTCGGCAGTGTTCTTGTCACAGGTACTCCCTCGTGCCAAGCCTGGTTTCAGCACCGTCAGCTGTTTCCGGGTTGTGTCAAGCTCACTGAGACACCTATGCTTGCCTCGTCGTGGTGCGGTCGGGTTAGCCAACTCCAGGGTGCCTCCAGTTTAGGAGCTTCCTATGTGGGCTGCGTGAACTGGTAGTCAAGGCTGGTTCTGTAGTGTCAGTAGGCCCAGCTCCCCCTGTAGGACTGTTGGGGTTCGGTAACTGCGGCTGCCTCGCGGCCTAGCTGTTCTCTCCTCTCCTGTGGGCCTTGGGGTTCACCACCTGGTTCCAGCACCGTCAGCTGGTTCCGGGCCGAGCCTTTGGCTTAGGTGCCTCCTCCTGGGTATCCGAGTTCCGCCAACGCCAGGCGGTCCTTGGTAGTGCTTTTAAGCGCGGGCACCTACAGCTTAGTAACCG
Source organism: Ranitomeya imitator (assembly GCF_032444005.1). Lineage (NCBI taxonomy): Eukaryota > Metazoa > Chordata > Amphibia > Anura > Dendrobatidae > Ranitomeya > Ranitomeya imitator. The sequence goes on along the minus strand of NC_091287.1, from coordinate 562,752,555 downwards.
GGTTCCAGCACCGTCAGCTGGTCCTCGGTCGTGCCATTGGCTCTTGCACACTGGGGCAACGCATCCGGGTTCCAGCACCGCCAGCTGGTTCTCGGCAGTGTTCTTGTCACAGGTACTCCCTCGTGCCAAGCCTGGTTTCAGCACCGTCAGCTGTTTCCGGGTTGTGTCAAGCTCACTGAGACACCTATGCTTGCCTCGTCGTGGTGCGGTCGGGTTAGCCAACTCCAGGGTGCCTCCAGTTTAGGAGCTTCCTATGTGGGCTGCGTGAACTGGTAGTCAAGGCTGGTTCTGTAGTGCCAGTAGGCCCAGCTCCCCCTGTAGGACTGTTGGGGTTCGGTAACTGCGGCTGCCTCGCGGCCTAGCTGTTCTCTCCTCTCCTGTGGGCCTTGGGGTCCACCACCTGGTTCCAGCACCGTCAGCTGGTTCCGGGCCGAGCCTTTGGCTTAGGTGCCTCCTCCTGGGTATCCGAGTTCCGCCAACGCCAGGCGGTCCTTGGTAGTGCTTTTAAGCGCGGGCACCTACAGCTTAGTAACCGGGTTCCAGCACCGTCAGCTGGTCCTCGGTCGTGCCATTGGCTCTTGCACACTGGGGCAACGCATCCGGGTTCCAGCACCGCCAGCTGGTTCTCGGCAGTGTTCTTGTCACAGGTACTCCCTCGTGCCAAGCCTGGTTTCAGCACCGTCAGCTGTTTCCGGGTTGTGTCAAGCTCACTGAGACACCTATGCTTGCCTCGTCGTGGTGCGGTCGGGTTAGCCAACTCCAGGGTGCCTCCAGTTTAGGAGCTTCCTATGTGGGCTGCGTGAACTGGTAGTCAAGGCTGGTTCTGTAGTGTCAGTAGGCCCAGCTCCCCCTGTAGGACTGTTGGGGTTCGGTAACTGCGGCTGCCTCGCGGCCTAGCTGTTCTCTCCTCTCCTGTGGGCCTTGGGGTTCACCACCTGGTTCCAGCACCGTCAGCTGGTTCCGGGCCGAGCCTTTGGCTTAGGTGCCTCCTCCTGGGTATCCGAGTTCCGCCAACGCCAGGCGGTCCTTGGTAGTGCTTTTAAGCGCGGGCACCTACAGCTTAGTAACCGGGTTCCAGCACCGTCAGCTGGTCCTCGGTCGTGCCATTGGCTCTTGCACACTGGGGCAACGCATCCGGGTTCCAGCACCGCCAGCTGGTTCTCGGCAGTGTTCTTGTCACAGGTACTCCCTCGTGCCAAGCCTGGTTTCAGCACCGTCAGCTGTTTCCGGGTTGTGTCAAGCTCACTGAGACACCTATGCTTGCCTCGTCGTGGTGCGGTCGGGTTAGCCAACTCCAGGGTGCCTCCAGTTTAGGAGCTTCCTATGTGGGCTGCGTGAACTGGTAGTCAAGGCTGGTTCTGTAGTGCCAGTAGGCCCAGCTCCCCCTGTAGGACTGTTGGGGTTCGGTAACTGCGGCTGCCTCGCGGCCTAGCTGTTCTCTCCTCTCCTGTGGGCCTTGGGGTTCACCACCTGGTTCCAGCACCGTCAGCTGGTTCCGGGCCGAGCCTTTGGCTTAGGTGCCTCCTCCTGGGTATCCGAGTTCCGCCAACGCCAGGCGGTCCTTGGTAGTGCTTTTAAGCGCGGGCACCTACAGCTTAGTAACCGGGTTCCAGCACCGTCAGCTAGTCCTCGGTCGTGCCATTGGCTCTTGCACACTGGGGCAACGCATCCGGGTTCCAGCACCGCCAGCTGGTTCTCGGCAGTGTTTTTGTCACAGGTACTCCCTCGTGCCAAACCTGGTTTTAGCACCGTCAGCTGTTTCCGGGTTGTGTCAAGCTCACTGAGACACCTATGCTTGCCTCGTCGTGGTGCGGTCGGGTTAGCCAACTCCAGGGTGCCTCCAGTTTAGGAGCTTCCTATGTGGGCTGCGTGAACTGGTAGTCAAGGCTGGTTCTGTAGTGCCAGTAGGCCCAGCTCCCCCTGTAGGACTGTTGGGGTTCGGTAACTGCGGCTGCCTCGCGGCCTAGCTGTTCTCTCCTCTCCTGTGGGCCTTGGGGTCCACCACCTGGTTCCAGCACCGTCAGCTGGTTCCGGGCCGAGCCTTTGGCTTAGGTGCCTCCTCCTGGGTATCCGAGTTCCGCCAACGCCAGGCGGTCCTTGGTAGTGCTTTTAAGCGCGGGCACCTACAGCTTAGTAACCGGGTTCCAGCACCGTCAGCTGGTCCTCGGTCGTGCCATTGGCTCTTGCACACTGGGGCAACGCATCCGGGTTCCAGCACCGCCAGCTGGTTCTCGGCAGTGTTCTTGTCACAGGTACTCCCTCGTGCCAAGCCTGGTTTCAGCACCGTCAGCTGTTTCCGGGTTGTGTCAACTTCACTGAGACGCCTATGCTTGCCCCGTCGTGGTGCGGTCGAGTTAGCCAACTCCAGGGTGCCTCCAGTTTAGGAGCTTCCTATGTGGGCTGCGTGAACTGGTAGTCAAGGCTGGTTCTGTAGTGCCAGTAGGCCCAGCTCCCCCTGTAGGACTGTTGGGGTTCGGTAACTGCGGCTGCCTCGCGGCCTAGCTGTTCTCTCCTCTCCTGTGGGCCTTCGGGTCCACCACCTGGTTCCAGCACCGTCAGCTGGTTCTCGGCAGTGTCTTTTGCTCTTGTACCTTCTGCTCCCCATCCTGGTTCCAGTACCGTCAGCTGGTTCCGGGCAGAGCCTTTGGCTTAGGTGCCTCCTTCTGGGTATCCAAGTTCCACCAACGTCAGGTGGTCCTTGGTAGTGCTTTCAGGCACGGGTACCTCCTGCTTAGTAACCGGGTTCCAGTAACGTCAGCTGGTCCTTGGTAGTTCCATTGGCTCTTGGACCTTCGGCTACCCATCCGGGTTCCAGTACCGTCAGCTGGTTCTCGGCAGTGTCTTTTGCTCTTGTACCTTCTGCTCCCCATCCTGGTTCCAGTAACGTCAGCTGGTTCCGGGCAGAGCCTTTGGCTTAGGTGCCTCCTTCTGGGTATCCGAGTTCCGCCAACGTCAGGCGGTCCTTGGTAGTGCTTTTTAGCACGGGTACCTCCTGCTTAGTAACCGGGTTCCAGTAACGTCAGCTGGTCCTCGGTAGTTCCATAGGCTCTTGAACCTTCGGGTAGCCATCCGAGTTCCAGTTCCATCAGCTGGTTCTTGGCATTTTCTCAGCCTTCTTGTACCTTCTGCTACATTTCCAAGTTGAAGACCCTAACGTCGACGACCCGGAAGACCACCCCGATGACGACGACCCGGAAGACCACCCCGATGACGACGACGACGACGGCGGAGACGACGACGGCGGAGACGACGACGGCTGAGACGACGACGGCGGAGATGACGACACTGGAGACGACGACCCTGGAGACGACAACATGGAAGACCGAGAAGCAGAAGAACAAGAGGCTGCAGAACAAAGAGCAGAAGAACATTAAGCATAAGACTTAATATCAGAGCAAAAGATATTATCTAAATTATATGCAGAAGAAGACTAAGCAGTGTATGGGGGTGAGTCCGTTCCTCCTCGTGGTGCCCCTGGATAAAGCCTGATGCTGCAGGCCAAACTGAACGCGGACAAATGTAACTTTTGTGACTGGCAGAACGGAAGGTGTAATCTTCCAACTTTTATAGATAACAACTACGGGAATGCCTGTCACAAATGAGAATATGATGAAGAAGTAGAATAGGAAGAATAATAACAGTGGAATAAAAAGAATATGTAGAATAGGAAGAATAATAATAGTTGAAGAAAATGAATATGAAGAATGTAATAAAAAAAAAAATATAGGTAGAAGATGAAGAAGAAGATGAATAAGGTGAAGAAGTTGATGTCAAAGATGCTGATGATGATGAAGATGAAAGTGTGGGAAAAGGAAAAAAAAGAAGGGGAAGGTCGTGGAATAGTGAAACATCAATATCTGACAAAATAAAAAAAATTTACATAGTCAATATCTTTTTCAATCCGAACGTCTTTAAAAAAAAAAAAAATCATGCTATTCTATTTGATTGGACTAATCCTCATTGCCTTTAATGTCTCCGCCACCTCCCCCATACATCCTACATTATTCTTAGTTGTTTTCCTTCATGTAGAATGAACCTACAAGGAAAGAAAGGGTTTATTTTAATTCCGATATTTTGGTCCCATTGACTTGCATTGGGATCGGGTATCGGTATCGGCGATATCCGATATTTTTTGAATATCGGCCGATCCAAACCGATACCGATACTTTCCGATATCGGAAGGTATCGCTCAACACTAGTAATGAGCAGGAATCCTGTGAGGAGGATGTGACGGCCGATAATGAGGGTGAGGGTGGCTCTTATAGTGAGGGTGTGGGTGGCTCTTATAGTGAGGGTGCGGGCGTCTCTTATAGTGAGGCTGCGGGCGTCTCTTATAGTGAGGCTGCGGGCGGCTCTTATAGTGAGGCTGCGGGCGGCTCTTATAGTGAGGCTGCGGGCGGCTCTTATAGTGAGGGTGCGGGGGGCTCTTATTGTGAGGCTGCGGGCGTCTCTTATAGTGAGGCTGCGGGCGGCTCTTATAGTGAGGGTGTGGGCGGCTCTTATAGTGAGGGTGCGGGCAGCTCTTATAATGAGGGTTTGGGGGGCTCTTATAGTGAGGGTGTGGGCGGCTCTTATAGTGAGGGTGTGGGCGGCTCTTATAGTGAGGGTGCGGGTGGCTCTTATAGTGAGGGTGTGGGCGGCTCTTATAGTGAGGGTGTGGGCGGCTCTTATAGTGAGGGTGTGGGCGGCTCTTATAGTGAGGGTGTGGGTGGCTCTTATAGTGACGGTGCGGGTGGCTCTTATAGTGAGGGTGCGGGTGGCTCTTATAGTGAGGGTTTGGGGGGCTCTTATAGTGAGGGTGCGGGTGGCTCTTATAGTGAGGGTGCGGGTGGCTCTTATAGTGAGGGTTTGGGGGGCTCTTATAGTGAGGGTGCGGGTGGCTCTTATAGTGAGGGTGCGGGTGGCTCTTATAGTGAGGGTGTGGGCGGCAATAATAGTGAGGGTGTGGGCGGCTCTTGTAGTGAGGGTGTGGGGGGCTCTTATAGTGGGGGTGCGGGTGGCTCTTATAGTGGGGGTGCGGGTGGCTCTTATAGTGAGGCTGTGGGAGGCTCTTATAGTGAGGGTGTGGGCGGCTCTTATAGTGAGGGTGCGGGCGGCTCTTATAATGAGGGTTTGGGGGGCTCTTATAGTGAGGGTGTGGGTGGCTCTTATAATGAGGGTTTGGGGGGCTCTTATAGTGAGGGTGTGGGTGGCTCTTATAGTGAGGGTGTGGGCGGCTCTTATAGTGAGGGTGTGGGCGGCTCTTATAGTGAGGGTGTGGGTGGCTCTTATAGTGACGGTGTGGGTGGCTCTCATAGTGAGGGTGCGGGCAGCTCTTATAGTGAGGGTTTGGGGGGCTCTTATAGTGAGGGTGTGGGTGGCTCTTATAGTGACGGTGTGGGTGGCTCTTATAGTGAGGCTGTGGGAGGCTCTTATAGTGAGGGTGTGGGCGGCTCTTATAGTGACGGTGTGGGTGGCTCTTATAGTGAGGGTGTGGGCGGCTCTTATAGTGAGGGTGTGGGCGGCTCTTATAGTGAGGGTGTGGGCGGCTCTTATAGTGACGGTGTGGGTGGCTCTTATAGTGAGGGTGTGGGCGGCTCTTATAGTGACGGTGTGGGTGGCTCTTATAGTGAGGGTGTGGGCGGCTCTTATAGTGAGGGTGTGGGCGGCTCTTATAGTGAGGGTGTGGGCGGCTCTTATAGTGACGGTGTGGGTGGCTCTTATAGTGAGGGTGTGGGCGGCTCTTATAGTGAGGGTGTGGGCGGCTCTTATAGTGAGGGTGTGGGCGGCTCTTATAGTGAGGGTTTGGGGGGCTCTTATAGTGAGGGTGTGGGGGGCTCTTATAGTGACGGTGTGGGTGGCTCTTATAGTGAGGCTGTGGGAGGCTCTTATAGTGAGGGTGTGGGCGGCTCTTATAGTGACGGTGTGGGAGGCTCTTATAGTGAGGGTGCGGGTGGCTCTTATAGTGAGGGTTTGGGGGGCTCTTATAGTGAGGCTGTGGGCGGCTCTTATAGTGAGGGTGTGGGGGGCTCTTATAGTGAGGGTGCGGGTGGCTTTTATAGTGAGGGTGTGGGTGGCTCTTATAGTGAAGCTGTGGGCGGCTCTTATAGTGAGGGTGTGGGCGGCTCTTATAGTGATGGTGTGGGGGGCTCTTATTGTGAGGGTTTGGGGGGCTCTTATAGTGAGGGTGTGGGGGGCTCTTATAGTGAGGGTGTGGGTGGCTCTTATATTGAGGCTGTGGGCGGCTCTTATAGTGAGGGTGCGGGGGGCTCTTATAGTGAGGGTGCGGTTGGCTGTTATAGTGAGGGTGTGGGTGGCTCTTATAGTGAGGGTGTGGGCGGCTCTTATAGTGAGGGTGTGGGCGGCTCTTATAGTGAGGGTGTGGGCGGCTCTTATAGTGATGGTGTGGGGGGCTCTTATAGTGAGGGTTTGGGGGGCTCTTATAGTGAGGGTGTGGGTGGCTCTTATAGTGACGGTGTGGGTGGCTCTTATAGTGAGGCTGTGGGCGGCTCTTATAGTGAGGGTGCGGGTGGCTCTTATAGTGAGGGTGTGGGTGGCTCTTATAGTGAGGGTGTGGGCGGCTCTTATAGTGAGGCTGTGGGCGGCTCTTATAGTGAGGGTGCGGGTGGCTCTTATAGTGAGGGTTTCGGGGGCTCTTATAGTGAGGGTGTGCGTGGCTCTTATAGTGACGGTGTGGGTGGCTCTTATAGTGAGGCTGTGGGCGGCTCTTATAGTTAGGGTGCGGGGGGCTCTTATAGTGAGGGTGCGGGTGGCTCTTATAGTGAGGGTTTGGGGGGCTCTTATAGTGAGGGTGTGGGTGGCTCTTATAGTGACGGTGTGGGTGGCTCTTATAGTGAGGCTGTTGGCGGCTCTTATAGTGAGGGTGCGGGGGGCTCTTATAGTGAGGGTGCGGGTGGCTCTTATAGTGAGGCTGTGGGCGGCTCTTATAGTGAGGGTGTGGGTGGCTCTTATAGTGAGGTTGTGGGTGGCTCTTATAGTGAGGGTGTGGGCGGCTCTTATAGTGAGGCTGTGGGCGGCTCTTATAGTGAGGGTGTGGGCGGCTCTTATAGTGAGGGTGTGGGCGGCTCTTATAGTGAGGGTGTGGGCGGCTCTTATAGTGAGGGTGCGGGTGGCTCTTATAGTGACGGTGTGGGTGGCTCTTATAGTGACGGTGTGGGTGGCTCTTATAGTGAGGCTGTGGGCGGCTCTTATAGTGAGGATGCGGGGGGCTCTTATAGTGAGGGTGCGGGTGGCTCTTATAGTGAGGGTGTGGGTGGCTCTTATAGTGAGGCTGTGGGCGGCTCTTATAGTGAGGGTGTGGGCGGTTCTTATAGTGAGGGTGTGGGTGGCTCTTATAGTGAGGGTGTGGGTGGCTCTTATAGTGAGGCTGTGGGCGGCTCTTATAGTGAGGCTGTGGGTGGCTCTTATAGTGAGGGTGTGGGTGGCTCTTATAGTGACGGTGTGGGTGGCTCTAATAGTGAGGCTGTGGGCGGCTCTTATAGTGAGGTTGTGGGGGGCTCTTATAGTGACGTGTGGGTGGCTCTTATAGTGAGGGTGCGGGTGGCTCTTATAGTGAGGCTGTGGGCGGCTCTTATAGTGACGGTGTGGGTGGCTCTTATAGTGAGGCTGTTGGCGGCTCTTATAGTGAGGGTGTGGGTGGCTCTTATAGTGAGGGTGTGGGCGGCTCTTATAGTGAGGCTGTGGGCTGCTCGTATAGTGAGGTTGTGGGGGGCTCTTATAGTGACGGTGTGGGTGGATCTTATAGTGAGGGTGCGGGTGGCTCTTATAGTGAGGCTGTGGGCGGCTCTTATAGTGAGGGTGTGGGTGGCTCTTATAGTGAGGGTGTGGGTGGCTCTTATAGTGAGGGTGTGGGCGGCTCTTATAGTGAGGCTGTGGGCTGCTCTTATAGTGAGGTTGTGGGGGGCTCTTATAGTGACGGTGTGGGTGGATCTTATAGTGAGGGTGCGGGTGGCTCTTATAGTGAGGCTGTGGGTGGCTCTTATAGTGACGGTGTGGGTGGCTCTTATAGTGAGGCTGTTGGCGGCTCTAATAGTGAGGGTGCGGGGGGCTCTTATAGTGAGGGTGCGGGTGGCTCTTATAGTGAGGCTGTGGGCGGCTCTTATAGTGAGGGTGTGGGTGGCTCTTATAGTGAGGGTGTGGGTGGCTCTTATAGTGAGGGTGTGGGCGGCTCTTATAGTGAGGCTGTTGGCGGCTCTTATAGTGAGGGTGTGGGCGGCTCTTATAGTTAGGGTGCGGGGGGCTCTTATAGTGAGGGTGCGGGTGGCTCTTATAGTGAGGGTTTGGGGGGCTCTTATAGTGAGGGTGTGGGTGGCTCTTATAGTGACGGTGTGGGTGGCTCTTATAGTGAGGCTGTTGGCGGCTCTTATAGTGAGGGTGCGGGGGGCTCTTATAGTGAGGGTGCGGGTGGCTCTTATAGTGAGGCTGTGGGCGGCTCTTATAGTGAGGGTGTGGGTGGCTCTTATAGTGAGGTTGTGGGTGGCTCTTATAGTGAGGGTGTGGGCGGCTCTTATAGTGAGGCTGTGGGCGGCTCTTATAGTGAGGGTGTGGGCGGCTCTTATAGTGAGGGTGTGGGCGGCTCTTATAGTGAGGGTGTGGGCGGCTCTTATAGTGAGGGTGCGGGTGGCTCTTATAGTGACGGTGTGGGTGGCTCTTATAGTGACGGTGTGGTTGGCTCTTATAGTGAGGCTGTGGGCGGCTCTTATAGTGAGGATGCGGGGGGCTCTTATAGTGAGGGTGCGGGTGGCTCTTATAGTGAGGGTGTGGGTGGCTCTTATAGTGAGGCTGTGGGCGGCTCTTATAGTGAGGGTGTGGGCGGTTCTTATAGTGAGGGTGTGGGTGGCTCTTATAGTGAGGGTGTGGGTGGCTCTTATAGTGAGGCTGTGGGCGGCTCTTATAGTGAGGCTGTGGGTGGCTCTTATAGTGAGGGTGTGGGTGGCTCTTATAGTGACGGTGTGGGTGGCTCTAATAGTGAGGCTGTGGGCGGCTCTTATAGTGAGGTTGTGGGGGGCTCTTATAGTGACGTGTGGGTGGCTCTTATAGTAAGGGTGCGGGTGGCTCTTATAGTGAGGCTGTGGGCGGCTCTTATAGTGACGGTGTGGGTGGCTCTTATAGTGAGGCTGTTGGCGGCTCTTATAGTGAGGGTGTGGGTGGCTCTTATAGTGAGGGTGTGGGCGGCTCTTATAGTGAGGCTGTGGGCTGCTCGTATAGTGAGGTTGTGGGGGGCTCTTATAGTGACGGTGTGGGTGGATCTTATAGTGAGGGTGCGGGTGGCTCTTATAGTGAGGCTGTGGGCGGCTCTTATGGTGAGGGTGTGGGTGGCTCTTATAGTGAGGGTGTGGGTGGCTCTTATAGTGAGGGTGTGGGCGGCTCTTATAGTGAGGCTGTGGGCTGCTCTTATAGTGAGGTTGTGGGGGGCTCTTATAGTGACGGTGTGGGTGGATCTTATAGTGAGGGTGCGGGTGGCTCTTATAGTGAGGCTGTGGGTGGCTCTTATAGTGACGGTGTGGGTGGCTCTTATAGTGAGGCTGTTGGCGGCTCTAATAGTGAGGGTGCGGGGGGCTCTTATAGTGAGGGTGCGGGTGGCTCTTATAGTGAGGCTGTGGGCGGCTCTTATAGTGAGGGTGTGGGTGGCTCTTATAGTGAGGGTGTGGGTGGCTCTTATAGTGAGGGTGTGGGCGGCTCTTATAGTGAGGCTGTGGGCGGCTCTTATAGTGAGGGTGTGGGCGGCTCTTATAGTGAGGGTGTGGGCGGCTCTTATAGTGAGGGTGTGGGCGGCTCTTATAGTGAGGGTGCGGGTGGCTCTTATAGTGACGGTGTGGGTGGCTCTTATAGTGACGGTGTGGGTGGCTCTTATAGTGAGGCTGTGGGCGGCTCTTATAGTGAGGGTGCGGGGGGCTCTTATAGTGAGGGTGCGGGTGGCTCTTATAGTGAGGGTGTGGGTGGCTCTTATAGTGAGGCTGTGGGCGTCTCTTATAGTGAGGGTGTGGGTGGTTCTTATAGTGAGGGTGTGGGTGGCTCTTATAGTGAGGGTGTGGGTGGCTCTTATAGTGAGGCTGTGGGCGGCTCTTATAGTGAGGGTGTGGGCGGCTCTTATAGTGAGGCTGTGGGTGGCTCTTATAGTGAGGGTGCGGGTGGCTCTTATAGTGAGGGTTTGGGGGGCTTTTATAGTGAGGGTGTGGGTAGCTCTTATAGTGACGGTGTGGGCGGCTCTTATAGTGAGGTTGTGGGGGACTCTTATAGTGACGGTGTGGGTGGCTCTTATAGTGAGGGTGCGGGTGGCTCTTATAGTGAGGCTGTGGGCGGCTCTTATAGTGACGGTGTGGGTGGCTCTTATAGTGAGGCTGTTGGCGGCTCTTATAGTGAGGGTGCGGGTGGCTCTTATAGTGAGGCTGTGGGCGGCTCTTATAGTGAGGGTGTGGGTGGCTCTTATAGTGAGGGTGTGGGCGGCAATAATAGTGAGGGTGTGGGCGGCTCTTGTAGTGAGGGTGTGGGGGGCTCTTATAGTGGGGGTGCGGGTGGCTCTTATAGTGAGGGTGTGGGCGGCAATAATAGTGAGGGTGTGGGCGGCTCTTGTAGTGAGGGTGTGGGGGGCTCTTATAGTGGGGGTGCGGGTGGCTCTTATAGTGGGGGTGCGGGTGGCTCTTATAGTGAGGCTGTGGGAGGCTCTTATAGTGAGGGTGTGGGCGGCTCTTATAGTGACGGTGCGGGCGGCTCTTATAATGAGGGTTTGGGGGGCTCTTATAGTGAGGGTGTGGGTGGCTCTTATAATGAGGGTTTGGGGGGCTCTTATAGTGAGGGTGTGGGTGGCTCTTATAGTGAGGGTGTGGGCGGCTCTTATAGTGAGGGTGTAGGCGGCTCTTATAGTGAGGGTGTGGGTGGCTCTTATAGTGACGGTGTGGGTGGCTCTCATAGTGAGGGTGCGGGTGGCTCTTATAGTGAGGGTTTGGGGGGCTCTTATAGTGAGGGTGTGGGTGGCTCTTATAGTGACGGTGTGGGTGGCTCTTATAGTGAGGCTGTGGGAGGCTCTTATAGTGAGGGTGTGGGCGGCTCTTATAGTGACGTTGTGGGTGGCTCTTATAGTGAGGGTGCGGGTGGCTCTTATAGTGAGGGTTTGGGGGGCTCTTATAGTGAGGCTGTGGGCGGCTCTTATAGTGAGGGTGCGGGGGGCTCTTATAGTGAGGGTGCGGGTGGCTCTTATAGTGAGGGTGTGGGCGGCTCTTATAGTGAGGGTGTAGGCGGCTCTTATAGTGAGGGTGTGGGTGGCTCTTATAGTGACGGTGTGGGTGGCTCTCATAGTGAGGGTGCGGGTGGCTCTTATAGTGAGGGTTTGGGGGGCTCTTATAGTGAGGGTGTGGGTGGCTCTTATATTGACGGTGTGGGTGGCTCTTATAGTGAGGCTGTGGGAGGCTCTTATAGTGAGGGTGTGGGCGGCTCTTATAGTGACGTTGTGGGTGGCTCTTATAGTGAGGGTGCGGGTGGCTCTTATAGTGAGGGTTTGGGGGGCTCTTATAGTGAGGCTGTGGGCGGCTCTTATAGTGAGGGTGCGGGGGGCTCTTATAGTGAGGGTGCGGGTGGCTCTTATAGTGACGGTGTGGGTGGCTCTTATAGTGAAGCTGTGGGCGGCTCTTATAGTGAGGGTGTGGGCGGCTCTTATAGTGATGGTGTGGGGGGCTCTTATTGTGAGGGTTTGGGGGGCTCTTATAGTGAGGGTGTGGGGGGCTCTTATAGTGAGGGTGCGGGGGGCTCTTATAGTGAGGGTGCGGTTGGCTCTTATAGTGAGGGTGTGGGTGGCTCTTATAGTGAGGGTGTGGGCGGCTCTTATAGTGAGGGTGTGGGCGGCTCTTATAGTGAGGGTGTGGGCGGCTCTTATAGTGATGGTGTGGGGGGCTCTTATAGTGAGGGTTTGGGGGGCTCTTATAGTGAGGGTGTGGGTGGCTCTTATAGTGACGGTGTGGGTGGCTCTTATAGTGAGGCTGTGGGCGGCTCTTATAGTGAGGGTGCGGGTGGCTCTTATAGTGAGGGTTTGGGGGGCTCTTATAGTGAGGGTGTGGGTGGCTCTTATAGTGAAGGTGTGGGTGGCTCTTATAGTGAGGCTGTGGGCGGCTCTTATAGTGAGGGTGCGGGTGGCTCTTATAGTGAGGGTGTGGGTGGCTCTTATAGTGAGGGTGTGGGCGGCTCTTATAGTGAGGCTGTGGGCGGCTCTTATAGTGAGGGTGCGGGTGGCTCTTATAGTGAGGGTTTCGGGGGCTCTTATAGTGAGGGTGTGGGTGGCTCTTATAGTGACGGTGTGGGTGGCTCTTATAGTGAGGCTGTGGGCGGCTCTTATAGTTAGGGTGCGGGGGGCTCTTATAGTGAGGGTGCGGGTGGCTCTTATAGTGAGGGTTTGGGGGGCTCTTATAGTGAAGGTGTGGGTGGCTCTTATAGTGAGGCTGTTGGCGGCTCTTATAGTGAGGGTGCGGGGGGCTCTTATAGTGAGGGTGCGGGTGGCTCTTATAGTGAGGCTGTGGGCGGCTCTTATAGTGAGGGTGTGGGTGGCTCTTATAGTGAGGGTGTGGGTGGCCCTTATAGTGAGGGTGTGGGCGGCTCTTATAGTGAGGCTGTGGGCGGCTCTTATAGTGAGGGTGTGGGCGGCTCTTATAGTGAGGGTGTGGGCGGCTCTTATAGTGAGGGTGTGGGCGGCTCTTATAGTGAGGGTGCGGGTGGCTCTTATAGTGACGGTGTGGGTGGCTCTTATAGTGACGGTGTGGGTGGCTCTTATAGTGAGGCTGTGGGCGGCTCTTATAGTGAGGATGCGGGGGGCTCTTATAGTGAGGGTGCGGGTGGCTCTTATAGTGAGGGTGTGGGTGGCTCTTATAGTGAGGCTGTGGGCGGCTCTTATAGTGAGGGTGTGGGCGGTTCTTATAGTGAGGGTGTGGGTGGCTCTTATAGTGAGGGTGTGGGTGGCTCTTATAGTGAGGCTGTGGGCGGCTCTTATAGTAAGGGTGTGGGCGGCTCTTATAGTGAGGCTGTGGGTGGCTCTTATAGTGAGGGTGTGGGTGGCTCTTATAGTGACGGTGTGGGTGGCTCTTATAGTGAGGCTGTGGGCGGCTCTTATAGTGAGGTTGTGGGGGGCTCTTATAGTGACGGTGTGGGTGGCTCTTATAGTGAGGGTGCGGGTGGCTCTTATAGTGAGGCTGTGGGCGGCTCTTATAGTGACGGTGTGGGTGGCTCTTATAGTGAGGCTGTTGGTGGCTCTTATAGTGAGGGTGCGGGTGGCTCTTATAGTGAGGCTGTGGGCGGCTCTTATAGTGAGGGTGTGGGTGGCTCTTATAGTGAGGGTGTGGGTGGCTCTTATAGTGAGGGTGTGGGCGGCTCTTATAGTGAGGCTGTGGGCTGCTCTTATAGTGAGGTTGTGGGGGGCTCTTATAGTGACGGTGTGGGTGGATCTTATAGTGAGGGTGCGGGTGGCTCTTATAGTGAGGCTGTGGGCGGCTCTTATAGTGACGGTGTGGGTGGCTCTTATAGTGAGGCTGTTGGCGGCTCTTATAGTGAGGGTGCGGGGGGCTCTTATAGTGAGGGTGCGGGTGGCTCTTATAGTGAGGCTGTGGGCGGCTCTTATAGTGAGGGTGTGGGTGGCTCTTATAGTGAGGCTGTGGGTGGCTCTTATAGTGAGGGTGCGGGTGGCTCTTATAGTGAGGGTTTGGGGGGCTCTTATAGTGAGGGTGTGGGTGGCTCTTATAGTGACGGTGTGGGTGGCTCTTATAGTGAGGCTGTGGGCGGCTCTTATAGTGAGGTTGTGGGGGGCTCTTATAGTGACGGTGTGGGTGGCTCTTATAGTGAGGGTGCGGGTGGCTCTTATAGTGAGGCTGTGGGCGGCTCTTATAGTGACGGTGTGGGTGGCTCTTATAGTGAGGCTGTTGGCGGCTCTTATAGTGAGGGTGCGGGGGGCTCTTATAGTGAGGGTGCGGGTGGCTCTTATAGTGAGGCTGTGGGCGGCTCTTATAGTGAGGGTGTGGGTGGCTCTTATAGTGAGGGTGTGGGTGGCTCTTATAGTGAGGGTGTGGGCGGCTCTTATAGTGAGGCTGTGGGCGGCTCTTATAGTGAGGGTGTGGGCGGCTCTTATAGTGAGGGTGTGGGCGGCTCTTATAGTGAGGGTGTGGGCGGCTCTTATAGAGAGGGTGCGGGTGGCTCTTATATTGACGGTGTGGGTGGCTCTTATAGTGAGGCTGTGGGCGGCTCTTATAGTGAGGGTGCGGGGGGCTCTTATAGTGAGGGTGTGGGCGGCTCTTATAGTGAGGCTGTGGGCGGCTCTTATAGTGAGGGTGTGGGTGGCTCTTATAGTGAGGGTGTGGGTGGCTCTTATAGTGAGGCTGTGGGCGGCTCTTATAGTGAGGGTGTGGGTGGTTCTTATAGTGAGGCTGTGGGTGGCTCTTATAGTGAGGGTGCGGGTGGCTCTTATAGTGAGGGTTTGGGGGGCTCTTATAGTGAGGGTGTGGGTGGCTCTTATAGTGACGGTGTGGGTGGCTCTTATAGTGAGGCGGTGGGCGGCTCTTATAGTGAGGTTGTGGGGGGCACTTATAGTGACGGTGTGGGTGGCTCTTATAGTGAGGGTGCGGGTGGCTCTTATAGTGAGGCTGTGGGCGGCTCTTATAGTGACGGTGTGGGTGGCTCTTATAGTGAGGCTGTTGGCGGCTCTTATAGTGAGGGTGCGGGGGGCTCTTATAGTGAGGGTGCGGGGGGCTCTTATAGTGAGGCTGTGGGCGGCTCTTATAGTGAGGGTGTGGGTGGCTCTTATAGTGAGGGTGTGGGTGGCTCTTATAGTGAGGGTGTGGGCGGCTCTTATAGTGAGGCTGTGGGCGGCTCTTATAGTGAGGGTGTGGGCGGCTCTTATAGTGAGGGTGTGGGCGGCTCTTATAGTGAGGGTGTGGGCGGCTCTTATAGTGAGGGTGTGGGCGGCTCTTATAGTGAGGGTGCGGGTGGCTCTTATAGTGAGGGTGTGGGCGGCTCTTATAGTGAGGCTGTGGGCGGCTCTTATAGTGAGGGTGTGGGTGGCTCTTATAGTGAGGGTGTGGGTGGCTCTTATAGTGAGGCTGTGGGCGGCTCTTATAGTGAGGGTGTGGGCGGCTCTTATAGTGAGGGTGCGGGTTGCTCTTATAGTGAGGCTGTGGGTGGCTTATAGTGAGGGTGCGGGTGGCTCTTATAGTGAGGGTTTTGGGGGCTCTTATAGTGACGGTGTGGGTGGCTCTTATTGTGAGGCTGTGGGCGGCTCTTATAGTGAGGGTGCGGGGGCTATTAAAGTGAGGGTGCGGGCGGCTCTTATAGTGAGGCTGTGGGCGGCTCTTATAGTGAGGGTGTGGGCGGCTCTTATAGTGAGGTTGTGGGGGGCTCTTATAGTGACGTGTGGGTGGCTCTTATAGTGAGGGTGCAGGTGGCTCTTATAGTGAGGCTGTGGGCGGCTCTTATAGTGACGGTGTGGGTGGCTCTTATAGTGAGGCTGTTGGCGGCTCTTATAGTGAGGGTGCGGGTGGCTCTTATAGTGAGGCTGTGGGCGGCTCTTATAGTGAGGGTGTGGGTGGCTCTTATAGTGAGGGTGTGGGTGGCTCTTATAGTGAGGGTGTGGGTGGCTCTTATAGTGAGGGTGTGGGTGGCTCTTATAGTGAGGGTGTGGGTGGCTCTTATAGTGAGGGTGTGGGCGGCTCTTATAGTGAGGCTGTGGGCTGCTCTTATAGTGAGGTTGTGGGGGGCTCTTATAGTGAGGGTGCGGGGGGCTCTTATAGTGAGGGTGCGGGTGGCTCTTATAGTGAGGCTGTGGGCGGCTCTTATAGTGAGGGTGTGGGTGGCTCTTATAGTGAGGGTGTGGGTGGCTCTTATAGTGAGGGTGTGGGCGGCTCTTATAGTGAGGGTGTGGGCGGCTCTTATAGTGAGGGTGCGGGTGGCTCTTATAGTGACGGTGTGGGTGGCTCTTATAGTGACGGTGTGGGTGGCTCTTATAGTGAGGCTGTGGGCGGCTCTTATAGTGAGGGTGCGGGGGGCTCTTATAGTGAGGGTGCGGGTGGCTCTTATAGTGAGGGTGTGGGCGGCTCTTATAGTGAGGGTGCGGGTGGCTCTTATAGTGACGGTGTGGGTGGCTCTTATAGTGACGGTGTGGGTGGCTCTTATAGTGAGGCTGTGGGCGGCTCTTATAGTGAGGGTGTGGGTGGTTCTTATAGTGAGGGTGTGGGTGGCTCTTATAGTGAGGGTGTGGGTGGCTCTTATAGTGAGGCTGTGGGCGGCTCTTATAGTGAGGGTGTGGGCGGCTCTTATAGTGAGGCTGTGGGTGGCTCTTATAGTGAGGGTGCGGGTGGCTCTTATAGTGAGGGTTTGGGGGGCTTTTATAGTGAGGGTGTGGGTAGCTCTTATAGTGACGGTGTGGGTGGCTCTTATAGTGAGGCTGTGGGCGGCTCTTATAGTGAGGTTGTGGGGGACTCTTATAGTGACGGTGTGGGTGGCTCTTATAGTGAGGGTGCGGGTGGCTCTTATAGTGAGGCTGTGGGCGGCTCTTATAGTGACGGTGTGGGTGGCTCTTATAGTGAGGCTGTTGGCGGCTCTTATAGTGAGGGTGCGGGTGGCTCTTATAGTGAGGCTGTGGGCGGCTCTTATAGTGAGGGTGTGGGTGGCTCTTATAGTGAGGGTGTGGGTGGCTCTTATAGTGAGGGTGTGGGCGGCTCTTATAGTGAGGCTGTGGGCGGCTCTTATAGTGAGGTTGTGGGGGGCTCTTATAGTGACGGTGTGGTTGGCTCTTATAGTGAGGGTGCGGGTGGCTCTTATAGTGAGGCTGTGGGCGGCTCTTATAGTGACGGTGTGGGTGGCTCTTATAGTGAGGCTGTTGGCGGCTCTTATAGTGAGGGTGCGGGGGGCTCTTATAGTGAGGGTGTGGGCGGCTCTTATAGTGAGGCTGTGGGCGGCTCTTATAGTGAGGCTGTGGGCGGCTCTTATAGTGAGGGTGTGGGTGGTTCTTATAGTGAGGGTGTGGGTGGCTCTTATAGTGAGGCTGTGGGCGGCTCTTATAGTGAGGGTGTGGGTGGTTCTTATAGTGAGGGTGTGGGTGGCTCTTATAGTGAGGGTGTGGGTGGCTCTTATAGTGAGGCTGTGGGCGGCTCTTATAGTGAGGGTGTGGGCGGCTCTTATAGTGAGGGTGCGGGTGGCTCTTATAGTGAGGGTGTGGGTGGCTCTTATAGTGAGGCTGTGGGCGGCTCTTATAGTGAGGGTGTGGGTGGTTCTTATAGTGAGGGTGTGGGTGGCTCTTATAGTGAGGGTGTGGGTGGCTCTTATAGTGAAGCTGTGGGCGGCTCTTATAGTGAGGGTGTGGGCGGCTCTTATAGTGAGGGTGCGGGTGGCTCTTATAATGAGGCTGTGGGTGGCTCTTATAGTGAGGGTGCGGGTGGCTCTTATAGTGAGGGTTTGGGGGGCTCTTATAGTGAGGGTGTGGGTGGCTCTTATATTGACGGTGTGGGTGGCTCTTATAGTGAGGCTGTGGGCGGCTCTTATAGTGAGGTTGTGGGGGGCTCTTATAGTGACGGTGTGGGTGGCTCTTATAGTGAGGGTGCGGGTGGCTCTTATAGTGAGGCTGTGGGCGGCTCTTATAGTGACGGTGTGGGTGGCTCTTATAGTGAGGCTGTTGGCGGCTCTTATAGTGAGGGTGCGGGGGGCTCTTATAGTGAGGGTGCGGGTGGCTCTGATAGTGAGGCTGTGGGCGGCTCTTATAGTGAGGGTGTGGGTGGCTCTTATAGTGAGGGTGTGGGTGGCTCTTATAGTGAGGGTGTGGGCGGCTCTTATAGTGAGGCTGTGGGCGGCTCTTATAGTGAGGGTGTGGGCGGCTCTTATAGTGAGGGTGTGGGCGGCTCTTATAGTGAGGGTGTGGGCGGCTCTTATAGTGAGGGTGCGGGTGGCTCTTATATTGACGGTGTGGGTGGCTCTTATAGTGAGGCTGTGGGCGGCTCTTATAGTGAGGGTGCGGGGGGCTCTTATAGTGAGGGTGCGGGTGGCTCTTATAGTGAGGGTGTGGGCGGCTCTTATAGTGAGGCTGTGGGCGGCTCTTATAGTGAGGGTGTGGGTGGCTCTTATAGTGAGGGTGTGGGTGGCTCTTATAGTGAGGCTGTGGGCGGCTCTTATAGTGAGGGTGTGGGCGGCTCTTATAGTGAGGGTGCGGGTGGCTCTTATAGTGAGGCTGTGGGTGGCTTATAGTGAGGGTGCGGGTGGCTCTTATAGTGAGGGTTTTGGGGGCTCTTATAGTGACGGTGTGGGTGGCTCTTATTGTGAGGCTGTGGGCGGCTCTTATAATGAGGGTGCGGGGGCTCTTATAGTGAGGGTGCGGGCGGCTCTTATAGTGAGGCTGTGGGCGGCTCTTATAGTGAGGGTGTGGGCGGCTCTTATAGTGAGGTTGTGGGGGGCTCTTATAGTGACGGTGTGGGTGGCTCTTATAGTGAGGGTGCGGGTGGCTCTTATAGTGAGGCTGTGGGCGGCTCTTATAGTGACGGTGTGGGTGGCTCTTATAGTGAGGCTGTTGGCGGCTCTTATAGTGAGGGTGCGGGTGGCTCTTATAGTGAGGCTGTGGGCGGCTCTTATAGTGAGGGTGTGGGTGGCTCTTATACTGAGGGTGTGGGTGGCTCTTATAGTGAGGGTGTGGGCGGCTCTTATAGTGAGGCTGTGGGCTGTTCTTATAGTGAGGTTGTGGGGGGCTCTTATAGTGACGGTGTGGGTGGATCTTATAGTGAGGGTGCGGGTGGCTCTTATAGTGAGGCTGTGGGCGACTCTTATAGTGACGGTGTGGGTGGCTCTTATAGTGAGGCTGTTGGCGGCTCTTATAGTGAGGGTGCGGGGGGCTCTTATAGTGAGGGTGCGGGTGGCTCTTATAGTGAGGCTGTGGGCGGCTCTTATAGTGAGGGTGTGGGTGGCTCTTATAGTGAGGGTGTGGGTGGCTCTTATAGTGAGGGTGTGGGCGGCTCTTATAGTGAGGCTGTGGGCGGCTCTTATAGTGAGGGTGTGGGCGGCTCTTATAGTGAGGGTGTGGGCGGCTCTTATAGTGAGGGTGTGGGCGGCTCTTATAGTGAGGGTGCGGGTGGCTCTTATAGTGACGGTGTGGGTGGCTCTTATAGTGACGGTGTGGGTGGCTCTTATAGTGAGGCTGTGGGCGGCTCTTATAGTGAGGGTGCGGGGGGCTCTTATAGTGAGGGTGCGGGTGGCTCTTATAGTGATGGTGTGGGTGGCTCTTATAGTGAGGCTGTGGGCGTCTCTTATAGTGAGGGTGTGGGTGGTTCTTATAGTGAGGGTGTGGGTGGCTCTTATAGTGAGGGTGTGGGTGGCTCTTATAGTGAGGCTGTGGGCGGCTCTTATAGTGAGGGTGTGGGCGGCTCTTATAGTGAGGCTGTGGGTGGCTCTTATAGTGAGGGTTTGGGGGGCTTTTATAGTGAGGGTGTGGGTAGCTCTTATAGTGACGGTGTGGGTGGCTCTTATAGTGAGGCTGTGGGCGGCTCTTATAGTGAGGTTGTGGGGGACTCTTATAGTGACGGTGTGGGTGGCTCTTATAGTGAGGGTGCGGGTGGCTCTTATAGTGAGGCTGTGGGCGGCTCTTATAGTGACGGTGTGGGTGGCTCTTATAGTGAGGCTGTGGGCGGCTCTTATAGTGAGGGTGTGGGCGGCTCTTATAGTGAGGGTGTGGGCGGCTCTTATAGTGAGGGTGTGGGCGGCTCTTATAGTGAGGGTGCGGGTGGCTCTTATAGTGACGGTGTGGGTGGCTCTTATAGTGACGGTGTGGGTGGCTCTTATAGTGAGGCTGTGGGCGGCTCTTATATTGAGGGTGCGGGGGGCTCTTATAGTGAGGGTGCGGGTGGCTCTTATAGTGATGGTGTGGGTGGCTCTTATAGTGAGGCTGTGGGCGTCTCTTATAGTGAGGGTGTGGGTGGTTCTTATATTGAGGGTGTGGGTGGCTCTTATAGTGAGGGTGTGGGTGGCTCTTATAGTGAGGCTGTGGGCGGCTCTTATAGTGAGGGTGTGGGCGGCTCTTATAGTGAGGCTGTGGGTGGCTCTTATAGTGAGGGTTTGGGGGGCTTTTATAGTGAGGGTGTGGGTAGCTCTTATAGTGACGGTGTGGGTGGCTCTTATAGTGAGGCTGTGGGCGGCTCTTATAGTGAGGTTGTGGGGGACTCTTATAGTGACGGTGTGGGTGGCTCTTATAGTGAGGGTGCGGGTGGCTCTTATAGTGAGGCTGTGGGCGGCTCTTATAGTGACGGTGTGGGTGGCTCTTATAGTGAGGCTGTTGGCGGCTCTTATAGTGAGGGTGCGGGTGGCTCTTATAGTGAGGCTGTGGGCGGCTCTTATAGTGAGGGTGTGGGTGGCTCTTATAGTGAGGGTGTGGGTGGCTCTTATAGTGAGGGTGTGGGCGGCTCTTATAGTGAGGCTGTGGGCGGCTCTTATAGTGAGGTTGTGGGGGGCTCTTATAGTGACGGTGTGGGTGGCTCTTATAGTGAGGGTGCGGGTGGCTCTTATAGTGAGGCTGTGGGCGGCTCTTATAGTGACGGTGTGGGTGGCTCTTATAGTGAGGCTGTTGGCGGCTCTTATAGTGAGGGTGCGGGGGGCTCTTATAGTGAGGGTGTGGGCGGCTCTTATAGTGAGGCTGTGGGCGGCTCTTATAGTGAGGCTGTGGGCGGCTCTTATAGTGAGGGTGTGGGTGGTTCTTATAGTGAGGGTGTGGGTGGCTCTTATAGTGAGGCTGTGGGCGGCTCTTATAGTGAGGGTGTGGGTGGTTCTTATAGTGAGGTTGTGGGTGGCTCTTATAGTGAGGGTGTGGGTGGCTCTTATAGTGAGGCTGTGGGCGGCTCTTATAGTGAGGGTGTGGGCGGCTCTTATAGTGAGGGTGCGGGTGGCTCTTATAGTGAGGGTGTGGGTGGCTCTTATAGTGAGGCTGTGGGCGGCTCTTATAGTGAGGGTGTGGGCGGCTCTTATAGTGAGGGTGCGGGTGGCTCTTATAGTGAGGCTGTGGGTGGCTCTTATAGTGAGGGTGCGGGTGGCTCTTATAGTGAGGGTTTGGGGGGCTCTTATAGTGAGGGTGTGGGTGGCTCTTATAGTGACGGTGTGGGTGGCTCTTATAGTGAGGCTGTGGGCGGCTCTTATAGTGAGGTTGTGGGGGGCTCTTATAGTGACGGTGTGGGTGGCTCTTATAGTGAGGGTGCGGGTGGCTCTTATAGTGAGGCTGTGGGCGGCTCTTATAGTGACGGTGTGGGTGGCTCTTATAGTGAGGCTGTTGGCGGCTCTGATAGTGAGGGTGCGGGGGGCTCTTATAGTGAGGGTGCTGGTGGCTCTTATAGTGAGGCTGTGGGCGGCTCTTATAGTGAGGGTGTGGGTGGCTCTTATAGTGAGGGTGTGGGTGGCTCTTATAGTGAGGGTGTGGGCGGCTCTTATAGTGAGGCTGTGGGCGGCTCTTATAGTGAGGGTGTGGGCGGCTCTTATAGTGAGGGTGTGGGCGGCTCTTATAGTGAGTGTGTGGGCGGCTCTTATAGTGAGGGTGCGGGTGGCTCTTATATTGACGGTGTGGGTGGCTCTTATAGTGAGGCTGTGGGCGGCTCTTATAGTGAGGGTGCGGGGGGCTCTTACAGTGAGGGTGCGGGTGGCTCTTATAGTGAGGGTGTGGGCGGCTCTTATAGTGAGGCTGTGGGCGGCTCTTATAGTGAGGGTGTGGGTGGCTCTTATAGTGAGGGTGTGGGTGGCTCTTATAGTGAGGCTGTGGGCGGCTCTTATAGTGAGGGTGTGGGCGGCTCTTATAGTGAGGGTGCGGGTGGCTCTTATAGTGAGGCTGTGGGTGGCTTATAGTGAGGGTGCGGGTGGCTCTTATAGTGAGGGTTTTGGGGGCTCTTATAGTGACGGTGTGGGTGGCTCTTATTGTGAGGCTGTGGGCGGCTCATATAGTGAGGGTGCGGGGGCTCTTATAGTGAGGGTGCGGGCGGCTCTTATAGTGAGGCTGTGGGCGGCTCTTATAGTGAGGGTGTGGGCGGCTCTTATAGTGAGGGTGTGGGCGGCTCTTATAGTGAGGGTGTGGGTGGCTCTTGTAGTGAGGGTGTGGGGGGCTCTTATAGTGGGGGTGTGGGTGGCTCTTATAGTGGGGGTGTGGGTGACTCTTATAGTGAGGGTGCGAGTGGCTCTTATAGTGAGGCTGTGGGAGGCTCTTATAGTGAGGGTGTGGGCGGCTCTTATAGTGAGGGTGTGGGCGGCTCTTATAGTGATGGTGTGGGGGGCTCTTATAGTGAGGGTGCGGGCGGCTCTTATAATGAGGGTTTGGGGGGCTCTTATAGTGGGGGTGTGGGTGGCTCTTATAGTGAGGGTGTGGGCGGCTCTTATAGTGAGGGTGTGGGCGGCTCTTATAGTGAGGGTGTGGGTGGCTCTTATAGTGACGGTGTGGGTGGCTCTAATAGTGAGGGTGCGGGTGGCTCTTATAGTGAGGGTTTGGGGGGCTCTTATAGTGAGGGTGTGGGTGGCTCTTATAGTGACGGTGTGGGTGGCTCTTATAGTGAGGCTGTGGGAGGCTCTTATAGTGAGGGTGTGGGCGGCTCTTATAGTTACGGTGTGGGTGGCTCTTATTGTGAGGCTGTGGGCGGCTCTTATAGTGACGGTGTGGGTGGCTCTTATAGTGAGGCTGTGGGCGGCTCTTATAGTTACGGTGTGGGTGGCTCTTATTGTGAGGCTGTGGGCGGCTCTTATAGTGAGGGTGCGGGTGGCTCTTATAGTGAGGCTGTGGGCGGCTCTTATAGTGACGGTGTGGGTGGCTCTTATAGTGAGGCTGTTGGCGGCTCTTATAGTGAGGGTGCGGGGGGCTCTTATAGTGAGGGTGCGGGTGGCTCTTATAGTGAGGCTGTGGGCGGCTCTTATAGTGAGGGTGTGGGTGGCTCTTATAGTGAGGGTGTGGGTGGCTCTTATAGTGAGGGTGTGGGCGGCTCTTATAGTGAGGCTGTGGGCGGCTCTTATAGTGAGGGTGTGGGCGGCTCTTATAGTGAGGGTGTGGGCGGCTCTTATAGTGAGGGTGTGGGCGGCTCTTATAGTGAGGGTGCGGGTGGCTCTAATATTGACGGTGTGGGTGGCTCTTATAGTGAGGCTGTGGGCGGCTCTTATAGTGAGGGTGCGGGGGGCTCTTATAGTGAGGGTGCGGGTGGCTCTTATAGTGAGGGTGTGGGCGGCTCTTATAGTGAGGCTGTGGGCGACTCTTATAGTGAGGGTGTGGGTGGCTCTTATAGTGAGGGTGTGGGTGGCTCTTATAGTGAGGCTGTGGGCGGCTCTTATAGTGAGGGTGTGGGCGGCTCTTATAGTGAGGGTGTGGGTGGCTTATAGTGAGGGTGCGGGTGGCTCTTATAGTGAGGGTTTTGGGGGCTCTTATAGTGACGGTGTGGGTGGCTCTTATTGTGAGGCTGTGGGCGGCTCATATAGTGAGGGTGTGGGGGCTCTTATAGTGAGGGTGCGGGCGGCTCTTATAGTGAGGCTGTGGGCGGCTCTTATAGTGAGGGTGTGGGCGGCTCTTATAGTGAGGGTGTGGGCGGCTCTTATAGTGAGGGTGTGGGTGGCTCTTGTAGTGAGGGTGTGGGGGGCTCTTATAGTGGGGGTGTGGGTGGCTCTTATAGTGGGGGTGTGGGTGACTCTTATAGTGAGGGTGCGGGGGGCTCTTATAGTGAGGGTGCGGGCGGCTCTTATAGTGAGGGTTTGGGGGGCTCTTATAGTGAGGGTGTGGGTGGCTCTTATAGTGACGGTGTGGGTGGCTCTTATAGTGAGGCTGTTGGCGGCTCTTATAGTGAGGGTGCGGGGGGCTCTTATAGTGAGGGTGCGGGTGGCTCTTATATTGAGGCTGTGGGCGGCTCTTATAGTGAGGGTGTGGGTGGCTCTTATAGTGAGGGTGTGGGTGGCTCTTATAGTGAGGGTGTGGGCGGCTCTTATAGTGAGGCTGTGGGCGGCTCTTATAGTGAGGGTGTGGGCGGCTCTTATAGTGAGGGTGTGGGCGGCTCTTATAGTGAGGGTGTGGGCGGCTCTTATAGTGAGGGTGTGGGCGGCTCTTATAGTGAGGGTGCGGGTGGCTCTTATAGTGACGGTGTGGGTGGCTCTTATAGTGACGGTGTGGGTGGCTCTTATAGTGAGGCTGTGGGCGGCTCTTATAGTGAGGGTGCGGGGGGCTCTTATAGTGAGGGTGCGGGTGGCTCTTATAGTGAGGGTGTGGGCGGCTCTTATAGTGAGGGTGCGTGGGGCTCTTATAGTGAGGTTGCGGGTGGCTCTTATAGTGAGGCTGTGGGCGGCTCTTATAGTGAGGGTGTGGGTGGCTCTTATAGTGAGGGTGTGGGCGGCTCTTATAGTGAGGGTGTGGGTGGCTCTTATAGTGAGGGTGTGGGCGGCTCTTATAGTGAGGGTGCGGGTGGCTCTTATAGTGACGGTGCGGGTGGCTCTTATAGTGACGGTGTGGGTGGCTCTTATAGTGAGGCTGTGGGCGGCTCTTATAGTGAGGGTGCGGGGGGCTCTTATAGTGAGGGTGCGGGTGGCTCTTATAGTGAGGGTGTGGGCGGCTCTTATAGTGAGGGTGTGGGTGACTCTTATAGTGAGGGTGTGGGCGGCTCTTATAGTGAGGGTGCGGGTGGCTCTTATAGTGAGGCTGTGGGTGGCTCTTATAGTGAGGGTGCGGGTGGCTCTTATAGTGAGGGTTTGGGGGGCTCTTATAGTGAGGGTGTGGGTGGCTCTTATTGTGACGGTGTGGGTGGCTCTTATAGTGAGGCTGTGGGCGGCTCTTATAGTGAGGTTGTGGGGGGCTCTTATAGTGACGGTGTGGGTGGCTCTTATAGTGACGGTGTGGGTGGCTCTTATAGTGAGGCTGTGGGCGGCTCTTATAGTGAGGGTGCGGGGGGCTCTTATAGTGAGGCTGTGGGCGGCTCTTATAGTGAGGGTGTGGGTGGCTCTTATAGTGAGGGTGTGGGTGGCTCTTATAGTGAGGGTGTGGGCGGCTCTTATAGTGAGGCTGTGGGCGGCTCTTATAGTGAGCTTGTGGGGGGCTCTTATAGTGACGGTGTGGGTGGCTCTTATAGTGAGGGTGCGGGTGGCTCTTATAGTGAGGCTGTGGGCGGCTCTTATAGTGACGGTGTGGGTGGCTCTTATAGTGAGGCTGTTGGCGGCTCTTATAGTGAGGGTGCGGGGGGCTCTTATAGTGAGGGTGTGGGCGGCTCTTATAGTGAGGCTGTGGGCGGCTCTTATAGTGAGGCTGTGGGCGGCTCTTATAGTGAGGGTGTGGGTGGTTCTTATAGTGATGGTGTGGGTGGCTCTTATAGTGAGGCTGTGGGCGGCTCTTATAGTGAGGGTGTGGGTGGTTCTTATAGTGAGGGTGTGGGTGGCTCTTATAGTGAGGGTGTGGGTGGCTCTTATAGTGAGGCTGTGGGCGGCTCTTATAGTGAGGGTGTGGGCGGCTCTTATAGTGAGGGTGCGGGTGGCTCTTATAGTGAGGGTGTGGGTGGCTCTTATAGTGAGGCTGTGGGCGGCTCTTATAGTGAGGGTGTGGGCGGCTCTTATAGTGAGGGTGTGGGCGGCTCTTATAGTGAGGGTGCGGGTGGCTCTTATAGTGAGGCTGTGGGTGGCTCTTATAGTGAGGGTGCGGGTGGCTCTTATAGTGAGGGTTTGGGGGGCTCTTATAGTGAGGGTGTGGGTGGCTCTTATAGTGACGGTGTGGGTGGCTCTTATAGTGAGGCTGTGGGCGGCTCTTATAGTGAGGTTGTGGGGGGCTCTTATAGTGACGGTGTGGGTGGCTCTTATAGTGAGGGTGCGGGTGGCTCTTATAGTTAGGCTGTGGGCGGCTCTTATAGTGACGGTGTGGGTGGCTCTTATAGTGAGGCTGTTGGCGGCTTTTATAGTGAGGGTGCGGGGGGCTCTTATAGTGAGGGTGCGGGTGGCTCTTATAGTGAGGCTGTGGGCGGCTCTTATAGTGAGGGTGTGGGTGGCTCTTATAGTGAGGGTGTGGGTGGCTCTTATAGTGAGGGTGTGGGCGGCTCTTATAGTGAGGCTGTGGGCGGCTCTTATAGTGAGGGTGTGGGCGGCTCTTATAGTGAGGGTGTGGGCGGCTCTTATAGTGAGGGTGTGGGCGGCTCTTATAGTGAGGGTGCGGGTGGCTCTTATAGTGACGGTGTGGGTGGCTCTTATAGTGAGGCTGTGGGCGGCTCTTATAGTGAGGGTGCGGGGGGCTCTTATAGTGAGGGTGCGGGTGGCTCTTATAGTGAGGGTGTGGGCGGCTCTTATAGTGAGGCTGTGGGCGGCTCTTATAGTGAGGGTTTGGGGGGCTCTTATTGTGACGGTGTGGGTGGCTCTTATAGTGAGGCTGTGGGCGGCTCTTATAGTGAGGTTGTGGGGGGCTCTTATAGTGACGGTGTGGGTGGCTCTTATAGTGACGGTGTGGGTGGCTCTTATAGTGAGGCTGTGGGCGGCTCTTATAGTGAGGGTGCGGGGGGCTCTTATAGTGAGGCTGTGGGCGGCTCTTATAGTGAGGGTGTGGGTGGCTCTTATAGTGAGGGTGTGGGTGGCTCTTATAGTGAGGGTGTGGGCGGCTCTTATAGTGAGGCTGTGGGCGGCTCTTATAGTGAGCTTGTGGGGGGCTCTTATAGTGACGGTGTGGGTGGCTCTTATAGTGAGGGTGCGGGTGGCTCTTATAGTGAGGCTGTGGGCGGCTCTTATAGTGACGGTGTGGGTGGCTCTTATAGTGAGGCTGTTGGCGGCTCTTATAGTGAGGGTGCGGGGGGCTCTTATAGTGAGGGTGTGGGCGGCTCTTATAGTGAGGCTGTGGGCGGCTCTTATAGTGAGGCTGTGGGCGGCTCTTATAGTGAGGGTGTGGGTGGTTCTTATAGTGATGGTGTGGGTGGCTCTTATAGTGAGGCTGTGGGCGGCTCTTATAGTGAGGGTGTGGGTGGTTCTTATAGTGAGGGTGTGGGTGGCTCTTATAGTGAGGGTGTGGGTGGCTCTTATAGTGAGGCTGTGGGCGGCTCTTATAGTGAGGGTGTGGGCGGCTCTTATAGTGAGGGTGCGGGTGGCTCTTATAGTGAGGGTGTGGGTGGCTCTTATAGTGAGGCTGTGGGCGGCTCTTATAGTGAGGGTGTGGGCGGCTCTTATAGTGAGGGTGTGGGCGGCTCTTATAGTGAGGGTGCGGGTGGCTCTTATAGTGAGGCTGTGGGTGGCTCTTATAGTGAGGGTGCAGGTGGCTCTTATAGTGAGGGTTTGGGGGGCTCTTATAGTGAGGGTGTGGGTGGCTCTTATAGTGACGGTGTGGGTGGCTCTTATAGTGAGGCTGTGGGCGGCTCTTATAGTGAGGTTGTGGGGGGCTCTTATAGTGACGGTGTGGGTGGCTCTTATAGTGAGGGTGCGGGTGGCTCTTATAGTTAGGCTGTGGGCGGCTCTTATAGTGACGGTGTGGGTGGCTCTTATAGTGAGGCTGTTGGCGGCTCTTATAGTGAGGGTGCGGGGGGCTCTTATAGTGAGGGTGCGGGTGGCTCTTATAGTGAGGCTGTGGGCGGCTCTTATAGTGAGGGTGTGGGTGGCTCTTATAGTGAGGGTGTGGGTGGCTCTTATAGTGAGGGTGTGGGCGGCTCTTATAGTGAGGCTGTGGGCGGCTCTTATAGTGAGGGTGTGGGCGGCTCTTATAGTGAGGGTGTGGGCGGCTCTTATAGTGAGGGTGTGGGCGGCTCTTATAGTGAGGGTGCGGGTGGCTCTTATAGTGACGGTGTGGGTGGCTCTTATAGTGAGGCTGTGGGCGGCTCTTATAGTGAGGGTGCGGGGGGCTCTTATAGTGAGGGTGCGGGTGGCTCTTATAGTGAGGGTGTGGGCGGCTCTTATAGTGAGGCTGTGGGCGGCTCTTATAGTGAGGGTTTGGGGGGCTCTTATAGTGACGGTGTGGGTGGCTCTCTTATTGTGAGGCTGTGGGCGGCTCTTATAGTGAGGGTGCGGGGGCTCTTATAGTGAGGGTGCGGGCGGCTCTTATAGTGAGGCTGTGGGCGGCTCTTATAGTGAGGGTGTGGGCGGCTCTTATAGTGAGGGTGTTGGTGGCTCTTGTAGTGAGGGTGTGGGCGGCTCTTATAGTAAGGGTGTGGGGGGCTCTTATAATGGGGGTGTGGGTGGCTCTTATAGTGGGGGTGTGGGTGACTCTTATAGTGAGGGTGCGAGTGGCTCTTATAGTGAGGCTGTGGGAGGCTCTTATAGTGAGGGTGTGGGCGGCTCTTATAGTGAGGGTGTGGGCGGCTCTTATAGTGATGGTGTGGGGGGCTCTTATAGTGAGGGTGCGGGCGGCTCTTATAATGAGGGTTTGGGGGCTCTTATAGTGAGGGTGTGGGTGGCTCTTATAGTGAGGGTGTGGGCGGCTCTTATAGTGAGGGTGTGGGCGGCTCTTATAGTGAGGGTGTGGGTGGCTCTTATAGTGACGTGTGGGTGGCTCTAATAGTGAGGGTGCGGGTGGCTCTTATAGTGAGGGTTTGGGGGGCTCTTATAGTGAGGGTGTGGGTGGCTCTTATAGTGACGGTGTGGGTGGCTCTTATAGTGAGGCTGTGGGTGGCTCTTATAGTGAGGCTGTGGGAGGCTCTTATAGTGAGGGTGTGGGCGGCTCTTATAGTTACGGTGTGGGTGGCTCTTATTGTGAGGCTGTGGGCGGCTCTTATAGTGAGGGTGCGGGGGCTCTTATAGTGAGGGTGCGGGCGGCTCTTATAGTGAGGCTGTGGGCGGCTCTTATAGTGAGGCTGTGGGCGGCTCTTATAGTGAGGGTGTGGGCGGCTCTTATAGTGAGGGTGTGGGTGGCTCTTGTAGTGAGGGTGTGGGCGGCTCTTATAGTAAGGGTGTGGGGGGCTCTTATAGTGGGGGTGTGGGTTGCTCTTATAGTGGGGGTGTGGGTGACTCTTATAGTGAGGGTGCGGGTGGCTCTTATAGTGAGGCTGTGGGAGGCTCTTATAGTGAGGGTGTGGGCGGCTCTTATAGTGAGGGTGTGGGCGGCTCTTATAGTGATGGTGTGGGGGGCTCTTATAGTGAGGGTGCGGGCGGCTCTTATAATGAGGGTTTGGGGGGCTCTTATAGTGAGGGTGTGGGTGGCTCTTATAGTGAGGGTGTGGGCGGCTCTTATAGTGAGGGTGTGGGCGGCTATTATAGTGAGGGTGCGGGTGGCTCTTATAGTGACGGTGTGGGTGGCTCTAATAGTGAGGGTGCGGGTGGCTCTTATAGTGAGGGTTTGGGGGGCTCTTATAGTGAGGGTGTGGGTGGCTCTTATAGTGACGGTGTGGGTGGCTCTTATAGTGAGGCTGTGGGTGGCTCTTATAGTGAGGCTGTGGGTGGCTCTTATAGTGAGGCTGTGGGAGGCTCTTATAGTGAGGGTGTGGGCGGCTCTTATAGTGACGGTGTGGGTGGCTCTTATAGTGAGGGTGCGGGTGGCTCTTATAGTGAGGGTTTGGGGGGCTCTTATAGTGAGGCTGTGGGCGGGTCTTATAGTGAGGGTGCGGGGGGCTCTTATAGTGAGGGTGCGGG
Source organism: Ranitomeya imitator (assembly GCF_032444005.1). Lineage (NCBI taxonomy): Eukaryota > Metazoa > Chordata > Amphibia > Anura > Dendrobatidae > Ranitomeya > Ranitomeya imitator. The sequence goes on along the minus strand of NC_091287.1, from coordinate 562,723,047 downwards.
TGGCTCTTATAGTGAGGGTGTGGGCGGCTCTTATAGTGAGGGTGTGGGCGGCTCTTATAGTGATGGTGTGGGGGGCTCTTATAGTGAGGGTTTGGGGGGCTCTTATAGTGAGGGTGTGGGTGGCTCTTATAGTGACGGTGTGGGTGGCTCTTATAGTGAGGCTGTGGGCGGCTCTTATAGTGAGGGTGCGGGGGGGCTCTTATAGTGAGGGTGCGGTTGGCTCTTATAGTGAGGGTGTGGGTGGCTCTTATAGTGAGGGTGTGGGCGGCTCTTATAGTGAGGGTGTGGGCGGCTCTTATAGTGATGGTGTGGGGGGCTCTTATAGTGAGGGTTTGGGGGGCTCTTATAGTGAGGGTGTGGGTGGCTCTTAAAGTGACGGTGTGGGCGGCTCTTATAGTGAGGCTGTGGGCGGCTCTTATAGTGAGGGTGCGGGTGGCTCTTATAGTGAGGGTTTGGGGGGCTCTTATAGTGAGGGTGTGGGTGGCTCTTATAGTGAGGCTGTGGGCGGCTCTTATAGTTAGGGTGCGGGGGGCTCTTATAATGAGGGTTCGGGTGGCTCTTATAGTGAGGGTTTGGGGGGCTCTTATAGTGAGGGTGTGGGTGGCTCTTATAGTGACGGTGTGGGTGGCTCTTATAGTGAGGCTGTTGGCGGCTCTTATAGTGAGGGTGCGGGGGGCTCTTATAGTGAGGGTGCGGGTGGCTCTTATATTGAGGCTGTGGGCGGCTCTTATAGTGAGGGTGTGGGTGGCTCTTATAGTGAGGGTGTGGGTGGCTCTTGTAGTGAGGGTGTGGGCGGCTCTTATAGTGAGGCTGTGGGCGGCTCTTATAGTGAGGGTGTGGGCGGCTCTTATAGTGAGGGTGTGGGCGGCTCTTATAGTGAGGGTGCGGGTGGCTCTTATAGTGACGGTGTGGGTGGCTCTTATAGTGACGGTGTGGGTGGCTCTTATAGTGAGGCTGTGGGCGGCTCTTATAGTGAGGGTGCGGGGGGCTCTTATAGTAAGGGTGCGGGTGGCTCTTATAGTGAGGGTGTGGGCGGCTCTTATAGTGAGGGTGTGGGTGGCTCTTATAGTGAGGGTGTGGGCGGCTCTTATAGTGAGGCTGTGGGTGGCTCTTATAGTGAGGGTGTGGGCGGCTCTTATAGTGAGGGTGCGGGTGGCTCTTATAGTGAGGCTGTGGGTGGCTCTTATAGTGAGGGTGCGGGTGGCTCTTATAGTGAGGGTTTGGGGGGCTCTTATAGTGAGGGTGTGGGTGGCTCTTATAGTGACGGTGTGTGTGGCTCTTATAGTGAGGCTGTGGGCGGCTCTTATAGTGAGGTTGTGGTGGGCTCTTATAGTGACGGTGTGGGTGGCTCTTATAGTGATGGTGTGGGTGGCTCTTATAGTGAGGCTGTGGGCGGCTCTTATAGTGAGGGTGCGGGGGGCTCTTATAGTGAGGGTGCGGGTGGCTCTTATAGTGAGGGTGTGGGTGGCTCTTATAGTGAGGCTGTGGGCGGCTCTTATAGTGAGGGTGTGGGTGGCTCTTATAGTGAGAGTGTGGGTGGCTCTTATAGTGAGGGTGTGGGTGGCTCTTATAGTGAGGCTGTGGGCGGCTCTTATAGTGAGGGTGTGGGCGGCTCTTATAGTGAGGGTGCGGGTGGCTCTTATAGTGAGGCTGTGGGTGGCTCTTATAGTGAGGGTTTGGGTGGCTCTTATAGTGAGGGTTTGGGTGGCTCTTATAGTGAGGGTGTGGGTGGCTCTTATAGTGACGGTGCGGGTGGCTCTTATAGTGAGGGTGCGGGTGGCTCTTATAGTGAGGCTGTGGGCGGCTCTTATAGTGACGGTGTGGGTGGCTCTTATAGTGAGGCTGTTGGCGGCTCTTATAGTGAGGGTGCGTGGGGCTCTTATAGTGAGGGTGCGGGTGGCTCTTATAGTGAGGCTGTGGGCGGCTCTTATAGTGAGGGTGTGGGTGGCTCTTATAGTGAGGGTGTGGGTGGCTCTTATAGTGAGGGTGTGGGCGGCTCTTATAGTGAGGCTGTGGGCGGCTCTTATAGTGAGGGTGTGGGCGGCTCTTATAGTGAGGGTGTGGGCGGCTCTTATAGTGAGGGTGTGGGCGGCTCTTATAGTGACGGTGTGGGTGGCTCTTATAGTGAGGTTGTGGGCGGCTCTTATAGTGAGGGTGCGGGCGGATCTTATTATGAGGGTGCGGGGGGCTCTTATAGTGAGTGTGCGGGTGGCTCTTATAGTGAGGGTGTGGGTGGCTCTTATAGTGAGGCTGTGGGCGGCTTATAGTGAGGGTGTGGGTGGCTCTTATAGTGAGTGTGCGGGCGGCTCTTATAGTGAGGGTGCGGGTGGCTCTTATAGTGAGGCTGTGGGTGGCTTATAGTGAGGGTGCGGGTGGCTCTTATAGTGAGGGTTTGGGGGGCTCTTATAGTGAGGGTGCGGGTGGCTCTTATAGTGAGGGTGTGGGCGGCTCTTATAGTGAGGGTGTGGGCGGCTCTTATAGTGAGGGTGTGGGCGGCTCTTATAGTGAGGCTGTGGGCGGCTCTTATAGTGAGGGTGTGGGCGGCTCTTATAGTGAGGGTGTGGGTGGCTCTTGTAGTGAGGGTGTGGGCGGCTCTTATAGTAAGGGTGTGGGGGGCTCTTATAGTGGGGGTGTGGGTGGCTCTTATAGTGGGGGTGTGGGTGACTCTTATAGTGAGGGTGCGGGTGGCTCTTATAGTGAGGCTGTGGGAGGCTCTTATAGTGAGGGTGTGGGCGGCTCTTATAGTGAGGGTGTGGGCGGCTCTTATAGTGATGGTGTGGGGGGGCTCTTATAGTGAGGGTGCGGGCGGCTCTTATAATGAGGGTTTGGGGGGCTCTTATAGTGAGGGTGTGGGTGGCTCTTATAGTGAGGGTGTGGGCGGCTCTTATAGTGAGGGTGTGGGCGGCTCTTATAGTGAGGGTGTGGGTGGCTCTTATAGTGACGGTGTGGGTGGCTCTAATAGTGAGGGTGCGGGTGGCTCTTATAGTGAGGGTTTGGGGGGCTCTTATAGTGAGGGTGTGGGTGGCTCTTATAGTGACGGTGTGGGTGGCTCTTATAGTGAGGCTGTGGGAGGCTCTTATAGTGAGGGTGTGGGCGGCTCTTATGGTGACGGTGTGGGTGGCTCTTATAGTGAGGGTGCGGGTGGCTCTTATAGTGAGGGTTTGGGGGGCTCTTATAGTGAGGCTGTGGGCGGGTCTTATAGTGAGGGTGCGGGGGGCTCTTATAGTGAGGGTGCGGGTGGCTCTTATAGTGAGGGTGTGGGTGGCTCTTATAGTGAGGTTGTGGGCGGCTCTTATAGTGAGGGTGTGGGCGGCTCTTATAGTGATGGTGTGGGGGGCTCTTATAGTGAGGGTTTGGGGGGCTCTTATAGTGAGGGTGTGGGTGGCTCTTATATTGACGGTGTGGGTGGCTCTTATAGTGAGGCTGTGGGCGGCTCTTATAGTGAGGGTGCGGGGGGCTCTTATAGTGAGGGTGCGGTTGGCTCTTATAGTGAGGGTGTGGGTGGCTCTTATAGTGAGGGTGTGGGCGGCTCTTATAGTGAGGGTGTGGGCGGCTCTTATAGTGATGGTGTGGGGGGCTCTTATAGTGAGGGTTTGGGGGGCTCTTATAGTGAGGGTGTGGGTGGCTCTTATAGTGACGGTGTGGGTGGCTCTTATAGTGAGGCTGTGGGCGGCTCTTATAGTGAGGGTGCGGGTGGCTCTTATAGTGAGGGTTTGGGGGGCTCTTATAGTGAGGGTGTGGGTGGCTCTTATAGTGATGGTGTGGGTGGCTCTTATAGTGAGGGTGCGGGTGGCTCTTATAGTGAGGGTGTGGGCGGCTCTTATAGTGAGGGTGTGGGCGGCTCTTATAGTGAGGGTGTGGGCGGCTCTTATAGTGAGGGTGTGGGCAGCTCTTATAGTGAGGGTGTGGTTGGCTCTTATAGTGAGGGTGTGGGCGGCTCTTATAGTGAGGGTGTGGGCGGCTCTTATAGTGATGGTGTGGGGGGCTCTTTTAGTGAGGGTTTGGGGGGCTCTTATAGTGAGGGTGTGGGTGGCTCTTATAGTGACGGTGTGGGTGGCTCTTATAGTGAGGCTGTGGGCGGCTCTTATAGTGAGGGTGCGGGTGGCTCTTATAGTGAGGGTTTGGGGGGCTCTTATAGTGAGGGTGTGGGTGGCTCTTATAGTGACGGTGTGGGTGGCTCTTATAGTGAGGCTGTGGGCGGCTCTTATAGTTAGGGTGCGGGGGGCTCTTATAGTGAGGGTGCGGGTGGCTCTTATAGTGAGGGTTTGGGGGGCTCTTATAGTGAGGGTGTGGGTGGCTCTTATAGTGACGGTGTGGGTGGCTCTTATAGTGAGGCTGTTGGCGGCTCTTATAGTGAGGGTGCGGGGGGCTCTTATAGTGAGGGTGCGGGTGGCTCTTATAGTGAGGCTGTGGGCGGCTCTTATAGTGAGGGTGTGGGTGGCTCTTATAGTGAGGGTGTGGGTGGCTCTTATAGTGAGGGTGTGGGCGGCTCTTATAGTGAGGCTGTGGGCGGCTCTTATAGTGAGGGTGTGGGCGGCTCTTATAGTGAGGTTGTGGGCGGCTCTTATAGTGAGGGTGTGGGCGGCTCTTATAGTGAGGGTGTGGGCGGCTCTTATAGTGAGGGTGCGGGTGGCTCTTATAGTGACGGTGCGGGTGGCTCTTATAGTGACGGTGTGGGTGGCTCTTATAGTGAGGCTGTGGGCGGCTCTTATAGTGAGGGTGCGGGGGGCTCTTATAGTGAGGGTGCGGGTGGCTCTTATAGTGAGGGTGTGGGCGGCTCTTATAGTGAGGGTGTGGGTGACTCTTATAGTGAGGGTGTGGGCGGCTCTTATAGTGAGGCTGTGGGCGGCTCTTATAGTGAGGGTGTGGGCGGCTCTTATAGTGAGGGTGCGGGTGGCTCTTATAGTGAGGCTGTGGGTGGCTCTTATAGTGAGGGTGCGGGTGGCTCTTCTAGTGAGGGTTTGGGGGGCTCTTATAGTGAGGGTGTGGGTGGCTCTTATAGTGACGGTGTGGGTGGCTCTTATAGTGAGGCTGTGGGCGGCTCTTATAGTGAGGTTGTGGGGGGCTCTTATAGTGACGGTGTGGGTGGCTCTTATAGTGACGGTGTGGGTGGCTCTTATAGTGAGGCTGTGGGCGGCTCTTATAGTGAGGGTGCGGGGGGCTCTTATAGTGAGGGTGCGGGTGGCTCTTATAGTGAGGGTGTGGGTGGCTCTTATAGTGAGGCTGTGGGCGGCTCTTATAGTGAGGGTGTGGGTGGCTCTTATAGTGAGGGTGTGGGTGGCTCTTATAGTGAGGGTGTGGGTGGCTCTTATAGTGAGGCTGTGGGCGGCTCTTATAGTGAGGGTGTGGGCGGCTCTTATAGTGAGGGTGCGGGTGGCTCTTATAGTGAGGCTTTGGGTGGCTCTTATAGTGATGGTGCGGGTGGCTCTTATAGTGAGGGTTTGGGTGGCTCTTATAGTGAGGGTGTGGGTGGCTCTTATAGTGACGGTGTGGGTGGCTCTTATAGTGAGGCTGTGGGCGGCTCTTATATTGACGGTGTGGGTGGCTCTTATAGTGAGGGTGTGGGGGCGGCTCTTATAGTGAGGGTGCGTGGGGCTCTTATAGTGAGGGTGCGGGTGGCTCTTATAGTGAGGCTGTGGGCGGCTCTTATAGTGAGGGTGTGGGTGGCTCTTATAGTGAGGGTGTGGGTGGCTCTTATAGTGAGGGTGTGGGCGGCTCTTATAGTGAGGCTGTGGGCGGCTCCTATAGTGAGGGTGTGGGCGGCTCTTATAGTGAGGGTGTGGGCGGCTCTTATAGTGAGGGTGTGGGCGGCTCTTATAGTGAGGGTGTGGGCGGCTCTTATAGTGAGGGTGCGGGTGGCTCTTATAGTGACGGTGTGGGTGGCTCTTATAGTGACGGTGTGGGTGGCTCTTATAGTGAGGCTGTGGGCGGCTCTTATAGTGAGGATGCGGTGGGGCTCTTATAGTGAGGGTGCGGGTGGCTCTTATAGTGAGGGTGTGGGTGGCTCTTATAGTGAGGCTGTGGGCGGCTCTTATAGTGAGGGTGCGGGGGGCTCTTATAGTGAGGGTGCGGGTGGCTCTTATAGTGAGGGTGTGGGCGGCTCTTATAGTGAGGGTGTGGGTGGCTCTTATAGTGAGGGTGTGGGCGGCTCTTATAGTGAGGCTGTGGGCGGCTCTTATAGTGAGGGTGTGGGCGGCTCTTATAGTGAGGGTGCGGGTGGCTCTTATAGTGAGGCTGTGGGTGGCTCTTATAGTGAGGGTGCGGGTGGCTCTTATAGTGAGGGTTTGGGGGGCTCTTATAGTGAGGGTGTGGGTGGCTCTTATAGTGACGGTGTGGGTGGCTCTTATAGTGAGGCTGTGGGCGGCTCTTATAGTGAGGTTGTGGGGGGCTCTTATAGTGACGGTGTGGGTGGCTCTTATAGTGACGGTGTGGGTGGCTCTTATAGTGAGGCTGTGGGCGGCTCTTATAGTGAGGGTGCGGGGGGCTCTTATAGTGAGGGTGCGGGTGGCTCTTATAGTGAGGGTGTGGGTGGCTCTTATAGTGAGGCTGTGGGCGGCTCTTATAGTGAGGGTGTGGGTGGCTCTTATAGTGAGGGTGTGGGTGGCTCTTATAGTGAGGGTGTGGGTGGCTGTTATAGTGAGGCTGTGGGCGGCTCTTATAGTGAGGGTGTGGGCGGCTCTTATAGTGAGGGTGCGGGTGGCTCTTATAGTGAGGCTGTGGGTGGCTCTTATAGTGATGGTGCGGGTGGCTCTTATAGTGAGGGTTTGGGTGGCTCTTATAGTGAGGGTGTGGGTGGCTCTTATAGTGACGGTGTGGGTGGCTCTTATAGTGAGGGTGCGGGTGGCTCTTATAGTGAGGCTGTGGGCGGCTCTTATAGTGACGGTGTGGGTGGCTCTTATAGTGAGGCTGTTGGCGGCTCTTATAGTGAGGGTGCGTGGGGCTCTTATAGTGAGGGTGCGGGTGGCTCTTATAGTGAGGCTGTGGGCGGCTCTTATAGTGAGGGTGTGGGTGGCTCTTATAGTGAGGGTGTGGGTGGCTCTTATAGTGAGGGTGTGGGTGGCTCTTATAGTGAGGCTGTGGGCGGCTCTTATAGTGAGGGTGTGGGCGGCTCTTATAGTGAGGGTGTGGGCGGCTCTTATAGTGAGGGTTTGGGCGGCTCTTATAGTGACGGTGCGGGCGGATCTTATTATGAGGGTGCGGGGGGCTCTTATAGTGAGTGTGCGGGTGGCTCTTATAGTGAGGGTGTGGGTGGCTCTTATAGTGAGGCTGTGGGCGGCTTATAGTGAGGGTGTGGGTGGCTCTTATAGTGAGGGTGCGGGCGGCTCTTATAGTGAGGGTGCGGGTGGCTCTTATAGTGAGGCTGTGGGTGGCTTATAGTGAGGGTGCGGGTGGCTCTTATAGTGAGGGTTTGGGGGGCTCTTATAGTGACGGTGTGGGTGGTTCTTATTTTGAGGCTGTGGGCGGCTCTTATAGTGAGGGTTCGGGGGCTCTTATAGTGAGGGTGTGGGTGGTTCTTATAGTGAGGGTGTGGGTGGCTCTTATAGTGAGGGTGTGGGTGGCTCTTATAGTGAGGCTGTGGGCGGCTCTTATAGTGAGGGTGTGGGCGGCTCTTATAGTGAGGGTGCGGGTGGCTCTTATAGTTAGGCTGTGGGTGGCTCTTATAGTGAGGGTGCGGGTGGCTCTTATAGTGAGGGTTTGGGTGGCTCTTATAGTGAGGGTGCGGGTGGCTCTTATAGTGAGGCTGTGGGCGGCTCTTATAGTGAGGCTGTGGGCGGCTCTTATAGTGAGGCTGTGGGCGGCTCTTATAGTGAGGGTGTGGGTGGCTCTTATAGTGAGGGTGTGGGTGGCTCTTATAGTGAGGGTGTGGGCGGCTCTTATAGTGAGGCTGTGGGCGGCTCCTATAGTGAGGGTGTGGGCGGCTCTTATAGTGAGGGTGTGGGCGGCTCTTATAGTGAGGGTGTGGGCGGCTCTTATAGTGAGGGTGTGGGCGGCTCTTATAGTGAGGGTGCGGGTGGCTCTTATAGTGACGGTGTGGGTGGCTCTTATAGTGACGGTGTGGGTGGCTCTTATAGTGAGGCTGTGGGCGGCTCTTATAGTGAGGATGCGGTGGGGCTCTTATAGTGAGGGTGCGGGTGGCTCTTATAGTGAGGGTGTGGGTGGCTCTTATAGTGAGGCTGTGGGCGGCTCTTATAGTGAGGGTGCGGGGGGCTCTTATAGTGAGGGTGCGGGTGGCTCTTATAGTGAGGGTGTGGGCGGCTCTTATAGTGAGGCTGGGGGCGGCTCTTATAGTGAGGGTGTGGGCGGCTCTTATAGTGAGGCTGTGGGCGGCTCTTATAGTGAGGGTGTGGGCGGCTCTTATAGTGAGGGTGCGGGTGGCTCTTATAGTGAGGCTGTGGGTGGCTCTTATAGTGAGGGTGCGGGTGGCTCTTATAGTGAGGGTTTGGGGGGCTCTTATAGTGAGGGTGTGGGTGGCTCTTATAGTGACGGTGTGGGTGGCACTTATAGTGAGGCTGTGGGCGGCTCTTATAGTGAGGTTGTGGGGGGCTCTTATAGTGACGGTGTGGGTGGCTCTTATAGTGACGGTGTGGGTGGCTCTTATAGTGAGGCTGTGGGCGGCTCTTATAGTGAGGGTGCGGGGGGCTCTTATAGTGAGGGTGCGGGTGGCTCTTATAGTGAGGGTGTGGGTGGCTCTTATAGTGAGGCTGTGGGCGGCTCTTATAGTGAGGGTGTGGGTGGCTCTTATAGTGAGGGTGTGGGTGGCTCTTATAGTGAGGGTGTGGGTGGCTGTTATAGTGAGGCTGTGGGCGGCTCTTATAGTGAGGGTGTGGGCGGCTCTTATAGTGAGGGTGCGGGTGGCTCTTATAGTGAGGCTGTGGGTGGCTCTTATAGTGATGGTGCGGGTGGCTCTTATAGTGAGGGTTTGGGTGGCTCTTATAGTGAGGGTGTGGGTGGCTCTTATAGTGACGGTGTGGGTGGCTCTTATAGTGAGGGTGCAGGTGGCTCTTATAGTGAGGCTGTGGGCGGCTCTTATAGTGACGGTGTGGGTGGCTCTTATAGTGAGGCTGTTGGCGGCTCTTATAGTGAGGGTGCGTGGGGCTCTTATAGTGAGGGTGCGGGTGGCTCTTATAGTGAGGCTGTGGGCGGCTCTTATAGTGAGGGTGTGGGTGGCTCTTATAGTGAGGGTGTGGGTGGCTCTTATAGTGAGGGTGTGGGTGGCTCTTATAGTGAGGCTGTGGGCGGCTCTTATAGTGAGGGTGTGGGCGGCTCTTATAGTGAGGGTGTGGGCGGCTCTTATAGTGAGGGTTTGGGCGGCTCTTATAGTGACGGTGCGGGCGGATCTTATTATGAGGGTGCGGGGGGCTCTTATAGTGAGTGTGCGGGTGGCTCTTATAGTGAGGGTGTGGGTGGCTCTTATAGTGAGGCTGTGGGCGGCTTATAGTGAGGGTGTGGGTGGCTCTTATAGTGAGGGTGCGGGCGGCTCTTATAGTGAGGGTGCGGGTGGCTCTTATAGTGAGGCTGTGGGTGGCTTATAGTGAGGGTGCGGGTGGCTCTTATAGTGAGGGTTTGGGGGGCTCTTATAGTGACGGTGTGGGTGGTTCTTATTTTGAGGCTGTGGTCGGCTCTTATAGTGAGGGTTCGGGGGCTCTTATAGTGAGGGTGTGGGTGGTTCTTATAGTGAGGGTGTGGGTGGCTCTTATAGTGAGGGTGTGGGTGGCTCTTATAGTGAGGCTGTGGGCGGCTCTTATAGTGAGGGTGCGGGTGGCTCTTATAGTTAGGCTGTGGGTGGCTCTTATAGTGAGGGTGCGGGTGGCTCTTATAGTGAGGGTTTGGGTGGCTCTTATAGTGAGGGTGCGGGTGGCTCTTATAGTGAGGCTGTGGGCGGCTCTTATAGTGACGGTGTGGGTGGCTCTTATAGTGAGGCTGTTGGCGGCTCTTATAGTGAGGGTGCGGAGGGCTCTTATAGTGAGGTTGCGGGTGGCTCTTATAGTGAGGCTGTGGGCGGCTCTTATAGTGAGGGTGTGGGTGGCTCTTATAGTGAGGGTGTGGGTGGCTCTTATAGTGAGGGTGTGGGCGGCTCTTATAGTGAGGCTGTGGGCGGCTCTCATAGTGAGGGTGTGGGCGGCTCTTATAGTGAGGGTGTGGGCGGCTCTTATAGTGAGGGTGTGGGCGGCTCTTATAGTGAGGGTGCGGGTGGCTCTTATAGTGACGGTGTGGGTGGCTCTTATAGTGACGGTGTGGGTGGCTCTTATAGTGAGGCTGTGGGCGGCTCTTATAGTGAGGGTGCGGGGGGCTCTTATAGTAAGGGTGCAGGTGGCTCTTATAGTGAGGGTGTGGGTGGCTCTTATAGTGAGGCTGTGGGCGGCTCTTATAGTGAGGGTGTGGGTGGCTCTTATAGTGAGGATGTGGGTGGCTCTTATAGTGAGGGTGTGGGTGGCTCTTATAGTGAGGCTGTGGGCGGCTCTTATAGTGAGGGTGCGGGTGGCTCTTATAGTGAGGGTTTGGGGGGCTCTTATAGTGAGGGTGTGGGTGGCTCTTATAGTGACGGTGTGGGTGGCTCTTATAGTGAGGCTGTGGGCGGCTCTTATAGTGAGGTTGTGGGGGGCTCTTATAGTGACGGTGTGGGTGGCTCTTATAGTGACGGTGTGGGTGGCTCTTATAGTGAGGCTGTGGGCGGCTCTTATAGTGAGGGTGCGGGGGGCTCTTATAGTGAGGGTGCGGGTGGCTCTTATAGTGAGGGTGTGGGTGGCTCTAATAGTGAGGCTGTGGGCGGCTCTTATAGTGAGGGTGTGGGTGGCTCTTATAGTGAGGGTGTGGGTGGCTCTTATAGTGAGGGTGTGGGCGGCTCTTATAGTGAGGGTGCGGGTGGCTCTTATAGTGAGGCTGTGGGTGGCTCTTATAGTGATGGTGCGGGTGGCTCTTATAGTGAGGGTTTGGGTGGCTCTTTTAGTGAGGGTGTGGGTGGCTCTTATAGTGACGGTGTGGGTGCCTCTTATAGTGAGGGTGCGGGTGGCTCTTATTTTGAGGCTGTGGGCGGCTCTTATAGTGAGGGTTCGGGGGCTCTTATAGTGAGGGTGTGGGTGGTTCTTATAGTGAGGGTGTGGGTGGCTCTTATAGTGAGGGTGTGGGTGGCTCTTATAGTGAGGCTGTGGGCGGCTCTTATAGTGAGGGTGTGGGCGGCTCTTATAGTGAGGGTGCGGGTGGCTCTTATAGTTAGGCTGTGGGTGGCTCTTATAGTGAGGGTGCGGGTGGCTCTTATAGTGAGGGTTTGGGTGGCTCTTATAGTGAGGGTGCGGGTGGCTCTTATAGTGAGGCTGTGGGCGGCTCTTATAGTGACGGTGTGGGTGGCTCTTATAGTGAGGCTGTTGGCGGCTCTTATAGTGAGGGTGCGGGGGGCTCTTATAGTGAGGTTGCGGGTGGCTCTTATAGTGAGGCTGTGGGCGGCTCTTATAGTGAGGGTGTGGGTGGCTCTTATAGTGAGGGTGTGGGTGGCTCTTATAGTGAGGGTGTGGGCGGCTCTTATAGTGAGGCTGTGGGTGGCTCTTATAGTGAGGGTGTGGGCGGCTCTTATAGTGAGGGTGTGGGCGGCTCTTATAGTGAGGGTGTGGGCGGCTCTTATAGTGAGGGTGCGGGTGGCTCTTATAGTGACGGTGTGGGTGGCTCTTATAGTGACGGTGTGGGCGGCTCTTATAGTGAGGGTGTGGGTGGCTCTTATAGTGAGGGTGTGGGTGGCTCTTATAGTGAGGGTGTGGGCGGCTCTTATAGTGAGGCTGTTGGCGGCTCTTATAGTGAGGTTGCGGGTGGCTCTTATAGTGAGGCTGTGGGCGGCTCTTATAGTGAGGGTGTGGGTGGCTCTTATAGTGAGGGTGTGGGTGGCTCTTATAGTGAGGGTGTGGGCGGCTCTTATAGTGAGGCTGTGGGCGGCTCTTATAGTGAGGGTGTGGGCGGCTCTTATAGTGAGGGTGTGGGCGGCTCTTATAGTGAGGGTGTGGGCGGCTCTTATAGTGAGGGTGCGGGTGGCTCTTATAGTGACGGTGTGGGTGGCTCTTATAGTGACGGTGTGGGTGGCTCTTATAGTGAGGCTGTGGGCGGCTCTTATAGTGAGGGTGCGGGGGGCTCTTATAGTGAGGGTGCAGGTGGCTCTTATAGTGAGGGTGTGGGTGGCTCTTATAGTGAGGCTGTGGGCGGCTCTTATAGTGAGGGTGTGGGTGGCTCTTATAGTGAGGATGTGGGTGGCTCTTATAGTGAGGGTGTGGGTGGCTCTTATAGTGAGGCTGTGGGCGGCTCTTATAGTGAGGGTTCGGGGGCTCTTATAGTGAGGGTTTGGGGGGCTCTTATAGTGAGGGTGTGGGTGGCTCTTATAGTGACGGTGTGGGTGGCTCTTATAGTGAGGGTGCGGGGGGCTCTTATAGTGACGGTGTGGGTGGCTCTTATAGTGACGGTGTGGGTGGCTCTTATAGTGAGGCTGTGGGCGGCTCTTATAGTGAGGGTGCGGGGGGCTCTTATAGTGAGGGTGCAGGTGGCTCTTATAGTGAGGGTGTGGGTGGCTCTTATAGTGAGGCTGTGGGCGGCTCTTATAGTGAGGGTGTGGGTGGCTCTTATAATGAGGATGTGGGTGGCTCTTATAGTGAGGGTGTGGGTGGCTCTTATAGTGAGGCTGTGGGCGGCTCTTATAGTGAGGGTGCGGGTGGCTCTTATAGTGAGGGTTTGGGGGGCTCTTATAGTGAGGGTGTGGGTGGCTCTTATAGTGACGGTGTGGGTGGCTCTTATAGTGAGGCTGTGGGCGGCTCTTATAGTGAGGTTGTGGGGGGCTCTTATAGTGACAGTGTGGGTGGCTCTTATAGTGACGGTGTGGGTGGCTCTTATAGTGAGGCTGTGGGCGGCTCTTATAGTGAGGGTGCGGGGGGCTCTTATAGTGAGGGTGCGGGTGGCTCTTATAGTGAGGGTGTGGGTGGCTCTAATAGTGAGGCTGTGGGCGGCTCTTATAGTGAGGGTGTGGGTGGCTCTTATAGTGAGGGTGTGGGTGGCTCTTATAGTGAGGGTGTGGGCGGCTCTTATAGTGAGGGTGCGGGTGGCTCTTATAGTGAGGCTGTGGGTGGCTCTTATAGTGATGGTGCGGGTGGCTCTTATAGTGAGGGTTTGGGTGGCTCTTTTAGTGAGGGTGTGGGTGGCTCTTATAGTGACGGTGTGGGTGGCTCTTATAGTGAGGGTGCGGGTGGCTCTTATAGTGAGGCTGTGGGCGGCTCTTATAGTGACGGTGTGGGTGGCTCTTATAGTGAGGCTGTTGGCGGCTCTTATAGTGAGGGTGCGTGGGGCTCTTATAGTGAGGGTGCGGGTGGCTCTTATAGTGAGGCTGTGGGCGGCTCTTATAGTGAGGGTGTGGGTGGCTCTTATAGTGAGGGTGTGGGTGGCTCTTATAGTGAGGGTGTGGGCGGCTCCTATAGTGAGGCTGTGGGCGGCTCTTATAGTGAGGGTGTGGGCGGCTCTTATAGTGAGGGTGTGGGCGGCTCTTATAGTGACGGTGCGGGCGGATCTTATTATGAGGGTGCGGGGGGCTCTTATAGTGAGTGTGCGGGTGGCTCTTATAGTGAGGGTGTGGGTGGCTCTTATAGTGAGGCTGTGGGCGGCTTATAGTGAGGGTGTGGGTGGCTCTTATAGTGAGGGTGCGGGCGGCTCTTATAGTGAGGGTGCGGGTGGCTCTTATAGTGAGGCTGTGGGTGGCTTATAGTGAGGGTGCGGGTGACTCTTATAGTGAGGGTTTGGGGGGCTCTTATAGTGACGGTGTGGGTGGTTCTTATTTTGAGGCTGTGGGCGGCTTTTATAGTGAGGGTTCGGGGGCTCTTATAGTGAGGGTGTGGGTGGTTCTTATAGTGAGGGTGTGGGTGGCTCTTATAGTGAGGGTGTGGGTGGCTCTTATAGTGAGGCTGTGGGCGGCTCTTATAGTGAGGGTGTGGGCGGCTCTTATAGTGAGGGTGCGGGTGGCTCTTATAGTGAGGCTGTGGGTGGCTCTTATAGTGAGGGTGTGGGTGGCTCTTATAGTGACGGTGTGGGTGGCTCTTATAGTGAGGGTTTGGGGGGCTCTTATAGTGAGGGTGTGGGTGGCTCTTATAGTGACGGTGTGGGTGGCTCTTATAGTGAGGCTGTGGGCGGCTCTTATAGTGAGGTTGTGGGGGGCTCTTATAGTGACGGTGTGGGTGGCTCTTATAGTGAGGGTGCGGGTGGCTCTTATAGTGAGGCTGTGGGCGGCTCTTATAGTGACGGTGTGGGTGGCTCTTATAGTGAGGCTGTTGGCGGCTCTTATAGTGAGGGTGCGGGGGGCTCTAATAGTGAGGTTGCGGGTGGCTCTTATAGTGAGGCTGTGGGCGGCTCTTATAGTGAGGCTGTGGGCGGCTCTTATAGTGACGGTGTGGGTGGCTCTTATAGTGAGGCTGTGGGCGGCTCTTATAGTGAGGGTGCGGGGGGCTCTTATAGTGAGGGTGCAGGTGGCTCTTATAGTGAGGGTGTGGGTGGCTCTTATAGTGAGGCTGTGGGCGGCTCTTATAGTGAGGGTGTGGGTGGCTCTTATAGTGAGGATGTGGGTGGCTCTTATAGTGAGGGTGTGGGTGGCTCTTATAGTGAGGCTGTGGGCGGCTCTTATAGTGAGGGTTCGGGGGCTCTTATAGTGAGGGTTTGGGGGGCTCTTATAGTGAGGGTGTGGGTGGCTCTTATAGTGACGGTGTGGGTGGCTCTTATAGTGAGGGTGCGGGGGGCTCTTATAGTGACGGTGTGGGTGGCTCTTATAGTGACGGTGTGGGTGGCTCTTATAGTGAGGCTGTGGGCGGCTCTTATAGTGAGGGTGCGGGGGGCTCTTATAGTGAGGGTGCAGGTGGCTTTTATAGTGAGGGTGTGGGTGGCTCTTATAGTGAGGCTGTGGGCGGCTCTTATAGTGAGGGTGTGGGTGGCTCTTATAGTGAGGATGTGGGTGGCTCTTATAGTGAGGGTGTGGGTGGCTCTTATAGTGAGGCTGTGGGCGGCTCTTATAGTGAGGGTGCGGGTGGCTCTTATAGTGAGGGTTTGGGGGGCTCTTATAGTGAGGGTGTGGGTGGCTCTTATAGTGACGGTGTGGGTGGCTCTTATAGTGAGGCTGTGGGCGGCTCTTATAGTGAGGTTGTGGGGGGCTCTTATAGTGACAGTGTGGGTGGCTCTTATAGTGACGGTGTGGGTGGCTCTTATAGTGAGGCTGTGGGCGGCTCTTATAGTGAGGGTGCGGGGGGCTCTTATAGTGAGGGTGCGGGTGGCTCTTATAGTGAGGGTGTGGGTGGCTCTAATAGTGAGGCTGTGGGCGGCTCTTATAGTGAGGGTGTGGGTGGCTCTTATAGTGAGGGTGTGGGTGGCTCTTATAGTGAGGGTGTGGGCGGCTCTTATAGTTAGGGTGCGGGTGGCTCTTATAGTGAGGCTGTGGGTGGCTCTTATAGTGATGGTGCGGGTGGCTCTTATAGTGAGGGTTTGGGTGGCTCTTTTAGTGAGGGTGTGGGTGGCTCTTATAGTGACGGTGTGGGTGGCTCTTATAGTGAGGGTGCGGGTGGCTCTTATAGTGAGGCTGTGGGCGGCTCTTATAGTGACGGTGTGGGTGGCTCTTATAGTGAGGCTGTTGGCGGCTCTTATAGTGAGGGTGCGTGGGGCTCTTATAGTGAGGGTGCGGGTGGCTCTTATAGTGAGGCTGTGGGCGGCTCTTATAGTGAGGGTGTGGGTGGCTCTTATAGTGAGGGTGTGGGTGGCTCTTATAGTGAGGGTGTGGGCGGCTCCTATAGTGAGGCTGTGGGCGGCTCTTATAGTGAGGGTGTGGGCGGCTCTTATAGTGAGGGTGTGGGCGGCTCTTATAGTGACGGTGCGGGCGGATCTTATTATGAGGGTGCGGGGGGCTCTTATAGTGAGTGTGCGGGTGGCTCTTATAGTGAGGGTGTGGGTGGCTCTTATAGTGAGGCTGTGGGCGGCTTATAGTGAGGGTGTGGGTGGCTCTTATAGTGAGGGTGCGGGCGGCTCTTATAGTGAGGGTGCGGGTGGCTCTTATAGTGAGGCTGTGGGTGGCTTATAGTGAGGGTGCGGGTGACTCTTATAGTGAGGGTTTGGGGGGCTCTTATAGTGACGGTGTGGGTGGTTCTTATTTTGAGGCTGTGGGCGGCTCTTATAGTGAGGGTTCGGGGGCTCTTATAGTGAGGGTGTGGGTGGTTCTTATAGTGAGGGTGTGGGTGGCTCTTATAGTGAGGGTGTGGGTGGCTCTTATAGTGAGGCTGTGGGCGGCTCTTATAGTGAGGGTGTGGGCGGCTCTTATAGTGAGGTTGCGGGTGGCTCTTATAGTGAGGCTGTGGGTGGCTCTTATAGTGAGGGTGCGGGTGGCTCTTATAGTGAGGGTTTGGGGGGCTCTTATAGTGAGGGTGTGGGTGGCTCTTATAGTGACGGTGTGGGTGGCTCTTATAGTGAGGCTGTGGGCGGCTCTTATAGTGAGGTTGTGGGGGGCTCTTATAGTGACGGTGTGGGTGGCTCTTAGAGTGAGGGTGCGGGTGGCTCTTATAGTGAGGCTGTGGGCGGCTCTTATAGTGACGGTGTGGGTGGCTCTTATAGTGAGGCTGTTGGCGGCTCTTATAGTGAGGGTGCGGGGGGCTCTAATAGTGAGGTTGCGGGTGGCTCTTATAGTGAGGCTGTGGGCGGCTCTTATAGTGACGGTGTGGGTGGCTCTTAGAGTGAGGGTGCGGGTGGCTCTTATAGTGAGGCTGTGGGCGGCTCTTATAGTGACGGTGTGGGTGGCTCTTATAGTGAGGCTGTTGGCGGCTCTTATAGTGAGGGTGCGGGGGGCTCTAATAGTGAGGTTGCGGGTGGCTCTTATAGTGAGGCTGTGGGCGGCTCTTATAGTGAGGGTGTGGGTGGCTCTTATAGTGAGGGTGTGGGTGGCTCTTATAGTGAGGGTGTGGGCGGCTCTTATAGTGAGGCTGTGGGCGGCTCTTATAGTGAGGGTGTGGGCGGCTCTTATAGTGAGGGTGTGGGCGGCTCTTATAGTGAGGGTGTGGGCGGCTCTTATAGTGAGGGTGCGGGTGGCTCTTATAGTGAGGGTGTGGGTGGCTCTTATAGTGAGGCTGTGGGCGGCTCTTATAGTGAGGGTGTGGGTGGCTCTTATAGTGAGGGTGTGGGTGGCTCTTATAGTGAGGGTGTGGGTGGCTCTTATAGTGAGGCTGTGGGCGGCTCTTATAGTGAGGGTGTGGGCGGCTCTTATAGTGAGGGTGCGGGTGGCTCTTATAGTGAGGCTGTGGGTGGCTTATAGTGAGGGTGCGGGTGGCTCTTATAGTGAGGGTTTGGGGGGCTCTTATAGTGACGGTGTGGGTGGCTCTTATTGTGAGGCTGTGGGCGGCTCTTATAGTGAGGGTGCGGGGGCTCTTATAGTGAGGGTGCGGGCGGCTCTTATAGTGAGGCTGTGGGCGGCTCTTATAGTGAGGGTGTGGGCGGCTCTTATAGTGAGGGTGTGGGCGGCTCTTATAGTGAGGGTGTGGGTGGCTCTTGTAGTGAGGGTGTGGGCGGCTCTTATAGTAAGGGTGTGGGGGGCTCTTATAGTGGGGGTGTGGGTGGCTCTTATAGTGGGGGTGTGGGTGACTCTTATAGTGAGGGTGCGGGTGGCTCTTATAGTGAGGCTGTGGGAGGCTCTTATAGTGAGGGTGTGGGCGGCTCTTATAGTGAGGGTGTGGGCGGCTCTTATAGTGATGGTGTGGGGGGCTCTTATAGTGAGGGTGCGGGCGGCTCTTATAATGAGGGTTTGGGGGGCTCTTATAGTGAGGGTGTGGGTGGCTCTTATAGTGAGGGTGTGGGCGGCTCTTATAGTGAGGGTGTGGGCGGCTCTTATAGTGAGGGTGTGGGTGGCTCTTATAGTGAGGTTGTGGGCGGCTCTTATAGTGAGGGTGTGGGCGGCTCTTATAGTGATGGTGTGGGGGGCTCTTATAGTGAGGGTTGGGGGGCTCTTATAGTGAGGGTGTGGGTGGCTCTTATAGTGACGGTGTGGGTGGCTCTTATAGTGAGGCTGTGGGCGGCTCTTATAGTGAGGGTGCAGGGGGCTCTTATAGTGAGGGTGCGGTTGGCTCTTATAGTGAGGGTGTGGGTGGCTCTTATAGTGAGGGTGTGGGCGGCTCTTATAGTGAGGGTGTGGGCGGCTCTTATAGTGATGGTGTGGGGGGCTCTTATAGTGAGGGTTTGGGGGGCTCTTATAGTGAGGGTGTGGGTGGCTCTTATAGTGACGGTGTGGGCGGCTCTTATAGTGAGGCTGTGGGCGGCTCTTATAGTGAGGGTGCGGGTGGCTCTTATAGTGAGGGTTTGGGGGGCTCTTATAGTGATGGTGTGGGTGGCTCTTATAGTGAGGCTGTGGGCGGCTCTTATAGTGAAGGTGCGGTTGGCTCTTATAGTGAGGGTGCGGGTGGCTCTTATAGTGAGGGTGTGGGCGGCTCATATAGTGAGGGTGTGGGCGGCTCTTATAGTGAGGGTGTGGGCGGCTCTTATAGTGAGGGTGTGGTTGGCTCTTATAGTGAGGGTGTGGGCGGCTCTTATAGTGAGGGTGTGGGCGGCTCTTATAGTGATGGTGTGGGGGGCTCTTTTAGTGAGGGTTTGTGGGGCTCTTATAGTGAGGGTGTGGGTGGCTCTTATAGTGACGGTGTGGGTGGCTCTTATAGTGAGGCTGTGGGCGGCTCTTATAGTGAGGGTGCGGGTGGCTCTTATAGTGAGGGTTTGGGGGGCTCTTATAGTGAGGGTGTGGGTGGCTCTTATAGTGACGGTGTGGGTGGCTCTTATAGTGAGGCTGTGGGCGGCTCTTATAGTTAGGGTGCGGGGGGCTCTTATAGTGAGGGTGCGGGTGGCTCTTGTAGTGAGGGTGTGGGCGGCTCTTATAGTAAGGGTGTGGGGGGCTCTTATAGTGGGGGTGTGGGTGGCTCTTATAGTGGGGGTGTGGGTGACTCTTATAGTGAGGGTGCGGGTGGCTCTTATAGTGAGGCTGTGGGAGGCTCTTATAGTGAGGGTGTGGGCGGCTCTTATAGTGAGGGTGTGGGCGGCTCTTATAGTGATGGTGTGGGGGGCTCTTATAGTGAGGGTGCGGGCGGCTCTTATAATGAGGGTTTGGGGGCTCTTATAGTGAGGGTGTGGGTGGCTCTTATAGTGAGGGTGTGGGCGGCTCTTATAGTGAGGGTGTGGGCGGCTCTTATAGTGAGGGTGTGGGTGGCTCTTATAGTGAGGTTGTGGGCGGCTCTTATAGTGAGGGTGTGGGCGGCTCTTATAGTGATGGTGTGGGGGGCTCTTATAGTGAGGGTTTGGGGGGCTCTTATAGTGAGGGTGTGGGTGGCTCTTATAGTGACGGTGTGGGTGGCTCTTATAGTGAGGCTGTGGGCGGCTCTTATAGTGAGGGTGCGGGTGGCTCTTATAGTGAGGGTTTGGGGGGCTCTTATAGTGATGGTGTGGGTGGCTCTTATAGTGAGGCTGTGGGCGGCTCTTATAGTGAGGGTGTGGTTGGCTCTTATAGTGAGGGTGTGGGCGGCTCTTATAGTGAGGGTGTGGGCGGCTCTTATAGTGATGGTGTGGGGGGCTCTTTTAGTGATGGTGTGGGTGGCTCTTATAGTGAGGGTGTGGGCGGCTCTTATAGTGAGGGTGTGGTTGGCTCTTATAGTGAGGGTGTGGGCGGCTCTTATAGTGAGGGTGTGGGCGGCTCTTATAGTGATGGTGTGGGGGGCTCTTTTAGTGAGGGTTTGTGGGGCTCTTATAGTGAGGGTGTGGGTGGCTCTTATAGTGACGGTGTGGGTGGCTCTTATAGTGAGGCTGTGGGCGGCTCTTATAGTTAGGGTGTGGGCGGCTCTTATAGTGAGGGTGCGGGTGGCTCTTATAGTGAGGCTGTGGGTGGCTCTTATAGTGAGGGTGTGGGCGGCTCTTATAGTGAGGCTGTGGGCGGCTCTTATAGTGAGGGTGTGGGCGGCTCTTATAGTGAGGGTGTGGGCGGCTCTTATAGTTAGGGTGCGGGGGGCTCTTATAGTGAGGGTGCGGGTGGCTCTTATAGTGAGGGTTTGGGGGGCTCTTATAGTGAGGGTGTGGGTGGCTCTTATAGTGACGGTGTGGGTGGCTCTTATAGTGAGGCTGTGGGTGGCTCTTATAGTGACGGTGTGGGTGGCTCTTATAGTGAGGCTGTGGGCGGCTCTTATAGTTAGGGTGCGGGGGGCTCTTATAGTGAGGGTGCGGGTGGCTCTTATAGTGAGGGTTTGGGGGGCTCTTATAGTGATGGTGTGGGTGGCTCTTATAGTGAGGCTGTGGGCGGCTCTTATAGTGAGGGTGTGGGCGGCTCTTATAGTGAGGGTGTGGGCGGCTCTTATAGTGAGGGTGCGGGTGGCTCTTATAGTGAGGCTGTGGGCGGCTCTTATAGTGAGGGTGTGGGTGGCTCTTATAGTGAGGGTGTGGGTGGCTCTTATAGTGAGGGTGTGGGCGGCTCTTATAGTGAGGCTGTGGGCGGCTCTTATAGTGAGGGTGTGGGCGGCTCTTATAGTGAGGGTGTGGGCGGCTCTTATAGTGAGGGTGTGGGCGGCTCTTATAGTGAGGGTGTGGGTGGCTCTTATAGTGAGGGTGCGGGCGGCTCTTATAGTGAGGGTGCGGGTGGCTCTTATAGTGAGGCTGTGGGTGGCTTATAGTGAGGGTGCGGGTGGCTCTTATAGTGAGGGTTTGGGGGGCTCTTATAGTGAGGGTGCGGGTGGCTCTTATAGTGAGGGTGTTGGCGGCTCTTATAGTGAGGGTGTGGGCGGCTCTTATAGTGAGGGTGTGGGCGGCTCTTATAGTGAGGCTGTGGGCGGCTCTTATAGTGAGGGTGTGGGCGGCTCTTATAGTGAGGGTGTGGGCGGCTCTTATAGTGAGGGTGTGGGTGGCTCTTGTAGTGAGGGTGTGGGCGGCTCTTATAGTAAGGGTGTGGGGGGCTCTTATAGTGAGGGTGTGGGCGGCTCTTATAGTGATGGTGTGGGGGGCTCTTATAGTGAGGGTGCGGGCGGCTCTTATAATGAGGGTTTGGGGGGCTCTTATAGTGAGGGTGTGGGCAGCTCTTATAGTGAGGGTGTGGGTGGCTCTTATAGTGAGGGTGCGGGTGGCTCTTATAGTGAGGGTGTGGGTGGCTCTTATAGTGATGGTGTGGGTGGCTCTTATAGTGAGGCTGTGGGCGGCTCTTATAGTGAAGGTGCGGGTGGCTCTTATAGTGAGGGTGCGGGTGGCTCTTATAGTGAGGGTGTGGGCGGCTCATATAGTGAGGGTGTGGGCGGCTCTTATAGTGAGGGTGTGGGCGGCTCTTATAGTGAGGGTGTGGTTCGCTCTTATAGTGAGGGTGTGGGCGGCTCTTATAGTGAGGGTGTGGGCGGCTCTTATAGTGATGGTGTGGGGGGCTCTTTTAGTGAGGGTTTGTGGGGCTCTTATAGTGAGGGTGTGGGTGGCTCTTATAGTGAGGCTGTGGGCGGCTCTTATAGTGAGGGTGCGGGTGGCTCTTATAGTGAGGGTTTGGGGGGCTCTTATAGTGAGGGTGTGGGTGGCTCTTATAGTGACGGTGTTGGTGGCTCTTATAGTGAGGCTGTGGGCGGCTCTTATAGTTAGGGTGCGGGGGGCTCTTATAGTGAGGGTGCGGGTGGCTCTTATAGTGAGGGTTTGGGGGGCTCTTATAGTGAGGGTGTGGGTGGCTCTTATAGTGACGGTGTGGGTGGCTCTTATAGTGAGGCTGTTGGCGGCTCTTATAGTGAGGGTGCGGGGGGCTCTTATAGTGAGGGTGCGGGTGGCTCTTATAGTGAGGCTGTGGGCGGCTCTTATAGTGAGGGTGTGGGTGGCTCTTATAGTGAGGGTGTGGGTGGCTCTTATAGTGAGGGTGTGGGCGGCTCTTATAGTGAGGCTGTGGGCGGCTCTTATAGTGAGGGTGTGGGCGGCTCTTATAGTGAGGGTGTGGGCGGCTCTTATAGTGAGGGTGTGGGCGGCTCTTATAGTGAGGGTGCGGGTGGCTCTTATAGTGACGGTGTGGGTGGCTCTTATAGTGACGGTGTGGGTGGCTCTTATAGTGAGGCTGTGGGCGGCTCTTATAGTGAGGGTGCGGGTGGCTCTTATAGTGAGGGTGTGGGCGGCTCTTATAGTGAGGGTGTGGGTGGCTCTTATAGTGAGGGTGTGGGCGGCTCTTATAGTGAGGCTGTGGGCGGCTCTTATAGTGAGGGTGCGGGTGGCTCTTATAGTGAGGGTGTGGGCGGCTCTTATAGTGAGGGTGTGGGTGGCTCTTATAGTGAGGGTGTGGGCGGCTCTTATAGTTAGGGTGTGGGCGGCTCTTATAGTGAGGGTGCGGGTGGCTCTTATAGTGAGGCTGTGGGTGGCTCTTATAGTGAGGGTGCGGGTGGCTCTTATAGTGAGGGTTTGGGGGGCTCTTATAGTGAGGGTGTGGGTGGCTCTTATAGTGACGGTGTGGGTGGCTCTTATAGTGAGGCTGTGGGCGGCTCTTATAGTGAGGTTGTGGTGGGCTCTTATAGTGACGGTGTGGGTGGCTCTTATAGTGACGGTGTGGGTGGCTCTTATAGTGAGGCTGTGGGCGGCTCTTATAGTGAGGGTGCGGGGGGCTCTTATAGTGAGGGTGCGGGTGGCTCTTATAGTGAGGGTGTGGGTGGCTCTTATAGTGAGGCTGTGGGCGGCTCTTATAGTGAGGGTGTGGGTGGCTCTTATAGTGAGGGTGTGGGTGGCTCTTATAGTGAGGGTGTGGGTGGCTCTTATAGTGAGGGTGTGGGTGGCTCTTATAGTGAGGCTGTTGGCGGCTCTTATAGTGAGGGTGTGGGCGGCTCTTATAGTGAGGGTGCGGGTGGCTCTTGTAGTGAGGGTGTGGGCGGCTCTTATAGTAAGGGTGTGGGGGGCTCTTATAGTGGGGGTGTGGGTGGCTCTTATAGTGGGGGTGTGGGTGACTCTTATAGTGAGGGTGCGGGTGGCTCTTATAGTGAGGCTGTGGGAGGCTCTTATAGTGAGGGTGTGGGCGGCTCTTATAGTGAGGGTGTGGGCGGCTCTTATAGTGATGGTGTGGGGGGCTCTTATAGTGAGGGTGCGGGCGGCTCTTATAGTGAGGGTTTGGGGGGCTCTTATAGTGAGGGTGTGGGTGGCTCTTATAGTGAGGGTGTGGGCGGCTCTTATAGTGAGGGTGTGGGCGGCTCTTATAGTGAGAGTGTGGGTGGCTCTTATAGTGAGGTTGTGGGCGGCTCTTATAGTGAGGGTGTGGGCGGCTCTTATAGTGATGGTGTGGGGGGCTCTTATAGTGAGGGTTTGGGGGGCTCTTATAGTGAGGGTGTGGGTGGCTCTTATAGTGACGGTGTGGGTGGCTCTTATAGTGAGGCTGTGGGCGGCTCTTATAGTGAGGGTGCAGGGGGCTCTTATAGTGAGGGTGCGGTTGGCTCTTATAGTGAGGGTGTGGGTGGCTCTTATAGTGAGGGTGTGGGCGGCTCTTATAGTGAGGGTGTGGGCGGCTCTTATAGTGATGGTGTGGGGGGCTCTTATAGTGAGGGTTTGGGGGGCTCTTATAGTGAGGGTGTGGGTGGCTCTTATAGTGACGGTGTGGGCGGCTCTTATAGTGAGGCTGTGGGCGGCTCTTATAGTGAGGGTGCGGGTGGCTCTTATAGTGAGGGTTTGGGGGGCTCTTATAGTGATGGTGTGGGTGGCTCTTATAGTGAGGCTGTGGGCGGCTCTTATAGTGAAGGTGCGGGTGGCTCTTATAGTGAGGGTGCGGGTGGCTCTTATAGTGATGGTGTGGGCGGCTCATATAGTGAGGGTGTGGGCGGCTCTTATAGTGAGGGTGTGGGCGGCTCTTATAGTGAGGGTGTGGTTGGCTCTTATAGTGAGGGTGTGGGCGGCTCTTATAGTGAGGGTGTGGGCGGCTCTTATAGTGATGGTGTGGGGGGCTCTTTTAGTGAGGGTTTGTGGGGCTCTTATAGTGAGGGTTTGGGTGGCTCTTATAGTGACGGTGTGGGTGGCTCTTATAGTGAGGCTGTGGGCGGCTCTTATAGTGAGGGTGCTGGTGGCTCTTATAGTGAGGGTTTGGGGGGCTCTTATAGTGAGGGTGTGGGTGGCTCTTATAGTGACGGTGTGGGTGGCTCTTATAGTGAGGCTGTGGGTGGCTCTTATAGTTAGGGTGCGGGGGGCTCTTATAGTGAGGGTGTGGGTGGCTCTTATAGTGACGGTGTGGGTGGCTCTTATAGTGAGGCTGTTGGCGGCTCTTATAGTGAGGGTGCGGGGGGCTCTTATAGTGAGGGTGCGGGTGGCTCTTATAGTGAGGCTGTGGGCGGCTCTTATAGTGAGGGTGTGGGTGGCTCTTATAGTGAGGGTGTGGGTGGCTCTTATAGTGAGGGTGTGGGCGGCTCTTATAGTGAGGCTGTGGGCGGCTCTTATAGTGAGGGTGTGGGCGGCTCTTATAGTGAGGGTGTGGGCGGCTCTTATAGTGAGGGTGTGGGCGGCTCTTATAGTGAGGGTGCGGGTGGCTCTTATAGTGACGGTGTGGGTGGCTCTTATAGTGACGGTGTGGGTGGCTCTTATAGTGAGGCTGTGGGCGGCTCTTATAGTGAGGGTGCGGGGGGCTCTTATAGTGAGGGTGCGGGTGGCTCTTATAGTGAGGGTGTGGGCGGCTCTTATAGTGAGGGTGTGGGTGGCTCTTATAGTGAGGGTGTGGGCGGCTCTTATAGTGAGGCTGTGGGCGGCTCTTATAGTTAGGGTGTGGGCGGCTCTTATAGTGAAGGTGCGGGTGGCTCTTATAGTGAGGGTGCGGGTGGCTCTTATAGTGAGGCTGTGGGTGGCTCTTATAGTGAGGGTGCGGGTGGCTCTTATACTGAGGGTTTGGGGGGCTCTTATAGTGAGGGTGTGGGTGGATCTTATAGTGACGGTGTGGGTGGCTCTTATAGTGAGGCTGTGGGCGGCTCTTATAGTGAAGGTGCGGGTGGCTCTTATAGTGAGGGTGCGGGTGGCTCTTATAGTGAGGGTGTGGGCGGCTCATATAGTGAGGGTGCGGGGGGCTCTTATAGTGAGGGTGCGGGTGGCTCTTATAGTGAGGGTGTGGGTGGCTCATATAGTGAGGCTGTGGGCGGCTCTTATAGTGAGGGTGTGGGTGGCTCTTATAGTGAGGGTGTGGGTGGCTCTTATAGTGAGGGTGTGGGTGGCTCTTATAGTGAGGGTGTGGGTGGCTCTTATAGTGAGGCTGTTGGCGGCTCTTATAGTGAGGGTGTGGGCGGCTCTTATAGTGAGGGTGCGGGTGGCTCTTATAGTGAGGCTGTGGGTGGCTCTTATAGTGATGGTGCGGGTGGCTCTTATAGTGAGGTTTTGGGTGGCTCTTATAGTGAGGGTGTGGGTGGCTCTTATAGTGACGGTGTGGGTGGCTCTTATAGTGAGGGTGCGGGTGGCTCTTATAGTGAGGCTGTGGGCGGCTCTTATAGTGAGGGTGTGGGTGGCTCTTATAGTGAGGGTGTGGGCGGCTCTTATAGTGAGGCTGTGGGCGGCTCTTATAGTGAGGGTGTGGGCGGCTCTTATAGTGAGGGTGTGGGCGGCTCTTATAGTGAGTGTGCGGGTGGCTCTTATAGTGAGGGTGTGGGTGGCTCTTATAGTGAGGCTGTGGGCGGCTTATAGTGAGGGTGTGGGTGGCTCTTATAGTGAGGGTGCGGGCGGCTCTTATAGTGAGGGTGCGGGTGGCTCTTATAGTGAGGCTGTGGGTGGCTTATAGTGAGGGTGCGGGTGGCTCTTATAGTGAGGGTTTGGGGGGCTCTTATAGTGAGGGTGCGGGTGGCTCTTATAGTGAGGGTGTGGGCGGCTCTTATAGTGAGGGTGTGGGCGGCTCTTATAGTGAGGGTGTGGGCGGCTCTTATAGTGAGGCTGTGGGCGGCTCTTATAGTGAGGGTGTGGGCGGCTCTTATAGTGAGGGTGTGGGCGGCTCTTATAGTGAGGGTGTGGGTGCCTCTTGTAGTGAGGGTGTGGGCGGCTCTTATAGTAAGGGTGTGGGGGGCTCTTATAGTGGGGGTGTGGGTGGCTCTTATAGTGGGGGTGTGGGTGACTCTTATAGTGAGGGTGCGGGTGGCTCTTATAGTGAGGCTGTGGGAGGCTCTTATAGTGAGGGTGTGGGCGGCTCTTATAGTGAGGGTGTGGGCGGCTCTTATAGTGATGGTGTGGGGGGCTCTTATAGTGAGGGTGCGGGCGGCTCTTATAATGAGGGTTTGGGGGGCTCTTATAGTGAGGGTGTGGGCAGCTCTTATAGTGAGGGTGTGGGTGGCTCTTATAGTGAGGGTGCGGGTGGCTCTTATAGTGAGGGTGTGGGTGGCTCTTATAGTGATGGTGTGGGTGGCTCTTATAGTGAGGCTGTGGGCGGCTCTTATAGTGAAGGTGCGGGTGGCTCTTATAGTGAGGGTGCGGGTGGCTCTTATAGTGAGGGTGTGGGCGGCTCATATAGTGAGGGTGTGGGCGGCTCTTATAGTGAGGGTGTGGGCGGCTCTTATAGTGAGGGTGTGGTTCGCTCTTATAGTGAGGGTGTGGGCGGCTCTTATAGTGAGGGTGTGGGCGGCTCTTATAGTGATGGTGTGGGGGGTTCTTTTAGTGAGGGTTTGTGGGGCTCTTATAGTGAGGGTGTGGGTGGCTCTTATAGTGACGGTGTGGGTGGCTCTTATAGTGAGGCTGTGGGCGGCTCTTATAGTGAGGGTGCGGGTGGCTCTTATAGTGAGGGTTTGGGGGGCTCTTATAGTGAGGGTGTGGGTGGCTCTTATAGTGACGGTGTTGGTGGCTCTTATAGTGAGGCTGTGGGCGGCTCTTATAGTTAGGGTGCGGGGGGCTCTTATAGTGAGGGTGCGGGTGGCTCTTATAGTGAGGGTTTGGGGGGCTCTTATAGTGAGGGTGTGGGTGGCTCTTATAGTGACGGTGTGGGTGGCTCTTATAGTGAGGCTGTTGGCGGCTCTTATAGTGAGGGTGCGGGGGGCTCTTATAGTGAGGGTGCGGGTGGCTCTTATAGTGAGGCTGTGGGCGGCTCTTATAGTGAGGGTGTGGGTGGCTCTTATAGTGAGGGTGTGGGTGGCTCTTATAGTGAGGGTGTGGGCGGCTCTTATAGTGAGGCTGTGGGCGGCTCTTATAGTGAGGGTGTGGGCGGCTCTTATAGTGAGGGTGTGGGCGGCTCTTATAGTGAGGGTGTGGGCGGCTCTTATAGTGAGGGTGCGGGTGGCTCTTATAGTGACGGTGTGGGTGGCTCTTATAGTGACGGTGTGGGAGGCTCTTATAGTGAGGCTGTGGGCGGCTCTTATAGTGAGGGTGCGGGTGGCTCTTATAGTGAGGGTGTGGGCGGCTCTTATAGTGAGGGTGTGGGTGGCTCTTATAGTGAGGGTGTGGGCGGCTCTTATAGTGAGGCTGTGGGCGGCTCTTATAGTGAGGGTGCGGGTGGCTCTTATAGTGAGGGTGTGGGCGGCTCTTATAGTGAGGGTGTGGGTGGCTCTTATAGTGAGGGTGTGGGCGGCTCTTATAGTTAGGGTGTGGGCGGCTCTTATAGTGAGGGTGCGGGTGGCTCTTATAGTGAGGCTGTGGGTGGCTCTTATAGTGAGGGTGCGGGTGGCTCTTATAGTGAGGGTTTGGGGGGCTCTTATAGTGAGGGTGTGGGTGGCTCTTATAGTGACGGTGTGGGTGGCTCTTATAGTGAGGCTGTGGGCGGCTCTTATAGTGAGGTTGTGGTGGGCTCTTATAGTGACGGTGTGGGTGGCTCTTATAGTGACGGTGTGGGTGGCTCTTATAGTGAGGCTGTGGGCGGCTCTTATAGTGAGGGTGCGGGGGGCTCTTATAGTGAGGGTGCGGGTGGCTCTTATAGTGAGGGTGTGGGTGGCTCTTATAGTGAGGCTGTGGGCGGCTCTTATAGTGAGGGTGTGGGTGGCTCTTATAGTGAGGGTGTGGGTGGCTCTTATAGTGAGGGTGTGGGTGGCTCTTATAGTGAGGGTGTGGGTGGCTCTTATAGTGAGGCTGTTGGCGGCTCTTATAGTGAGGGTGTGGGCGGCTCTTATAGTGAGGGTGCGGGTGGCTCTTATAGTGAGGCTGTGGGTGGCTCTTATAGTGATGGTGCGGGTGGCTCTTATAGTGAGGGTTTGGGTGGCTCTTATAGTGAGGGTGTGGGTGGCTCTTATAGTGACGGTGTGGGTGGCTCTTATAGTGAGGGTGCGGGTGGCTCTTATAGTGAGGCTGTGGGCGGCTCTTATAGTGACGGTGTGGGTGGCTCTTATAGTGAGGCTGTTGGCGGCTCTTATAGTGAGGGTGCGTGGGGCTCTTATAGTGAGAGTGCGGGTGGCTCTTATAGTGAGGCTGTGGGTGGCTCTTATAGTGAGGGTGTGGGTGGCTCTTATAGTGAGGGTGTGGGCGGCTCTTATAGTGAGGCTGTGGGCGGCTCTTATAGTGAGGGTGTGGGCGGCTCTTATAGTGAGGGTGTGGGCGGCTCTTATAGTGAGGGTGTGGGCGGCTCTTATAGTGACGGTGTGGGTGGCTCTTATAGTGAGGCTGTGGGCGGCTCTTATAGTGAGGGTGCGGGCGGATCTTATTATGAGGGTGCGGGGGGCTCTTATAGTGAGTGTGCGGGTGGCTCTTATAGTGAGGGTGTGGGTGGCTCTTATAGTGAGGCTGTGGGCGGCTTATAGTGAGGGTGTGGGTGGCTCTTATAGTGAGGGTGCGGGCGGCTCTTATAGTGAGGGTGCGGGTGGCTCTTATAGTGAGGCTGTGGGTGGCTTATAGTGAGGGTACGGGTGGCTCTTATAGTGAGGGTTTGGGGGGCTCTTATAGTGAGGGTGCGGGTGGCTCTTATAGTGAGGGTGTGGGCGGCTCTTATAGTGAGGGTGTGGGCGGCTCTTATAGTGAGGGTGTGGGCGGCTCTTATAGTGAGGCTGTGGGCGGCTCTTATAGTGAGGGTGTGGGCGGCTCTTATAGTGAGGGTGTGGGCGGCTCTTATAGTGAGGGTGTGGGTGGCTCTTGTAGTGAGGGTGTGGGCGGCTCTTATAGTAAGGGTGTGGGGGGCTCTTATAGTGGGGGTGTGGGTGGCTCTTATAGTGGGGGTGTGGGTGACTCTTATAGTGAGGGTGC